>NC_141046.1:20105231-20690231 GCF_041138505.1 Cibotium barometz | reverse complement strand
TATCTCCCTGACAGTTCTGGAATAAATTCTTTACCAAACTTTTAGATGATTTTTTTCATTACTTGCAGAGAAGGTGTGCTGATGTTGGTGTCTTTCATTCTATAACTAAGAATCAAGCTTTGTTGCACATGTAATACCTCTTACAACAATATGAAAAACGTCTACCTGATTTTGAAGGGTTGCATCGTCCTGATAGAGCAAGTGTTGATACAGTCAAAACAATGGTTTGTTGATGGAAGAGATGATGTTTGATGCTGTTCAACGGGCTGATTTGGCTCTTTGAATGAAAAGGAGTCTTAATAGTTGCCAAATAAGAGCATTTGACACCATGCTTGAGGCCATTTATTTGAACAATGGTGGTGTTTTATTCCTTGATGGATCAGATAAAACATGTCTTTATAATGCTTTACTATCTCGATTACGTGGAGAGAATCAAGTTGCTTTGTCATGTGCATCTTCTGGAAATAGCTACATTGTTACTTTCAAATAAACTTACTGCTGATAGTCACGTTTTGAAATCCCATTAGTTCTTAATGCTTCTAGCATATGTAGTTCTCAATATATCCCATTAGTTCTCAATACATATATATCCATACATATGTATATGTATATATACATATGGTTAACCACTCCTTAAGTTAATATGGATTCAACTACCAAACCTACCGTAAGGTGCTTTGCCATTTTACCCACTCGAATGGGAACTTATCTTTTGTAAGACAATACTAGAATATATATAAAGCAACCTTACTTGTGATTAATGTCAAAGCAACCTTACCTTGTGCTTAATGTCAAAGCAACCTTACCTTGTGCTTAATGTCAAATAGGGAAACTCTAAAAACTTCATGTGCATACTTGCTTAAGACTAGGAATATAGGTTGGACCATTTTTAACTTAGGTCGCCCAGTTCCTACTCAATGGGTGGCTCAAATTCTTGAGATGGCTATAGGGGCATGGTGAGTTCAACTTTGTCTTTACAACATTGGAAAAAATCTGTAGTTTTGCTCATGGAATATATTGAAGTTTGTTGTTTATAGAAATATACCAAATATATCGATTTTTGCTATGGCTCTCTTTGAGCCTAGAATTGATGACAATGAGTGGTTAATTAATTGTCTTGGGTATTATTTGATTAATGTTGTGAGGATTCATAGACAATAACAATTTTCATTTGCACGTAATGTACTTAGGTGTCTCTCCTCTTCATGGCTGGCAAGTGGGGGGGCGTAGAGTTTATGAGCATATTAGGTATACCTTCTTAACTACAAGGCCATCATCGTCAAGAAGCAACGTTAAAAAACAAAATGGTACATTAGCTTTTTTGTCATTACAAAACAAAAGCTATTATGAGGGTTTATTGATCCATTTACCTCATTATATGCTTTTTTTGAACGGTGTAGCAAGTCTCGAGTATTAACGCAGTTCAATAAATAGATTTAGAAGGAAGATATCATGTGCATATAACTATTTGGTGTTCCAGCAAACACCTCAAGGAATAATACTACATCTAAAGCTGAATGATCTTTGATGGGGTTAGTGTTGGTTATGTGTGATGATATTTATTCTCTAGAGGGGATGCAAAATTTATTGATTTTAGGATAAGCAAATGTTTTTCTTTTGACTTGATTTCATTTAGAGTTTCATTATTATTTTGTTTTCATTTCAAAATACTCAACACACACACACACACACATAGAGCTCAAAATCTTGTGTAATTGATTAGAGAAGCATAGTACCATATTTGATATAACAGTTAACATTGCCCAAGATGTATGTGACAAGGAGATCATTTACATTTATTTATGATGATGGACAAGATATCGAAAGTATTTGTCTCTCAATGTTTGCTATAATATGGCCATCATTGTTTACCATAATCTATTTAATCTTCATGACTCAATTATAGACTCTTTGGCTTGGGAAGGACAAGTAACCACATCCCTAATGATCGAATTGCTAGAGTGCACAAGTGTATTACGGTATAAAAACTTGTTTTTAATGTATTTATTAGGTTTAATTATAAATTTAAACTTTTATTGATATATGTTTTTTTAACAAGAAATTGTTTTATTTTTTTGAACCTAGATTATTGCTAGGTTTGTATGGTCTAGATACTTATAGTGTGAGATTTGGCATCCTTTGAATTTACAATCTAAGATTGCGAATGATTGTGAAACAACTTCATGTACATGTTGTTGAAATTAGAGCAATGTGATGAGCTATGGTGGATCAAATACTAGAATCAACATCATTAACAAGTGATTAGCAAATAATTAAGATGTGATTAGTGAATAATTAATAAATAGCTTAATGTAGGCATGGATAATAAAAAACCAGCAAATTCTCATTAGACAAATGCCTCAATTTATAGAGCTTACATCCAAGCATCAAATCCCACTGATTTCTCCTTGATTCACTCCACCTCTTTTCCCTGATTCTCTCCACCTCTTCACTTTTCCTAGAATATCTCCACACTTCCTAAATCTTCTCATGCTACCCTTTATTCTCTCCCAGTAGATTCTTCTCACCTTTTCACAGGTTCTTTCACATTTACTCATTCTCTTTTACAGCCTCTAACCAAGGGCTTGTTCCCGCACACACCCTATTCACTTGTATTTTCAACACCTCCCCTCAAGTGAATACTCTCTAGCACACCTGGACCCTATACCAAGTTTCCCTCTTACTTGATAGTCTGCGGCCAGTGTCTACACCTCCCCTCAGGTTATCTTAGCACACCTGGACCCTGTACCAAGTTTCTCTCTTACTTGATAGCCCGCGACCAGTGCCTCAAGTCCCTAAACTCCATAGTCCTTGACACTCTCTCTCTCTATGTGTCCAAGGCTACTATAAATGCCCGCGACCTTGACTAAAGTACTCACACATACATCTACCACACGTGGCCTACATCATCGGTGGCTCAGAGGTGGTTTTACTTTGTTGGGGCAGGCTACATTGGGTTGTGTTCTCTCTCTCTCTCTCCCTCTCAGAGATTTTCACATGGCTCCTCACTCTTTGGAGCCTCACATCTTCTCTTATCTTCAGTCTTCTTGTCGTGGCAGCTTCTCTTCTTGTGGCAGCTTCTCTTCTCCTGTCCATGTATTCCTTCAATTCTTCCTTTAGATCTTCTTCTCGGTGTGGATCCTCTTCTTGGAAAGAGATATTCTTCTTCTTCCATGGCTGGGGCCATGAGCTTGTCCGTCAGGTCTTTTTGCTACATGTGAGCAGCATGTTTAAATGTTTTGCTGACAGTTCCTTTGGGTTTTTGATGTTTATCTTGTGTCATTATGCAATGCAAACCCAAATCTACGTGGGAGGTCTTACCTCTTGCCTTATTCTGGACAAGGGCAGTGTCTGATCCCATATTTACACTGATGTAATGTGCCGCCCAATACATAATGCGTATAGCATTCATTCTTATGCACATTCCTAAATGCAACTATGGCTGTGAATAATCTTGAATTTGAGTGAGATTTACAAGCATTAACCAAGGGTTAAATGCAAAATGATGATTATCACAAATTTATCAGCATAATTTTACCAAAAATTACATTAAATCAAGGGTAACCAATTTGTACAGAATGGTTGGGAGTATCAAACCAACTCCGAATTGCAATCTGAAGATATAAGGATCTGTATCAGATACCTAATGGTTAATTTCAGCCCTCAATTGTACCAAAATATAGTGATTAGTACTGATTAATCATTGATTAGCAAATTAATCCACTGTTTTGTGTGCAAAAAATAGAGTATGCGGGGAGTCCAGATCTGGTGCCATAAACTTCAAATGAGCTCAAATGCTTTCAAAGCCATCAATAGCAATGAGTCTAGTAGAGGATTAAGCCAAGAAACACAAGATTTGACCAAATATTAAAAGCTTAATCTCTGTTTTACCAAAGTCACCTGCAGATTTGATGAAGAGCTTGGATCTCTTTTTGGATAACTATGCACACAACAATTTAGACCTTAAACAAGAAAACAACAAGAATGATGTAGATGATCGCTAGGGAAATCTTCTACATGTAATGCACCCAAGAACTTGGACCACTTAAAAGGAGACAACAAGGACGACATAGATGATCTAAGGATCAATCATAATCCAATCGAGATACCCATTGATAATAATGGCAACCCTATACAACTTTATTTCAATTGATTTTTTTTAGGAGCTAAGTTAATAGAGAGTTATTTACGAATGGAGACTATTACATTCATGTGTCTCCTAGATGGGACAAATCTTATGCTGCCTTCCTTTTAAGAACTATCTATAGTGTATAATCTTTTTTTGAAGGTGGTGGTTCAATTTGTTGTTGTTAGCTCTCATGGAGAAATTTGCCTTGCTAATTTTTTTATTTATTTAAAGAGCGTGTGGTCTCTGTTGGAATTTATAAAAGGTTTCCTTTTGTAATAAAATTAGTAAAAAAATTTGGGTTGTTTTTATTTCATAAGTTTTCAACTTTAATATTATCATGTTACTAATGTCAACCTTATCTTCCAAAATTAAGTTGAAACAAAAGCTGCGAGACTTACGAAATTGGGTCAATATACATATAAAAACTATGGGCCTTTTCCCCCTTCATTTACATCCAATCAAAATCTTGTGAGGACAATTGCTATGGTTACATTTTAGAAGCAAATAGAGGATAGTTGCATATATACCCAAAGGCTTGAGTAAACAATCTTATGAGGACGGAGAAGTGGAGTTTGTGCCCGTGGTGGCTAGATTTAAAGAATGGCACGTATCCTTGAGAAGAGGAAGAGTTGCGGAAGAGTAGGCTCACTTGCAAATAATCGATGTAGTTTATTGGTTATCTCTCCTTATCTTAAAGTGATTATTAACCATCTGTCATAGATACAATATTAAATCAAGCAAAGAAGGCCACCAAAAAAAACATCCACTATAGATGGGACATAAGCTAAATTATAACCTAGAGAGCAAGGCACTAAAAAACCCAGTGGGATGCCACACAAGGGCCCACTAGGTGGTAGTAGGGGAAGAACACCATAAAGAGGACAACTAAAAGGAGAAACTTCCCATAAATGTGAGCTCCAAGTATAACATCTTTATGAATTGATAAAGCACTCCATGCATGATCTCCAAGTGACACAAAGCATGCCACCTACACCCTAATGTTGCCATTCCATCATCAAATTTACATAATTCATATTTTTTCACTCTCTTGCATTCTTTAAACTCTAGTTAATCTTTAAGTAAATACATCATGCAAAAGGATACAATTTGAAGAAATCTCACCTTCCCTTAATTAACCAATTTGGGAAAACAAAATAACTCCCCTCACTTACACAATATTGATGCAAACCCAACATTTCAACACACATATCCAAGAAAAGTCACCATGCAGCTGGAGGTGGAGAATGCAACATTTAATTATTAAATTTATAATTTCTTGGTTTTTTTTTAAATGTCTTTTAGCTTTAGGACTGATCACATTGTAATTCCTTTTTTATAAATATTTTTCCCTTGACTATGCTCACACACACTTGCGTGGGCCCTCCCCCTAAACCTTCATAAATGATGATGCCCTCACATTTCACTATAGAGAGTGTCCTTTAGTGATTCAAGCCCAAAACCTCGGCTATGAGCTTTGAATGTGCCATAAACTAGTGTGAAGGAAATCTTTCCCTCCGATCAACCCATCTGAAAATGATATATTCCTCACCATGGCATAGATCATCTTCACATGAGCATCATGGAGAATTTAACATGATTGTGCTAAACTACTCACGAACTTGGCTTTGAATGCACTATAAACTCATGTAAAGATGATTTATCCCTTTGATCAACCCATCAAAAAATGGTATATCCCTCACCATGGCATAAGAGGGATAGATACTTGATAGATCATACATCATTGCGCATGAACTTGGTACATAGTTTTCCTGAGCCTTTTACATAAAGTCATGGGAGAAGGTTATCTTTAACATGTAAAATGTTAAGGGGGGTATTAATTAGTGACACAAACATGCATCATCTGATTGAACCCAAGCAATTGGTAAAATTTGTCCTAGATTTTGCTAATTGTGTCAATTTCTTACCCAATTAGTAGCCAAGTGATGGGACAGTTATCACTACAGATTGCCAAACATCACTTGTTGAGTGTAATTTTTTAGGGAGCTTGGTGGAGGGAACTTTTCTTGGCTGGCCTCAATCTCTACTTGAACTATCTCTCTCTAACTATTGCCACCACAATCTTTGCCCACCATCGCCCAGCCCAGCCCAACCCAGCCTAGTCCATCCCACACCACCCTCTCTCTCCTTCTCCCACCCTCTTCCCTCCCCCTCTCTCTCTTCCGTCCCTCTCACTCTCCATCTCTCACTCTCTATCCTTGTCTCTCTCTTTGATAACTCTCTATATCCTCCCCATGTCACTCTCTCTATCCTTATCTTTTATCAATCTCTGTGTCCTCCCTATCTCACTCTCTCTATCCTTCTCTTTCCTAACTCTCTCTATATCTCCCACCCTCTCTCGCCTTCTCCCACCCTCCTTATCTCTCCTCTCCACCCTCTCTCTCTCTCTCTCTCTCTCTCTCTCCTTGTCCCACCACCACCCAGCCCGTACTACCCTCTCTCTCCTTCTCCCACCCTCCTCTCTCCCCCTCTCTCTTCCCTCCCTTTCACTCTCCCACGCTCCCTCTCTCTCCTTCTCTCACACTCCCTCTCTCTCCTTCTCTCACACTCCCTCTCTCTCCTCTCCCTCCCTCCCTTTCTCTCTCCCACCCTCCCTCCCTCTCCTTTCTCTCCCTCCCTTTCTCTCTCCCACTCTCCCTCCCTCTCCTCTCTCTCCCTTCCTTTCTCTCTCCCACCCTCCCTTTCACTCCCACCCTTCCTTTCCTCCTCTCTTTCTCCCACCCTCTTCCATCTCTCCTTATCTCACCCTTCCGCTCTCTCCTCTCTC
Organism: Cibotium barometz; assembly: GCF_041138505.1. Classification (NCBI taxonomy): domain Eukaryota; kingdom Viridiplantae; phylum Streptophyta; class Polypodiopsida; order Cyatheales; family Cibotiaceae; genus Cibotium; species Cibotium barometz. Next base: position 20,683,317 of record NC_141046.1, on the reverse strand, counting down.
TCTCCCTCCCTTTCACTCCCACCCTTCCTTTCCTCCTCTCTTTCTCCCACCCTCTTCCATCTCTCCTTATCTCACCCTTCCTCTCTCTCCTCTCCCTCTCTCTCTCTCTCTCTCTCTCTCTCTCCCCCTTCCTTTCTCTCTCCCACCCTCCCTCACTCTCCTTCTCCCACCCTCCCTCTCTCTCCTCTCTCTCTCTCCCTCCCTTTCACTCTCCCACCCTCCCTCCTCTCCTTCTCCCTCCTCTCCTTTTCCCACCCTCTCTCCTCTCTCTCTCTCTCTCTCTCTCTCTCTCTCTCTCTCTCCCCTTGTCCCACCACCGTCTAGCCCACACTACCCTCTCTCTCCTTCTCCCATCCTCTTCCCTCCCCCTCTCTCTTCCCTCCCTCTCTCTCTCTCTCTCTCTCTCTCTCTCTCTCTCTCTCTCTCTCTCTCTCCTTGTCCCACCCTCCCTATATATAATCTCTTCATCCAGATGTTATTATATATGGATGTTATTGCATCTCGATGTTATTATATGTGCATGTCATTGCATGGTACTCCATGCCCTTTTCATGTGATTTCATATCATTTAAAGCCTTTGCATGTGACGACATATCATTGCATGTGTGAGCAATTAACAAGGTGAATAATTTCAAGATTTATACATAGAAGATATCTACTATGCCTTGCGTAAGAAGCAATGAAGAATATAATTTTATTAAGGTCAATAATTTTTCAATTATGATTGAGATCATGGCCTAATTATTTGAGAGGAAAAGGGAGTGAGAGAGATAAGAATATGACGCTACTATTCAAAACATACAACAAACCAAGAATTTGACATAATTGATCAAAACAACAACAACAAACCCAAAATTTGCCAAGGCAATTAATACAAAAGACAAGGTGATAGTTGAGACCACTTCATTTTAAAAAAATGTTATTACATGGGCTACTACAATCTAACATTGTTTAAAATTGAAAACATACTATAACTACCTACGGATTCTACACTTATACACTTTTTTCAGCTACTCTATTCTTTAATTCCTCTCGTAGGGGTTCCTCTGTCTCTTTAGCAATATATCCAAAACTTCGCCAAATGCCAATAGTGCTTCCAATCTTGATGTTCCACACAAAAAAATCTCGAGAATCAATAGGCTCATCCGCTAGCATCTTTGTCCAAAGATTACGAGCCTCTGCTGCTGCTACCGTGATTCTGAGATGTTGTGTTGCATCTCCACCCATTTTGTTACATAAATCTTTGCAAACCCTTTATAGGGTTTCCTTCAGAGTATAGCTAGGGCCATTAGAAGAAGCCATTAAAGATGAACAAAGGTAGTTGATGGTCATGAGGGTTGTAAAGAAGAGAACGATAGTGAGGGAGAGAAATACAATGGAAGGGAGAGGGAGGCAACAAGATTTGGAAGTGAGGATTAGAGTAAGAGGCATGGGTCAAATTTATAGATACACAAAGCAAAAAGAAAAATGCTACTTTGCATGGTTATCCAGTAAATTTAGAAAAGTAGATGCATGGTTTTTTCCTAAATTTAGAAAAGTACATGCATGGCTTTTCCCTAAATTTAAAAAAATTAGATGCATGTCTATCCACTTTATTTTAAAAAGTAGATGAATGGAATGAATATATTCAAGCCATTGACATATAACCATATTAATTGTCCTGCTAAAACATTAAAAAAACAAAAAGTAAATAGTCCTTACTAGAGAATTGGGACATCGGACATTTTATTATTGCAACATGAAGGATCTTTTCAAAACTATAGTACAATTTCATCAACAATACTAGATCCTTTTCATATTGTTCTTCTGCTACTACTGAACATTCTCATTAGGTCCTCCTTTTTTAGAGTGGGTTGATGTATAAACATATTATGGTTCGCATCTAACCCAAAGATACACAAATATACAAAGTAAAGGTGCTTGCATTCATAATATGGTCGTCCAGCACACCTACCCTGATTTGAAAATCAAGACATATACATGATGGATTCTTTCCCATAGTCATCTGGTATTTTTCATTGCATACTAGTGATTCCTCGGTCTCAATTACAAACACTTCCATTTGCCCGACCGTAATGACCAAATGCTCAAAGACTATAGCTATACTCAAAATTGTCGAATGTATTCTCTTGGCTACCATATCGAATATGCCACTTTTGTACCATTTTGACCATTGGCCTACATCATTTGCTTCCCAACATTGTTTCTTTTGCAACACAAACCCACCAGCCTCCAATTCTTGGATTTCATCCACAGTCAGGTTTGTACCTCATCCAACTAGCCAAACAACCAAGGGTCTAGCAGGTGATTGACAGATGGTGTTACATACTCTCTAAGTATGATCTACGCTACTGTTACAAAACCACATAAACTGACACCTTTTTCCCCCAGACCATTCTCTCATACCATGGAAAGAAGGAGCTAGAACACCTTGTCGTAGTTCTTGATGCTCTTTTTGCACTTGCCATCTTGGCCACCTAACCATCCTTGGCAAGTTACCTTGTTGTGTAGAGATGTTCGACGTATAGCCCACATTGAATCGTGTATGTCACTCTCCACAATTTCCTACACCTCTGCTTCAATTGTCTCTATCTCTGCATTGTGTTGACCACCTATAGTTAAAGGAGTAGTGGGTGGAAGGCTTAATCTTCTACCTTGTTTCTTGCGTAGCTAGTTTTCTGTGACATACTCTGGACACGATGTGATGAATTATCTTTGTCAAGATTTATAACTGTGGGTTTTCGACGCCAACTAACAATAATGTTATCACCAAAAAAGTATTTCATTCTAGTTTTAGATATCGACCATTGTAATCGAATTAGCAATGTCACTTTGTATCATGTGGATATATTCTTATAAGAGCAAAGTATAAGTGGACCAATATAGAGATATATAGATGTTCATTCATCGATGGGTGAAATATTCATTGAATCTTATTTTATTTAACGATAGTATGCTGATTGATTTGTATATTTATTTGTTTATTGTTTGTATAATATGGTAATTATCATGTTAACACTTTTGGTGATCTTATTGCGATCAATGTTCCGTTGTGCTCTATTTTTTGTTTTTAGAATGATCAAGATTCCTAATGGATTTAAGGGATCGTCTCTCCCAACCAAACATACAATTGTCTAAGGTCTTATTGAGTCAAGTTGTATTATACCAATGTAATGTGGCTCCTCAGCAAAGCAACACCTGTTGTTTTCATTTGTATTTTCAATGTCCTGTTATCATATATAATTGCCTTGCATATTGTCCACCCACTATTTTCAATGTCCTGTTATCATATATAATTGCCTTGCATATTGTCCACTATATCCATTGGGGTATTGTGGATCACATAGAATTTAAAACTATTAATTTTTCCATTGGGTCATCTTATTTCAGTAGTCCTATCTTGGTGTGATTCCTTGCCCACCACTATTTTTTCTATAGATTAGATTATATTTTGATTTACAATATACATACATATATATATATATATATATATATATATATATATATATATATATATATATATAACCCTATTAAAAATATTGATCTCTTTATTGTGTCGCTCTACTAATTGTCAAAATATTCCTTGCTATATAATAAATATAATAATCGTCGATATAAATGCCCTTAAATTTTACGTTTATATTCACCAATATATTACGTGAGAAAAGCTCTTCTCCAAAATTTTATCTATCTCTGATTAATATTAAATATTAATCCCTAATTAAGTGTCGATGACAACTGAGGAATATGCTACAAAGATCCGGATATACCTCTATTATTAGTGGAATTATTTGTTTGAGGCCTCTGCAAAAGAGATACAAAGTTGTAGTCGCATCTAAAGAGTTTACACGCAAAAATTTTGGGCAAGTTGTCACATGACTGCAATCCATTTGGAATAAATCTTAGATTTATGTGTTGATTCATCTAAGGCGGGTAAGAAGAAGACGAGGCAACATGACTCTTCATATTTTGATTCTGAGAGAGAACACATACTCTTCAAAAACTAAGGTGTCCCTACCTTCAAAGACCAAGGCCATATACTATAGTGTTCAAAAAAAAAGTATTTTCCCAAAAAGTGGATAACCTTCATCTAAAAATTGTGAAATTATTTATGAAGGAAAAAATCTTGAAATTTGAAGGTTTTTGTTGTATAACTTCTCAAAATCTGAAGGTATTTGTGCCTTCAAGTTTTAAATTTGAAGGTATTTTTTCAAAATATGTAGGTGAAAACTACACTGAACTCGGATTTTTTTCGAAGAGTGCACTACTTCCATGTACATAGTCATAGGTGAGGATGACACATGATGAGGTTAAACCTATGAGGTTTTTCCTTCTGACTTTGATGTATGTACATGGCAACTCCAATGTATACACATGGCATGTATAAAACACTGGCCCCCTGCCTTTCTTTTTGGCAACTTGGTTTGTCTTTTTCATGTTATCTTTTCATTTATTCATGGATTATATGCACACACACACACACACACGCACATACACACATAAATAAGATCAACATTTTATTTATCTCTCTCCGTGTTTTTGAACATTTAGCCTGCTCATGGATTACATGTAACCCTTTTATCTTTAGTAGAGATTAATATAATCTATGTAGAGATTACTATAATCTTTCTTTCTCTTTATAGTATCTAAGATAATCATTCTCTCTCTCTCTCTCTCTCTCTCTCTCTCTCTCTCTCTCTCTATCTATCTATATATATATATATATATATATATATATATATATATATATATAATATGGGTGTGTTAAAAGCAACGCAATGGAGTGCTTATACTAGACAAGGAAATATTTAGGTGTGAAAGAGTAGTGGGGCTAAAGCAAGAGGGGATATGTGGTGCCCAATACAAAAAGCACCTATCTAGAGAAGGAAAGATTTGGGTGTGAAGGAGTAGTGGGGTTGAAGCAAGAGGGGGTATGTGGTGCCCAACACAAGGCACTTATGACAAAACCAAGCTGATGATAGGTCAACACAAGCAGTTTTGAATAATAAGAGGATTATAGTGTGCCGATGTGGTGGATTTGCTCATAATGTTTGGAGGAGGTTAGAGATAGAGAAAGGATAGACCTCAAAAGCATTCATTTTTTTTATTTACTATTTTAATTATTGATCTATTATTTTATATGTGAAATGTGGCAATATGATATCATTTTTTCAATGCCCCTTACGTATACTCTTTTATTTCCAATACACATCTAAAAATTGAGCATGTGCATGTAGAAGATTAGCTATATGGATAATGTGTATATGAGTTTTTTAGTCTTTTATCTTAGTCAAAAACCATGAGTGCAGTAAAATAGATAAAATGATTACGTCTCCTTTTTGCCATGGTTCCTCAACTTGGAAGTGTGTTTTTGTCGTCTTACCGCATTTGCTTGTCAACATCTCCAACCTTAACTCCATGTTTGCTTGTCAACATCTCCAACCTTAACTCCATGTTTACTTTATTTAAGAAGTGTTGCTTGAATGTATTTATTATGCTTTCAAAGGCAAAGAAAAAAAAAGTATGGCTTGAATATTATTACACTTTCAAAGATAAAGACAAAAGGGTGTTGCTTGAATGTAACTATTATGCTTTCAAAGGTAAAGACAAAGCATGCATCATTTTAACTTGAGTAGTGCTAGAAAAAACTACCATTTAATGCATTTTTCCTATTTGAAAATTCCTATTTAAAATTGAGAAATCCTAGTTAAAACAAAACCTTGTCTCTATTTTTTTACAAGGATAGTTTTCTACATAATTTAGTTACAATCTCAACATACATTAGCTTTTCGGTTGTTTTTTCATAGTAAAAATTAGAAACTTTAAGGAATTTATTCAGAATACTTGGTTTGCATCACTAAACAGTGTTTTTTTTTTCATCTCAATTTTCCATTTTTGCCATTATATTATGTGTGGAGATGGAATACCTTTTGCTACTAATAAAAATGTGATTTTTTTAAATATCTATCCACCTACCCATGCATAGGTCCAAGCTTCAAACATAGGAAAGAATGTTCAATGAGGAGCCATTAAAAAATTTTACATGAGGAAAAATAATAAGAGAAGGGTTCCCATCACACATTGAACATTTTAAAATTTGATGTCATAAATAAGAAAATTGTATAGTGAAAAAGAGAGAACTTGTTTGTTTATCTCTAACGTATAAATAGGTACCCAAAATCTTTTTTTGCATTTTCTTGAATAAAAAACATTCCATGGGCTCCAAAAAACTATGCGACCATTGCCCTTAGTCACCTCCGTGTCGTCCCACTAAGGGCGATTGTCACCCTTAGTAGGGGTGCCCACTAAGGGCGACCGTCGCCCTTAATGAGCACACCCACTAAGGGTGAACGTCCCCCTTAGTGGACACCCCCACTAAGGGCGACCGTTGCCCTTAGTAAGGGTGTCCCCTAAGGGCAACGGGGGTGACTAGGTGGGAGGGCACACGTGCCTCCCCCTTAAACAAAATGCCCCCCTCCTAAAAGAAACGCGGCATTCCCCTCACCCCCCAAACAAAACACGCCTTCCCTCTTTGCAAATGCAGCAACCCTCCCTCCGCCCCCTCTCCTTAAAAGCAAAACGCCCTCTCCCTCCCCCCTCCCCTCCTTAAAAGCAAAACTCTCACAGACTCTCGCCCTCTCTCTCTCTCACAGACTCTCTCCCTCCCTAAATCCTAAAAGGATAGCCCTCTCTCTCTCTCTCTCTCTCTCTCTCTCTCTCTCTCTCTCTCTCTCTCTCTCTCTCACCAACCCTTCTTTCACTCTCTCTTTTCCTCTCTCTATATACCTTTTCCTCTCTTATCTTTTCTTTATTGTTTCTTCTCTTCTTCTTTGTTTGTTCCTTCTTCTTTTCCTCTCTTATCTTTTCTTTATTGTTTCTTCTCTTCTTCTTTGTTTGTTCCTTCTTTCTCTTCTTTTAAAACCCTAATTTTTTAATTTAACATTTTTTCTCTATTTGTATCTATCCCTCTATTTATATCACCTCTATTTATATCTATTGCTTTTTTGCTCTATTTTTATCTTTTGCTTTCTTATATCTTTTAGGACTCTTTCTTCCTTGTTCAATCTCCTTCTTCTCATGTTCCTTGTTCATCCTCATGGCGTCTCCCCAATTTTAAACAGGGAAACAAGTATCCTTAATGTTCAGTGATACCAAGGTAGCTACTGGGACTATCTTCCGCATGTAGACCCCACCGTGGATACTGTCCATGGAATTGCTTTGTCGCTTGGTCATGTTGGCGTGTCGATAGAAAATGTTGAGGTGGGAGAAGTTTCTCTTCCTTTTCCCCTCGAATATGGTTATATCAATAAGTTAAATCAAACCAAAGAATACATCATCAAGTGTGGCCAACCAAAGATTATGTAAGTCTTATTTTATATCTCTCCACCTTTCTAATTATGCTCTTTTTTAATGATTTTTTTAAGAGCAATCTGTCTTGTATATGTCGATGTGTTTAGATTGTTACAAACACATCAAAGGAAACCCCACAACCAAAGCATGCAAAACACGTAAAGAGCACACCTACCATGCAAGCAAGCCAAGAAGTGACAAGTACCAAAAGAAGAGGGAGAAAGTGCAAGAGGAAGATGATGATTGGAGTCCTCCTCTCGAAGAAATCCAAGTCAAGTTGCTAAGTCTTCGAAGATAGGTGCTTCAAACTAAGGAAGTAGGAGAGGTGAACGAGGGAATTGAAAAAGAAGGCGAGAATGAGAAGGGTTTCGTGGTGACTCCTGCAACTCGCTTGCGATTAGATCTCCTACAAGACAGTCTTAAATAGAGTGAAGATAATTGTTAACCACTTTTTATCAATACTTACATAAGGTATCTTTTGGATCACCAAGCATAACATGTGTGTGTGTGTGCATTGCAAGTGGTGAAATCCACTCCTTTGCCACCTTTTCCCTTGTGCAGACTTGTTCCTAACCCCTCTCGAAGAGTGTAGTTTAGGTACGAGAAGCTGGCAAGGGAATTTTATATGAATATCTATGTTGCCGATAGATTGAGGTTCATTTGCTCCATCTCCTCATCCCATAATCCTATTAGAGAAGTGACTCAAGATGATGTTATTACATGGGATGACATCTGGCGATTGAAAAACGAGGAGTTTGAGAATACGATTAAATGCACAGAGTGGGAATTCATGAGCAAAAAGATGCTATATTGTGGGACAAAAATCAACGAGTTGTGGCATGGATGGAGGAGATTACAAAAAGTGAGTATACTTAAAATGCCTACTTTTTTGAATGCGGTCTTTTGTTTTATAAAATAGTTTTGGGACTAATTAGATTTGCACTATGTGATTGTAGCATTCAAGAATGTCACATCAAGACCTCCTTGTGTTAATGCTATGCTTATTTGAATTCAGTGAGGAGGGGGAGGTTCTCACATCAAGACCTCCTTGTGTTGATGCTATGCTTATTTGAATTCAGTGAGGAGGGGGAGGTTCTCACAATGATCGCTCGCTTAAATAGATAAGAGAATATATGTTTTAAGACTCTTTTAATTAGGAATATTCGATATACTATTTTTCAATCTTTCATCATAACCTTAAATTTTGTTGCCCCATAGGATGAATGAAGTGGGCTATGTTTCTTCTTCCCTTGTGGACAAAGTGTGCCTCATTAGGGTGCTTGGGCTGGCAAATAAAGAAACGATTATGAAGCGCACTAGAGAGATGAACAAGGCATGGATGGACAAGCATGCCTCAACACACAGAAAAAAAAAGGGGCGCCCATCTTGGTATAACTGCGAGCTTTCAAAAATTTCCTAAACAGTATTCCAAGTAAACCTTCAATCTTTAGACACTCGCAATATATGATAAACATTTATATATCATCCACAAATTTTGTAATTTAATAGGATGAGTACCTCGTAGCCACTCGAGATATTGACCCCCTAGTAGATAGTTTGCTTGCACAAGAGTTTAAAGAGAAATCGAGAACGGCATTTTATAAAGATGAAAGAAAGTGGAGGCATGCTACAAGACGGCTGGTGGTGATTACAAACCCTACACAAGGGGAAGGTTTCTTTGAGTAAGAAATCCTACACTATTTCCTCTGTCTATTTTGTTATGGTTTTAATGTTGCGGTTTAATTATGGTGTTGTGTTACAGACGACTAGTGCAAGTTAATTGGGATGAGAAACCGGATTGTTTGACAGAAAATAGGCTATATAACTTGGCAGAGCTAGCTCGTTGCCAAATGACCACAAAGCACATATTTTGGATATTTTGATGGATATTTTGATTGATGGCGATTTGTAGAGGCTTAAGGATTCACAAATCCCTAAAAGTATGTAAGAATTACTTTTCCTATCTTTTTGATATTTACAAACTACTCTATTTTATTTAAATAACAATTTCAATGGCAATGCAGAAAATGCAATTTATTCTGGGATTGGCTTCAAAGAGAAGTCATATGATGGCATGAGATTGGAGCGCAGGGTGTAGCCGTCCTTGTAGAAATATCAAAAAAGTACAAGCTAATTTTTCCAGATACATTCTTGGATGACCTTGCTGATCTTAAGAGAATGTATTTTGGGAAGCTGTTCGAGGAAATGGTGGGGTCCCTAAAGAAACAAGGTGTGGTAGCTTCGAACCTTGTTGTCGTCTCTCAAGGCTACCAAAGCATGCTGTGTAAAGGTGCATAACATTTCATAAAGTGTACTTACTACTTGGTTGTACTCTTATATTTGTAAACTAAATGAATATAATAATGTCTAGATGAATTTGTTAGTGTAGAGAGATCTACTTACTACTTGATTGTACTCTTATATTTGTAAACTAAATGAATATAATAATGTGTAGATGAATTTGTAAGTGCCATGCAGAGAGATCTATTGCTATAATCTTAAAAGAATGGTGCAATCCGAAACATGAAAGCACTATGTATACACAATAGCAACTTCCAGACCTTTGGGATGCAGAGTGGGGTCCCTAAAGAAACAAGGTGTGGTAGCTTCGAACCTTGTTGTCGTCTCTCAAGGCTACCAAAGCATGCTGTGTAAAGGTGCATAACATTTCATAAAGTGTACTTACTACTTGGTTGTACTCTTATATTTGTAAACTAAATGAATATAATAATGTGTAGATGAATTTGTAAGTGCAGAGAGATCTACTTACTACTTGGTTGTACTCTTATATTTGTAAACTAAATGAATATAATAATGTGTAGATGAATTTGTAAGTGCCATGCAGAGAGATCTATTGCTATAATCTTAAAAGAATGGTGCAATCCGAAACATGAAAGCACTATGTATACACAATAGCAACTTCCAGACCTTTGGGATGCAGAGATATACAAGAGATGCCCATTGTTTCTTGATTTTCCAAGTGGCAAATTTCCCAAGAGTGAGAAGGAGATGTATACTCGAGCTTGTAAAGTAAAGCAATCAATCATGGTATGAACTATACAATTATATATTTCACTTTAATTTAAATATTATTTCTTATATCTTTTTGAATGGTGAATTCTATTGTGAAGCTTAGAAGTCTACATGACAAATCACATATTCAAGGCAAAGGTAAAGGTCTTATGAAAGATGAAGGGGATGATGAAGATGAAGAGAATGATGATGATGAAGATGATGGTGATGATGAAGGGGGAAAAGTGCCAAAAAAGGATGCAATGAAGGGAAATGAAAAAGGAAACTCACTACAGGAAGAGGACGACTCTGATACCTCTTCATCAGAATATGACAAAAGCGTAATGGATAGCACACGCAAGATTGAGGCAACCCCAAAAGTTGAAGAAGTTGGTCATGCAGCAACACGCAAGGCACTCTTTTACTTGTGGTTCATTGGATTAAGTTATAGATTCAGATAAGCTTGGCAAGAGGTGAAGCACCAAATGCACCATTACGACTAATTAATCCACCTAGCCTGGGTGACCTGACTCCAATCCAAATGAATTTGCCAAGTATGATTTTACTCATTGGTAATGATAATGTAAAGTATTTGTATGATGTATGCACTTACAAAACGTACACTTTGTAGGAGTGTCTCGTCATACCACGACAGTAGTTCTCGGTGCTCCCAACAACGAACATCAAAGTGCTATTTCCTCTACCGTTATAAAAGCCTTAGTGTTAATAGGTGTAATAATCAATTGTGACCACATGTGAAATGATTGTAAAGGTGTGTCTTTTATATCATATAATAATAATTGATGTATAACTCTACTCAACATGGTGTGGCAGGACGTCATTCTACAAAGTGATGGCATGTGTTGGGGATTCTTTGAAGATAGGCCGTGCACTTTTGAACCAACAATGTCCACCGGAGCTAGAACATGTCTTTGATATGTTGCTGAAGGCTAACGTGGGAGACATGACCTTTACTATTAAAGGTGTCAATACAAACACTGCGTGTGATTGTATTATAGTGAGGTTGCCCACATGAGGTTCTGTTTATGGTTACCCCAATGACATTGTCTCGCCATGGAATCTCTACACATGTGAGTGATGAGATTATTTTCCCTTCATTAAGACCTTGTGTGTTGTTTTGAATATGTTGCATATATGTATGTCATGCTTACGTTTTTTGTGTATGTCATTCTAATTAATGCCACGTAGATGGAGAGGAGCATGCATTCCTTTGGACTTGTGAGACCATCCTAGACGACAATGGCTCTATTATTGTCATCGGTACTCTGTATCAAAGTGGCAACCATTATAGCTTATGCCGAGTGTTCTGCTTTTCCTTGGACACCTTGGTGAATGTGCGATGTACAACACTAATTGGAAGGGCCTTTGGACAAAAGGTAAGCAACACTAACCATGTTTATTAACAAACAAGAAAAGAAAAGAAAGGAATAAAATTTGTTATTGGTACCAATCACCGAATATAGCCGAGGGGAAACACCCAGTGGGAGAAAAGTGCCCTGGCTTGTTGATCTTATTGTGGAGTCGATGAGCTTACCCTTGCACTGGTGGTGGATCCGTGTCCACTTCTGCTGGAAAGATGGTATCAATCACTTTAGGATGCAAGGACAACCCTGTACAAAAACCGGCCTCTGGAGAAGGTGGTAGAGGAAGGAGTGCTTCCTCACTAAAATACGGCATTGGTTCTATGGGAAGGTTAAGCAAACAATTTTGATTTTGGAACTGCTCAATGTAGGTACTCATAGTGATCCAAAATTGACATGTTGAGGCTTGGGGAAGGAGGGCTTGCAAGATACGTGGTTGCAAGTCATTTATGCATGTATCCCTCCATTGTTGTGCTTGAACCTCCTCAGGTAATCTACGTTGATTTGGTCCTCTCTTTGGTATTCTCACATTAAGAAGGTTATGGCATTGGGGTGTAATTCCCACAATTTGTTTCATTAAGCCCGTGCCATATCGTCTAAAGTAAGAGCGGCATATCCAACAAATGTGTGAAGCTTCTCCTAATACGAGTCGTGCACACTCTTGACAATGTGGTGATGCTGTTGATAGAATAAAGTGACAAAGTGATGCCCACAGCAATTTTCACCTAAGGGAGCATAAAAGTACCTAGAATGAGTTTGAAAAGGAGGAGCACTATAACCCCCGCGATGTTCAGGTCGAGTACTATCAGGGTCAATGCATGGTGGTGGACATGTATCTCACCAAGTATCCTTCAGGAGTTATCTGGACGTAGAACAATGAAATTTAGAAACACTCATATCCATCATTACAATCCCAATCAAAAACATTTTAGATAAGATCATCTCAAATTGAACACAATCCTCTAAAGGCATAAGGAACCACACTATTCAAACATTGATCTACCAAAGAGCTTCAATTGTAGTGTTAATGCCTTATCTTTGGTTTTGGGTATGTCCTTCTTAAGAGGTGGGAAGGTTAGCAATTGTCGAGGAATTTGAGCAAGATAAGACGATTTAGGCATTGAAGTGCTAGAATCTATGCTCAAAGGAGACTCATGTGAAGTTGGACTTGTCTTAGGTACACAAGTTGATGGTGGAATTGTGTAACAAGGAGAAATTGGGACAACTGGTGTTTCAATACTTGTTTTGGGAAGGTCAACACAAGGAGATTTGTAGGTGCTATCACAACCACCTATCCTATCTTGAAGAGGTTGTGTTGATTTCCTTTGCACCCACTGATATGGAAAACCAAGGGTGGCTTTTGGAATCTTATTGATACACTCTTTTACCTCTAGTAAACCATGGCATTTGGGAAGCCAAAGTGCTGTTGCACCCTCATAATAGCCTTGTGCTTTAAGAACATGCTTTGGGACCCAATGAGTAACAATCTGAGGTTTAGTCTTGGAAAAGATGTGCTTTTTAGGAGGCTTAGCAACTAGGCTAGATGGTACAAGTTTGTACGCATCTTTGGGTAGCCAAATTGATAATTCCTTCTTGCCTGGCCTTCTTTGAGCAGTGACTAGAGTAGTTGGAACATGCCAGCTATGGCCCTCACTTGAGGACTCATCGATTATCCACATCATTTGTGTTGGAGCTTCAAGAGCAGATTTTGGAAGTGGGTTGTGTAAGGTAGAAACACCACCCTTTTGATCAGCATCATTAGCAAATTCGAGTGTTAAATCCTCCACTGAGACTTCCTTTACATGCAGTGCTGATGTGGATGCATCCCCATAGTACAAAACATCTAGAAGGTCACGTGGTTGTACCATTCGTATAGGAATAATGTCATATCCATCTGAGTCACAAAATTGAATTGACTTAGGTAAAGCACATGTCGATAATGTTGCAAGGACATGACTCCATTCTAGTGGATCAATTAAGTGCTCAGGGAAGGGTTGTGGAATGTATGCCTTATCTGATACACTTCGATTACCCTTAAGTCTCTCAGTGTTGAAATCCTTACATGAGGCTCCACACATCCACAAATCTTCTCGCCCATCTGACAATGTAACTTTTGAGCCCTCAGATGAAGCAGAATCAAACTCATCTATTGGAGACCTTGTTACATCACGATATGAGTGATTCTTTAGGTTGACCCTTGTGATGACAGAATCATGTCAGAGGTACAAATAACTGTATCCCCAATCTTGAATCATTTGAAATTGTTGCATGAATGGTCTACCCAATATCACTTCATAGTTTGGATGTTTTCCAAAATCCACTACTGCAAAGGTGTGCTCATATTCAATCCCACATGTGGTGACCAATATGTTCTCAAGCAGCCCAAGGGGATGTTCTAAGCTTCCATCTGCTAGTTGCAAGCGCATCCTGGTACTCCTAATAGCTGGTTTGCCCCACTTTTCCCAAATGGACCTTGTCACAATGCCCACTCCTGCACCACTATCAAGTATTGCAGTTGAAGCTACTTTTCGCACTTCTAATGGGAGGGTAGCATTTCCCTGATCGTCCTCACAAAATTTTCCTACTTTGTTGATAGGAACTGGCATAACATGCTTTGTCTCAGGGTGTATAGTACAATGATGGTGACCTTTTGTAGCAATACCTGCTCTGACAAACATGTGGCAATATCATTCCACAACTCAGGTCGAAGCTTTATCAAATCAAGCAAAGGTAAGGTACAAGCCACTGGTGCTAACAAAATAGCTTGCACGATATCCATATCCATCTCCTTTGTCACCCTTTTATGCATGGAGGGTATCCTCAAGGTTTGAGAACAGTTCTCATATTCTCCCAAATATGATGGTAATGTTTTCATTGTATGCTTACTTCTAGGAGAAACAATTGTTTGAACTTCCTCCTGGATGCTTGGGCGTCTAAAGCTGTTTTCTGTGCCCCTGGTAAAATCCACCTCAGAGAATGGAGGTGAAATAATAGAGGACATATTCTCATTAACTTTCTCATGAACTGCTGCCCACATCTCATTTGCCATGTCCTCATTAGCATCAATAACTTCATCATTGCATGGGAAGACAAGGCTAGGTGGTGGCAGAATACCTTCTTTCAATGGGGTGTCAATTGGTGCAGACTTCTCGCAATGAGCTTGTGAGATGAGCTCACTTTTCATTTCCCGACTTGATGACACTTCTGGTATGGTTTCTAATGTTGGCTTAAGAGAGGTTGGTGGGCCCCGAGGAATAGGTGGAGGTGGTCCCTCAAGTATTGATTGAGCTTCCCTAATGAGTTGCTGATGTACAACTAAATTGATCTTCTCCTCACGAGGGTTTGGATATTCTTGAAGCTTCTTGGGTAGCTCAGATAAAGCTGCAATGCGACGTCTATGAGCATCAATGATGGCATCTAGAGTCTCGTTCACCTTATCCACAAAAACAGAACCCCCAGAACTATCCTCGCTCATACTAGCCTCATCTTGTTTAGCAATAGGCCCAGGTTGAGGTTGATGCTCCTCATGCACTTCTTGGGATGTAAAAGCTTGATCCCTCATGTTTTGTTTAGAGACTTCTTGAGAACTAGTGGATGCACTCTTAGTTCGCTTGTTGCGGTTCTTTTTCCCCCTAGTGGTCCTTTTTCTATTGGAATGTAGGGTCTTGTCCACTAGATTTGCCTTTGCATCCTTAGTTCGAGGTGTCTCATCAGTTTGCATTTCGGCATTTCGTGTCTGTGATCTAGTCATGACTCTAAGTGGCACAACATCCTCATTCTCTGATGAAGGTGGTGATGGAACTGCCCCTACAAGGTTGAGTGAGACCTTTGGTTGAGAGGTGCCTTCCTCATGTGGTTTCAGCAAACAATCCTTTGGGAAGTGTTCTACACAACACCCTAGACAATATCTTTCAATTGGTGGAAACTGTGGTACTATTGTATTGGATCGAGCTGCTTGCCTTGAGCGATGTGGACAATCACGAGCCCAATGGGATTCTCCACACTCATAACAGGGGCCCATTAGTTTGGCTTCTACTTTCCTTTGCTGCCATTGACCTGAGGGGCCTGGAGTCCTAGGTTGGTAGCCGCCTAGCAACATCAAAGAGTTTTGTACCCCTGGTTGAGTCTCCAGTGCTTGGCTTGGATATGCGGGACTTTCAAAGAGATTTTCCTTGGATGAATATGATGCATATTCCTCCTCCACATAGCATGGGTTTACCAAGTCTCTACACATATTTGAATTGTCGTAGTCAACAACCCTCATAGGAGCAGTCCCAGGAGCAGGAGGTTGAGCTCCAAGAACAGGTCGTGCTTGCTCTTGTGCCATCAGTGGCTTACGTTCCAAATTAGTATACTGTTGATGTGTTTGTGGAGCCACTCCACCCCTTTGCTGCTCACGCTCCTGTCTCATTCTTGCAATGCGAGTACATTCCTGTGTGGTGTGGGTAAAGTTCCAAGCACAGGCTTGGCACCACTTCTTTGTGGGTTGGTTTGTGACTAGAGGAGAAAAGGTATTACATTCTTCGGTTTTATGGTTACTGCCACATGCTCCACAAAGATGAGGACCTATAGGTAGTACACTCCTCATTCGCTTCTGCTGCTGTTGTTGTGGCTGCATGGGTGGGCAATAGGTCTGGCCCAATCTCCTTAGTACTAGGTTAGCTATCTGGTCTGGATTTACTAGCACACTAGACCTTGAACTTTGGTCATCACCCCACTGATCCCTAGGTTTCACCTCAGGGCCAGTACCATCTTGGAATTTGAAGTTATCTATGAAATCCATAGCATCATGGCAACACTCATTAAAATTTGTATGCTTCTTTGCATAGAGATGTGTATGCAGTGTTGAATTTTTGAGTCCTTTTAAGAAGAGAGAAATTAATCGACTATGGGTGGGCTTCTCATCTTCTGGGCAACGATTAATGTACTGCTTCATTCTATTTACACAGTCTCTAACACTCTCAGTCTCGCCTTGCTTAAAAGAGTAGATGTTTGCTACCGTGTCATGTTGAATCCCCATCAAGGAAAAAGCAGCAATGAATCTCTCTTCCAGAACTCGTAAAGAAGATTTGTCTGAAGCCTCTAGTGCTTGAAACCAAGCAAGGGCCTTTCCCTCAAGAGTGAGCCCAAATCCTTCAATTTGAGTATGCTTGTCAGTCACTTGCTCAGCTCGAACTGCTTGCCTAAATGTTGCTACATGGTCATATGGATCTCCCGACCCTTTGTACTTCTTTACCAGTTTCTGAAGAGTTGATGGCCTTACTTGTCTTGAATACTCATCATAGGGCCTACGGCCTCTCACTCTCAGTGGGAATTGTTCCTCTCTTTGGTAAGATGGTCCACATGCATCCCAAATTGGTGTGGGTCCCCTATTACCTGCCTCACCAACCCCCTCCAAAGATCTTGTTATCCGCATTTCAGGAGGTGCATTTATGGGAGGCCGAGTTGGCTCCCCTACCCTCCGATTGTCATAGTGAGAGAAACGTTGTTGTGGTGTGATCTGTGGTCGCACTTTTGGTATAGGATAATATCTTGGTGCTAGAGTTGGGCTACTTGCAGTGGTCCACTTTGATGTTGAGGGTCCCTCTCTAGTGAACTCTCGTAGGGGAGGAGCAGCAGTTTCTCCAAGAAAGGCTGTCTCTCCTGGTTTAGCTGTATTTGTTGAGAACACTTCCATGAATAATGGTTGTCCTTTCCACGTGAGCTCCCGAATCTCCTTCCAATCTAAGGTTCGGTATTCATTGGCCCATTTATCAACGATTTGGTTCATGTGTCCTGCAAGCTTCTCAACTACCACCACAAGTGCTAGAGGAAGATCTAGCTCTAGCAATCTAGTTGTGGCATAATATCCTTCTAAAGAGTCCTTATAGACCTCTTGAAGTGGGTCCTCTTGTAAGACCTTTGTCACTGGAATTTGTCGTACAAACTCCCATTGGTTCTCAGCTCCCTGATCCATTTTGCTCTTGCCTTTCCTATCCCTTTCCAAATTTAGATCTACAAGAAGTAAATCATCTATGGATGGCTTTGAGGACTGAGCATTGGATGGTCCAAGCATGTCCGGCTCAATGAGCCAATCATCTCTAGACTCCCTTGCTCTGGAAAGCTTTGATAAGTCTAAGAACTCGCTTTTAGAGAGCTCCCCTAGTTTGTCTACATTCTCTGGATGGTAGGTGACTTCGTAGCGAACACCATCTCCACCCATGTACATGTTACCCTGGTCATTGACTAGAGGTGCTCTATCAAGTTCTGAGAAAAAGTCTGCGATCTTAACGAGATACCGTCGTTATGGATCCCTAAAGATCTCAGCTCCTTGAGCATTCGTGTAGACATATTGAAGTCTCATATTGAGTGTTAACCCCATGGTGTCGGCTTCAAATGGATTAAAAGATCTTGTGGGTGTCCTATTTGGGGCTAAGGGATGACTATTTGACAGCTTTAGATTGTCCATGGACAATGAGCTAGTTGTTCTGGAAAGGGTATCAGATTGGGATTCGGAAAAGGTTTCAGCAATATCTGCCAAATTTCCTACCGATTGGGTCCCACTTTCCTGCGTAGGTACTCTAGAAGATGCCCTAGGCCCTATGGCAGTGTCTATGTGACGTCCCGACCGCAAGTGCATAAGGTCAAATTTTAAGGTTTTGTTTTTGTTTTTGTTTTATTTTATTTTTTTAATATATATATATATATATATATACATATATATATACATATACATATATATATACATATACATATATATATACATATACATATATATATATACATATACATATATATATACATATATATATATATATATATATATATATATATATATAAACCCTACCTAACCACTAAATGCAACTATCAAGAATAGGTGTGTAAATACCTATCATATTCTTTTATTTTTTTATTTATTACTATTTTTTTAACTTTTTTACCTTTTTTTCTAATTACACAAAAATACTAATTATGCACAAAATTACAAAAATTTAAAAAATTATGCAAAAAAAATACAAAAGTTTTTTTAAAAAATACAAATTATGTTAAAAAAAATTATTTTTATTTTTATTTATTTTTTTATTTTTAATTTTTCTTTCTTTCTTTCTTTCTTTTCTCTCTTTTTTTTTTCTTTTTTTAATATTTTTTTTCTTTTATTGTTTTTTTTCTTTTTATCTTTTTATTTATTTTTTTTAAAAAAATGTAAAAATCATGAAAATTAACAAAAACATAAAAAATAAAAAAATGTAAAAAAATAAAATTAAAAAAAATACTAACCTCTTAATCCTTATCGCGTCCGGATTCCTCGCCGTTCGCCTTTACCGCTTCACGTGCTTCGTCTTCCTTGCGTTCGCCTCACCACCACCGCTTCAACGGCCTTTTCTTGCTTCCTTTTGTTCCAACTCGCCTTCCTTCTTCGCCGCCTTGAGCCTGAGTTTCTTCGCCGCCTTGAGCCTGATGCCGGCCAGCCCTTCACACCAACCTTTGCTTTCGTGGCCTTCAGCGCAGATGCCTTGAGCCTGGGCTTCTTCGCCGGCTTAGCAGCTGTGCCGGCCAGCCCTTCTTTTCCACTTCTCCTCCAAGCGCTCAACACCACCTTCTTACCGACCCCTTTTGCCCTTCTAGGCTGTTTTTTGCATGCCAAAAGTTCTCCTTGGAGTTCCTTGATCAATCAAGACATCTTTATCTGTTATGCGTTTCTCCATCTTAGTTTTCCAGGATTCGACCTCAGCCATTGCATCACTAACTTTTTTATACACCACAATTTCCATTACATTCGCCTCTATTCTCAAGAGGGCCTGCATTTCTCCTTTCAGTGCCGTATACATCTCAGCCCGCAATTCCGTTAGTATTTCCTTAGCATCTCCTTCCTCATGCATGCATACATGTCATTCTTTTGGGCTTTCATAGCCTCATACATTTCCTTTTCCAAATCTAGTCGCATGTTGTTCAATTCCGCCTAGATCATAGTCTGCACTTTTTCATACATAGAATCGTCTGTGGTTCTAGACATTTTCCCCGCCCTAGATGAGCCAGGGGAAGGCATACTTTCCCTCATTCTTCGGCGAAAAATGAGCCGTGCTTTAGGCGGTGTTTGGCAGACACCTTGGTCATCAACATTGCACGAAGTATCCATTTCTCAGAAGCCCACATGATACATTTTTTAGAGAGAGAGAGAGAGAGAGAGAGAGAGAGAGAGAGAGAGAGAGAGAGAGAGAGAGAGAGAGAAGGGAGAGAGAGAGAGAGAGAGAGAAGGGGGCTGTTGCTCCAAATAATGCTCGTGCATGCCGTTTGCTGTGGAATGACTTGTGTGCTCTTTCAATCTCTTATCCTAGCTTTGTGATGGTAGTTCAGGAATTACCTATTGGGTAAGCTATTTGAATTTCATGTGGATCACAAAGCACTATTGCACCTAGTGAGATGAACAAGCCTTTAATATGTGTGTCTCCAGGGAGCAAGCCACGTCGCCTCATTCTGTAATGGATGGCCCGGAGAGAATAGTGTGGGAAGCTTTTGCAGCAAGGTCGCTAAAACAAGACATGTGGTCTTGGTTGCATATCCAGATGAAAGGGGTTACACTTATGCCTCACAACAGTTTTGGGGCACTTATGCTAGATTGGATAGGATGTATATTTTACATCAAGATCTCTTTTTGCCAGAGGTTCTTACTATGATGGTTGAACAGGTTTTCTCGGATCATTGGCCGCTTGTGTTTGAAATGGTCTATCATCCTGTGGATGCATATAAAGGCTTGTTGGGACGCCTGCCTTTGTGCTTAAATCACACTTTTTTGGAGCATGAAGTTTTTTATGTTTATATGCGTCAGTTGATACGACATTTCTCCACAAGAGTGTCCATGGCTGATTATTATGCTTGGTCAGTGTTCCTTACCAACACTCGAAAATCAGCGCGGCATTATGGTCTTGCTAATGCCTCTATACAAAAACAGCATGTGGCTCTTCTTGAGTCGCTTTTAAAGGGCTCGCAGGCGTTCATGTTTATTGACTCTATGGATGCTGAAGTTGTGGATGCCATAGAATGGCTGAAAAAGGAGCTATCTAGGGTACAGGAAGCACAATATGTTTGCTTTAAACTACTTGCACGTCTTGATGCTTTGTGGGATGCTAACTGTCAATCTCATCGCTTCTATGATAAGTTGCATCAAAAACATATGCGTGAGAATATTGTTAGGCTGATGGATGCCCAAGGCAACCTTGTTACTCAACCTTCTGAGGTTATTCAGCATTGCATCAGGTTTTATGAAGATTTGCTTGCCCCTCGAGAGGATGTCTCGCCGGCTGTCCTGGCTGCAAGGGAGTCATTGTTTGCTAAAGTACGATATCAAGTTGACCCTGATGTGGCGGTTCAGCTTGATGCTCCTGTTACTCAAGGGGAAGTGGAAGCTGTTCTCTCCAAACTTCCCATGGGAAAGAGCCCTGGTTGGTGGGATGGTTTGACAAATGAGTTTTTTTTCGAAAATATGATGATCAGCTTGCAGAGCCTTCAACGCTTATTTGTCAAAGGGTTTAGGATGAGGGATATATGCCTGCCGATTGGAAGTTGGGCATACTTCGTTTGTTGCCCAAAGTCCCTTCGCCTACTTCTTTGGCTCAATGGCACCCAATCTCACTTATGGGTATTATGTATAAAATCTTTACAAAGACTTTTGCCAATCGCTTTGCAGAAGGTGCTTCCTACTCTTATTCATCCATATCAATATGGATTTGTGCATGGCAAGAATATTTTGCATAATATTCTTAATGTTCAAATTGGAGTGGATTATGCCAAGGAAAAGAAGCAAGAGATTGTGATGGTGCAGCTGGATCTTGAAAAAGCTTTTGATCATGTCAGCTGGTCTTTCCTTTCTCAGTTAATGACAGCCATGGGCTTTGGTCCCAAAATGGCTAATTTGGTGCATTTACTTGGCTCTGGATGGAGGACTTTTCGGATGGTATTCCTCTCACCCGTTCTCTCCAAGGCTGTCCTCTTAGCCCTCTTAGCCGTCTTAGCCCTATCACCCGTTCTCTCCAGGGCTGTCCTCTTAGCCCTCTTAGCCCTATCACGCGGATTATGCTCAATGGAGGACTTTTCGGATGGTATTCCTCTCACCCGTTCTCTCCAAGGCTGTCCTCTTAGCCCTCTTTTCTTTGCCATTGCCACTCATCCTATGTTATCTCACCTAGATGCTATGGCATCGCATGGTGAAGTGGTTGGTTTGCATCTCCCTCATGGCAAGCAATTGGTTGCTCAAGCCCTTGTGGATGACACTTTTATGTTTCTCAAGGCCGAAAAAGCCAATATAGATCGAGCAATGGAAGCTTGGAATAATTTTGCATTGGCTTCTGGGCTGAAAATAAATTCAACAAAATCAGCCCTCATTGTATGCACGGAATTTGATCTTGAGGCATTAGGGTGGCAAGGCCGTGTGGTGCATATACAGGAGACATTGTTCGTCGTCTTGGGTATCCAGTGGGTGTGGATGTGGACCCCCAAGCGCTTCTTGCTTGGATTTCTACTCGGATCTCGGATAAATTTGTGTATTGGAAAGCTCAAGGGTGGCCTATGCACGTGAGGGTTAAGGTAGCTCAGGTTATTATGCTTAGCATGATTTCCTATTTTTTGCCTTTGCTACCTTGGACGCACAAATGCTCCCATTCGGTTTATGCTGTGGAAGAGGCAAGGAAATATTATGGGTCAAACATGGATAGCTTGGAATCACATTACGACGCCCAAAAGAATGGGTGGGGCTGCTTTACTGGATGTCCGCTTGTATATGGTGGCGCGTAGGTGGGCGCTTTTTTAGGATATGTGTTTGCAGGAGCAGCCTTGGGTATTCATGGCTCGTGACTTGATTGAATTGGAGGGATTGTCACATGGACGGAGGCTTCATGGTGGGACATTGTGAATGCGGCTCATCCTGTCCGTATTCGCTCATCTCACATTTTATCGCATATTCTCCTTTCTTGGCATGAGGTTCTACTATTGGCTCGGTGGGATCCTGGTCATGAAAGACTACTTTTGGACTCTTTGCAGTTCGAAACATTTGTGGAGTCGGGTGTCAATGTTTGGCCAGACAGAGATGCTTCACGCATACGACTCAACCGCATGGTCAGGTTAGGCTTGGTTAGAATCCGAGATGCTGTGATACCTGGTCGTGACATGCCATATTCGTTTCGTCGTATTCGGAAGCACTTTATGGTTCCTCGGACATTTTCAGCCCACTATGGGTTGACATCATGCATGCAGTTGAGCCTTTTACTCCATTGCCTCGCTCTGCAGATCAGCCTTGGCTTGATTGGGCACTATGTAAATCTGGTGACTTGATATCACTTTCAGCTAACCAGGTCTATCATAAGCTCGTATCAGAGAAAGATTGGGTTTCAGCCAAGGCCAATAAGGTGTGGGGATTGCACAAGTCTAAATCATGGTGGCAGAAAACTCTTATGCGTGGTTGGCGGTCTAAACTCCCTTACCAAGGTAAGGTTTTCATTTGGAGGATGTTGGTGGGAGGGTTACCTACACGGGATCAGCTCAGCCGTCGTAAAATTACATTGGCCTCTTGGTTCTTTTGCACGACATGCATTGAAACAGTTATGCATCTGTTCATGAGTTGTCCAGTGGCCCGTCAGATTTGGTCTTTTGTCTCTCGCATTTGGGAGAGGCAGTAGAGAGGTCTACTATTTCGGCTCATCAGTGGATATTTGGGATTTGTCCTCAAGTCATTACTTCGGACAGTCACCTTGTGATATTCCATTTCCTTAGATGGACAGGACTTTGGCATATTTGGACTACACGGAATGGGTTCATCTTTGATTCCTTGTCTGGAATACATGGGCACATTCTACGTATCTGCGGTTTGCTGCTTTGGCAGTTTTCTTCTCTTCTCTCAGCTCAGCTACTGGATGTAGATATTATTTCATTATGGTCTACGACGGCTCGGCTGGCTCATCTTTGATGCTTTTATCTGGGATGCTCATTTGGCTAGGAGGCTTTCTTATTAGTGTACAGGTTTGCATGGTCATGATCCTTTAGAGGATCTTTTGTGGGGGTTTTTTTTGGGGCCATAGGTTTTGTGTGAGCCATGTGGCTGATGTACATTTTTTACATATAATATAAAACACCATTTCATGAAAAAAAGAGAAAAAAAAAGAGAAGGGGGCTGTTGGCCGGGTGAGATAAGCGGGCAGGTAGACGAGAAGAGGGTTGAGTAGGTGGATAGACGAGAAGAGGGTTGAGTAGGCGGATAGGCGACAGAAAGGGAAGGAAGTTGGCAGATAGTCGAGCAGGGTGGGGGGAGTGGATGTTCACTGAGAGAAGAGGGAGAGAGACTCAGAAAAGGAGGGAGAGAGACAATATTACAGCTAGGAGATGGAAGGTTTGTGCACATTTTTCCAACGATCCCCCTGAGATATATATATATATATATATATATATATATATATATATATATATATATATATATATATATATATATATAAATTTATATTTTTAACTTTTTCACTCGAATAATGTTATTGATTTCAATTCCCTAGCTACTTGCATGCTCACTCCTAGTTACTTAGACCCTTTATTTACATACAGGTTGTGTGCCCATCGCCTCCCTTGTGAGTTCCAGCTACAAATTATATATATATATAATTTGTATTTTTAACTTTTCCACTCGAATAATGTTATTGATTTCAATTCCCTAGCTACTTGCATGCTCACTCCTAGTTACTTAGGCCCTTTATTTACATACAGGTTGTGTGCCCATCGCCGCCCTTGTGAGTTCCAGCTACCAATGAGGTGGCCTCTTTTCCTGTCATCATCAGCTATGTTGTGCCCATTAAGGGGGAGTTAGTGGGCAAACAATTCTCCTTGATAATGGTTAGGCATTGTAAATAGCCAATCACATCTTGAGGTCCACTAATGTCTAGCACATATTGTTCAACAAGCCGTGGGCGAGGCTGTGTGTAAAGGGGTCCTTGTCTTGCTACTTAGATCCAATTTATAACCTTTAACCTTGTGGGCCATGGTCTAAAATTCGAAGGAAAGATTCACATTACCTAGGCTATGCATCGGTGAAGGATCGCATTCGAGAGAGAGAGAGAGAGAGAGAGAGAGATATGGCGCACGCGGTGAGACGGCAACTTTCTTGCATTCTGAGAAGCCAGCGTTCCCCTGTCACGCCCGGGGTTGCAGCTACATCATCGGCTCGCTCCTTTTCGGCTTCCGCAGCCCGCCATGAAAATATCGGTAGGAACATCTGTCCCCTCTCTGTCTTTGCATTTCAATATTTTCAAATTTTGCGTGCATCGACAGCGCCTATCGTGTAGGCGCGCAGATCTGTGTGTGTGTGTGTGAGAGAGAGAGAGAGAGAGAGAGGAGAGAGAGAGAGAGAGAGAGAGCCAGCCCTGCCATGAGACAAGGGTAGTCCATCTACATACATCCGTTATGGCAAACTGTTTGATGGTTGACTGCACCTAGATGTGCCCTAGGGCCATTGGTAGATTGTTCATAGAAGTTGATTATCACTCATGGCTGTTAGAAGTCATCTCCTGTCCAGTTTTATACACCAGGGCCTTTGTTGTGGGTGTGCCCGCCCTTATGAGGTGTTTTATCATTTTTCCCCACTCCCCGCATTTTTCCCTTATTTTTTTTTCTGTGGCTTGGGAGGCAGCCCATGTGCTGCGTAGCCCTGTCTTTATACTTAATCTTATAATCAAGAATCAACTTAGTTCTAAGCTTCCTTTTCCTAAAATATACTATGAACTTTGGTTCTTAGGGAATAAAGGATGAGTCCTTAGCCTCAACAAGTTCTCGAAGTTGCACAATGCCATCCTCGTCTTCGAGTTTTCTCTTTATGTCTACTCACATGAAAAACCATATGAACTTGCACTCGTTGGAGGCAATACACGTTTAAAAGCAACCTCACCTATTTTCTTCAAGATTTTGTAAGGTCCATAGTACTTAGTGGATAATTTTGCCTACTTCCGCGTCCTCAAAGTCTAGGTACTTTCAATACATAAGCATTCTGTCAAGAAAATCCTTGGCGAATGCTTTCTATTAACATAAAACCAGGCCTTATCTCGTGAGCACTCATGATAGTCTCCCTAGCATGAGCTAGCATCTCCTACATATTCATCAAGAAATCTCTAGCGGCATCTAGTGTCAAATCCTTAGTCCTAAGGTCACTGGGGATCTGGGTTGATTCCCATACATAAGTGTGAATGGATTGTATTCAGTAGTCTCATGCTTAGTACTTTTGTAGGTAGACTTGACCATAGGGATGTACCTCTCTCAATCAAATGGTCTATTGGAAACATATGAACGAATCATATCCTCCAGAACTTGATTCACCCTCTTTGTTTGCCCATTAAATTGAGGATGATCAGAGGAACTCATACTGAGTGTATTCTCTAAATTTTTTGAAAACTAATTGCCAGAATTGTCTAGTAAACTTCGAGTCTCTATCACTTACTATGTCAAAAGGTAAACCATTAATTTTGAAAAGCTGATCAACAAATTGTTGTGTCAATTCAAGTGTCTTAATGATAGACCTAGTAGATAAGAATCTAGCAATTTTGGTAAGTCGATCATCAACTACGCAAATAACATCATGTCCTCTACTGGATTGAGGTAATTCCGCAATAAAGTCCATGGAAATACTTTTCCATTTACCACTTGGGATTTCCAAAGGATGCAATAATCTTAAGGCGTTCAACCTTATTCACTTGACATTGAGGGCTCTTTACCACAATCCTGGACATATGCCTTCATCTTAGGCGAGTATACTAAATCATAGATTTGCCGCATCTCGGAATGTCTTGTGTAACATGCGGAAGCTTCGGAGAAGAATCGGTAACTTCAATGCTCAAAAATCAGCACTCTTTTCGCGACGGAATTAACGCACAAACTGAATGAAGATGTGCAGAAAATAGAGAGAGAGAGAGAGAGAGAGAGAGAGAGAGAGAGAGAGAGAGAGAGAGGACACAGTATTGGGTCCCAAATATCCTCTGTAAGGCCCCTACCACGGATGGTGTATTTGCTTTATTAGAATGATGTAAATCTGAAAGGAAATACGGAAATCCTTGACCTTTCTTGGCTGGGAATTCCTTGCCCTTCACCTGCAGTCCTTCACCCCTTTGCTTAGCACCTTCTTGGCTTGTCTAGCCCCTTTATGCTTGAGCTCTTGGTGAAATCTGAGATGAACTAATGGGATTATGGGGCTCTCCTATTTATACTACTCCATCTAGAGCAATCGGCCAGCTGAAGTCCAGGCGGCCAGCATTAAATGTCCCACGACTGAATAATTCAGCATTTAATGCTGAAAAAATTCACATAAATTCCATAAAATGTGCGCATTGTTCCATATAGGGTTGGCCATCATGCGCTTGATTCTGGATGGCTTGGACAAGGCTTTTGCAAACAATTTGAGGGTTGGGTAGCTTGTATGGGCTGCCCCATACCTGCCCTACAGCCATACAAAGGCTGCATCTCCTAAATGTCTGCCTTTAGTGTCATGTGCACAGTGTGTATCTACCGTGTGCTACACGCATGCAAGACTAGTTTCGAGGCTTGGGGAAGCTTGGAACTAGGCAGGCTGATTGACGAGCTGAGTTAGGGATATACCAACCTTGGCTACCCTTTTATAGGCTCTTGGCCGGTCATCGGGCGTCCACACTTGGGCTTTTAGTGAGCTCGGGAGTGAGCTCTTAGAGGAAGGGGAGTATGTCATGTGCACAGTGTGTATCTACCGTGTGCTACACGCATGCAAGACTAGTTTCGAGGCTTGGGGAAGCTTGGGACTAGGCAGGCTGATTGACGAGCTGAGTTAGGGACATACTAACGGGCGGGCACCCAAGTATGGACGGGCGGGCGCCCAAGTGTGGACGCCCGATGACCGGCCAAGAGCCTATAAAAGGGTGGCCAAGGTTAGTTATTGGAATATAGAGAGTCTCGCGAGTTTGTGAGAGCTCTATGGTCTTGGAGCCTGGATCTAGTGCAGACGTGCACCTGCTTTACGCAGCTGAGGCCGGCAGCAATCTCGAGGCTCGCGCGGGCAGCTTCGTGGCGGTATGGGACGTTGTGAGGAGGAGATTGGTCGGTACGTCATCCTAGTTAGCTCAGCTCGTGGCTCGGTGGAGACAGCCAAGACTGTGGGCTTGCCCATCTGTCATGGTTGGGAGGTGAGTCAGGCCTGCACCCCCTTCTTGTTTGTTTGTTCGTTTGTTTGCAGGTTTCGAGTTTCGAACCAAGGTCGATCACGAGGAGATCCGTGGGGGTTTGACATTTAGCCTACCCCTAGGGCTGTCCTACAGCCCCTCCGTGGCTGGTGGGTTCCACACTATCCCCATGCCCACACAAAGACCTGAGGTAGCCCTATGGGTTGGCCCCTTGTTCTGCATGCAAACCCTAGCTAACAACTCAGTGATTTGGCATTCGGTACCATATCAGATACACAGAATCACTGACATCATTCCAGAGGGAGACTCACACCGCGGACTGGCACTGTTTCATTCCAGAGGGAGACTCACACCACGGTGTGTGGGAGAAGGAAGAATTAGGGTTAGGTTAATTCATGTGGGAGACACACACAGAGAGAACAAGGGAGAGAGAGAGAGAGAGAGTTGTGGGGATAAGTCAACTCACCAAGTGTGAGTGTGTGACTCCCTTATCACACATGTATATTGCACTAGTACACATGGTGCACTTAGTACATTAAAAGTACTAAGTGTACTATGTACTATAACTTATGGGCTTGTACACACTATAAGGGTGGGCATAGTGCCTTTACCCCAACAACCTCCCACTTAAAGGCAAAGTGCCCTTAAGTAAAGGAAAAGAAAAATCAGCATGTACATGATAATATACAAGGCCATATCAAGGCTGAAACTGGCCTCATCCAATGCCCATCAAGTGTCTGCAATGAGCAAACCGCTCCGGAGGCAAACTCTTTGTCAACAGATCAGCCGGGTTGTCATCCGTATGAATCTCAACAAGCTGAATTTGCTTGTTCTCTACCACCTCTCTGATGAAGTGATACTTCACATCCACATGCTTCGTCTTTGCATGAAAAACAGGGTTCTTTGCCAACTGGATGGCACTCTGACTGTCACAATGCAACAATGGAATATCCCCTGTATAGCCCAAATCAACCACTAACCGAGATAGCCATAATGCCTCCTTGCAAGCCTCTGTGGCTGCAATATACTCAGCCTCTGTAGTAGATAAGGCAGTGCACTTCTGCATCCTGGATATCCATGACAGAGCACCTCCTGTGAATGTAAATACATAACCGGTAGTAGACTTCCGGTTATCTGGATGACCGGCATAATCCGAATCCGTGTAACCATGCACTAATGCATCCTGTTTGCCAAAACATATGCGCGTATCCTGTGTGCCCTTCAGGTATCTCATGACACCTTTCACTGCTTCCCAATGCTTCTTGCCAGGGTTGGCCATGTATCTAGAAACCACTCCCACTGCAAATGCAATGTCCGGCCTAATGCCTTGGCTGGTGGGCACACAATGTGGGCCCTCCTGGCCCCTTGGGGGTGGTTCTATACCTCCCCCATGCCCATACTAAGAATGCAAATGCAAATCCTCGCACTGGGGTAGCCCTATGGGTTGGCCCCATCTCTACATGCAAACCTACATGCCTACAGAGGCCTGGCATCCAGTTGCAAACCAGATACACAACACATCTGACATCATTCCAGAGGGAGACTCACAGCGCGGACTGGCACTGCTTCATGTGCAGGACAGTGCACACCTGACCTTGGACTCATGTGCAGGACAATGCACACCTGACCTCGGACGACTGAGATGGATCCTTGGCTGACTCGTCCCGGACTGGGCTCACATGGGACGAGTTCACCAGCCCAGGTCCTGCACCTTCTGTACAGAAATGTCTACGTGGCATCCAAGTGCGGGATGCACGTGACAATATCACCCATTGGTGGCTCCTGTTCCATGCCATAAGGCTGAAAAATCATGCCCGGTATCTCCTCTAACTGTGGTATATCCATAGGGATATCTTCTGCCATCTCTGGCTGTCCATTTGGACCATTTTCAGCACCATTTAAGGGCTGGTTTTGCTGCTGTAATGGCTGATTTACAGCCCTTGGTTGTTGTCCATGATGTCCATCATCATCAAAGATGACTCTGCCAGGCTCCTGTTGCCTTGCAGGCTCCTTATACATGCATGTTTCATCAAAAATGACATCATTGCTGCGTATAATCTTTCTATTCACGGGATCCCAAAGTCTATACCCCATTTCACCTCTGTCACCATATCCTAGGAATATGCATTTGTGAGACTTAGGATCAAGTTTGGTGCGCATTTCCCTGCGTATGTGCACGTACGCAACGCAACCAAACACTCTCAAGTGCTTGTATGACGGAGGCTTCCCTGTCCATACTTCCTCTGGCACTTTCCCACCAAGCCTCGTGTTAGGTGACCTATTTATAAGGTGAACGGCTGTCATAACAGCTTCAGCCCAAAAACCATGAGGTAATGCAGCATGTGACAACATAGAACGGACCTTCTCTTGAATGGTCCTGTTCATCCTCTCTGCTGTCCCGTTTTGTGGAGGATCATAAGGAGTAGAGAGCTCTCTCTTGATGCCTTTAGCATCACCAAAGTCCTGAAGCTGTTTGGACATATACTCTCCACCATTGTCGGAACACAAGGCCTTCAGTGTTTTGCCAGTTTGATTCTCAACAAGAGCAACAAACTTCTGAAACACTATAAACCAACACCTTGCGTGTGGCATCATCAATAAAAGACACAAAGTATTTTGCCCCTCCCAAAGAAAGCTGAGGCATCTCACATACATCTGTATGCACAAGCTCTAACTGAGCATCTTTCTGTCCAAGAGCTTTCTTGTGGGGGCACTGTAGTTGCCTACCATATATACAATGCTCACAAAACTGAAAACTTGAAAACTTTAGAGAAGGCAAGTAACCCAAACGAGACAATTGCTCCATTCCTTTGACACTCATGTGTCCCAACTGGCTATGCCACATAGAGATTTCCGGCAGCTCGGTTGCATTTACATTAGCATGGTGACAGACACCTGCATGCATGAAATAAAGAGTGTCCACCTTAGAGCCTCTGGCAACAACCAGTGAGCCCTTACAAATCTTCCACTTTCCATGACCAAATGTGGTAACATAATCATCATCATCAAGCTGTCCAGTAGAAAGCAGATTCTTCTTGATCTCAGGCACATGCCTGACATCATGGAGCATAAGCTGTGAGCCATCTGAAAACACAAGCCTTACATCACCTCTGCCAAGAATCTTGCATGCATGGTTATCACCCAAATAAACCACTCCTTCATTGCCAGCAGTATACCTGACAAACAAGTCTCTGCAACCTGTGACATGAAAGGAGGCACTTGAATCAATGATCCATGAGTGCATACCATGACCACCTGTAAGAAGTGAATGGGCATCAAGTGAAGAAGTAAATAGGACCTCATCCTCACTGCCACCTGCATGTGACACATTGATTTCTTCAATCTTGACTCCACTTTTGCCCTTTGGCTTTACATCTTTGGCTTCATCTTTCTCTTTGTCTTTGCCTTTTCCCTTTTCCTTTTGATCATTTTTCCATTTGTAGCATTGCTTTTTAATGTGTCCCTTCTTGCCACAATAATGGCATTCCAAATCCTTTTTGGAGCGAGACTTGCTCCTTCCTCTTTCGTGGCTTTTCCCCCTTTGCTGGGATCTCCCACGTGCATTCATTGCATTGGACTTTCCAACAGAGTTGTTTTTCCTGTTCATCTCTTCTTGAAGAAGAGCACCCTCAACATCTGCATATGACAGCATAGCATGCGAATTGCTAGTGGCTGTCCTGAATGTGTCCCAACTCTCTGGCAAAGTGCATAACAGAAAAGTGGCTTTGAACTCATTGTCCATTGCCAACTTTTGATTAATGACCTGGCTGACAATACCATTAAACTCATTTAGATGGGTTGTCATAGACGCCCCTTCCTTCATCTGAAGACCTATGAGTTTCTTCAACCAATACACTTTGCTTGAGGCACTTTGTTGGGCATACAAGTCCTACAATCTTTGCCACATTCCCCAAGCTGTCTTCTCTTCACGAATGCTGAAAAGTAATGAGTCTGACACAGACAACATGATAGTAGATCTTGCCAGCTCATCCATATCTTCCCACTCTTCAGCAGTAAGAGAAGCGGGCATCACACCCCTTTCTTTGATAGGCTTGTGCTGCTTTTTCTGGAGCAACACATTGCAGCACTGGGTTTGCCAAATATCATAATTATGTGAGCCTTCAAGCTTCTTGATGTGAAGCAATGAAGAGCTCTCACCTGTGGTTGCCATAGCAATATGCAACCTGTCAATGCCTGACTCCCTGCAAAATGTGCAAACACTGCACCAAAAGCACACAAAGTGCTCACAGTTGTTCTCCCAAGCTTTATCTCCCACTGCGGAAGCACAAATGCAACTTTTCTCCCACTTTATGTGATGAAATCACCAAAATCTGGTTGCTGCAGATTTTGGACAGCACCTTAAATGTGCTCTGTTGCCCTTCCAAAGTACTGTACAACAGTACCAAGTGCTCACCAATGATGTACCAAACCTGTACCGGCAAGTACAGCAGCTGAAATTGAGCCTTTTGGTCACTCAAAACAGTGTACAGCCATGCCAAAACTTGCACAAAGTTGTGCCAAATCTGTACCAGCAGGTATAGTAGCAATAAATGCTCTCTTGGCTGTCCAAATGAGTGAAAATCAGACTTTTACAGTCCCGAACACTGCATACAACAGTTCCGAACAGAAATTGGGCAAAAGCCCCTTGACTGCAAGCTGATTTCTGAGGATTCAAGGCATAAAAGTCTTGCCTGCTGCTTTGCCAAGCTCAACAAGCATACGAACTTGAAAAGCCCCTTGATTTAAGATGAAATTTCTGATCATACATGGTACATTGACGCACATGAAGGCATCCAGAGTGTTCACGATGCTTCCCCCTGGCCACATATATATCCAAATAATGAAAGCCCCTTGATTTACAGGCACATTGAGTGCTTGTAAGGCATCAACACATTATCCACAGCATCAAATGCGATTGCTTGCATGCAAATCAATCCAATCGGCACAAAAGCCCCTTGATTTGCACTGCAATTTGCTGCAAATTTTGCAAATCAATACAATCGGCACAAAAGCCCCTTGATTTGCACTGCAATTTGCTGCAAATTTTGCCCAAATGTGCGATTTCTCACATCATACAGCATGTATGAGTGCTTAATTGCACAATTACATCAAAAGCCCCAAATTTCGACATCCAATTTCCTGCAAATTGATCCTGATTGTGACCAATGTCACCCAATTTTGCCAATTTTGCTCAGAAATTGAGCAATTCGGCACCTGTACTTGCTCAATTGATTGAATTGTACTTGCTCAATTGCAAATCCCAAAAAAATTGAGGAAAATACCTTGTAATTTTTTGATTTTTCTTTTTGTTGCAGGAAAATGGGGTTGATGATTTTTTGCTGCTGTTGTGCAGAAATGGGCAATATGATCCAAGTGCTCAAGTGGTGAGAACCTTGAGGGCCTGCGTGATTGCAAAGGAGTGCAGAGCGGCCAGAAGAGGCTGGTTGCTTGTAGCAAGAATCGGCCGCTTCACTCGTGGGAGATCCAGAAGGTGATGGCGGGCGAGACCAGGAGGAGGTGATCGGGGGCCGAGAGGTGGGCGAAGAAAAAGAACTCGATATTGTTGATGCAGCCTCCGACCGGTAGCCAGCCGACACGTCGCCTTCGCCCAACGCTCGTGTATTCGCCTTCGCTCACGCCTAGCGCCAGTGATTACGCCTTCGCCTACTTACGCGGATTGTGCTCGCCAGTGATTAACATGCCTGCAGCCTACGTTACGGGTGCTTTCCTTCCCTCACGCCTGATTGCTGCCTTCGCATGTGTTCGCTCGCTTATGAGCGCCACTCGTCTACAGCAGCAGCCGCTGGTGGCCACAAAGCGCAACAAGCGAACAAGCAAGTCGTTAGACGCCTGGCCACAGGCGTGTCACCACTCGTGCGTGATTCTGCTGCTCGCTTACAGACTCTCCGCAGCCTGTTCTCTTCACGACTGCTGGCTCGACTGTGTGCTCCAGTTGAAGGCTCTGATACCAGTTGTGTGGGAGAAGGAAGAATTAGGGTTAGGTTAATTCATGTGGGAGACATACACAGAGAGAACAAGGGAGAGAGAGAGAGAGAGTTGTGGGGATAAGTCAACTCACCAAGTATGAGTGTGTGACTCCCCTATCACACATGTATATTGCACTAGTACACATAGTGCACTTAGTACATTAAAAGTACTAAGTGTACTATGTACTATAACTTATGGGCTTGTACACACTATAAGGGTGGGCATAGTGCCTTTACCCCAACACACGGACTGGCACTGTTTCATGTGCAGGACAGTGCACACCTGACCTTAGACTCCTGTGCAAGACAATGCACACTTGACCTTGGACAATTGAGATGGATCCCTGGCTGACTCGTCCCGGATTGGGCTCACATGGAACCAGTTCACCATCCCAAGTCCTGCACCTTCTATACAGATATGTCTACATGGCATCCAAGTGCGGGATGCTCGTGACATCCCCTTCTGCTTAACTTGACGGAAGCTGCATAGCCTCCAAATAATCCGTCAATAACGCCGGATAGTCTCCGAAAAAAACTTTGTCAAGCCATACCGCTTCGTGGGTCCCTCGGTCTTGAAACTTCGTGAGGAACTGTCTTAGTCTTCGGCCTGAGCCATGCTTGAAACAGTGCAGAAGGATCTGTTCTAGAACCATAACTTCTGCTTCATCATCAACAATGTCTGGTTTCGCTTCGTCTTTGACTTTTGAAGAAATTGGACCTGCATATGGCTTTAACCAATTGATGTGAAACACATCGTGGATAGTCCAACTCGGAGGTAGCTTTAATTGCATAGACTCCTCATTAATCTTTTTCCTGATGAAAAAAGGTCCGAAGCTCCTGAAAGACAACTTTGGGCATCGCTTGTCCACCTGTTTCAATCTTTGCTTCATAATCTGAAGATAAATCTAATCCCCTTCCGAAAACTTTATATCCCTTCGGTCTTTATTGGCTTGTCGAGTGTAGGCCTCTTGCGCTTTAGCCAATCTGTCTTTTACTGACTCTAAAATCTCCTGGTAAGACTTCGTCACTCTGTTCGCTTCAGGTACTGAAGACGAGGTCCTGGTCAACAATGATTGGAAAGGTCTTCCAAATGCTGCCTCATATGGAGTCTTGCCAATAGCTGGAGAAAAAGAATCATTCAAAACAACTTGAAATAAAGGCAAATATGATTCCCACTTACCTTGCTGATCGTGGACATAACACTTTAGCACATCAAAGGCCAACTAGTTGAATATCTCTGTCTGGCCGTCCGTTTGTGGGTGGAATGCACTGGAAAAATTCAACTTAGTATTAAAGTTATCAAACTATGCCCTCCAAAAATGACTGGTAAACTTGGCATCTCGGTGTAACACTATGGTCCTAGGAATCCTGCCAATCGGGTACCAATGCCGAATGAACAACTGGGCAACATCTTCGGCAGTCACATTGGCCCTGCAAGGAATAAGCATAACAAATTTACTAAATCTATCAACAATAGTTAAGCACTACGTATTACGCTTACTCGGACTGGGAGGCAGATTCGTGAGTCCATGGAAATGTCTCGGAAAGGACCCTCAGGAATTGGCAAGGGCTGTAACAACCCTATCGTCTTTCCACGAGGAGCTTTTACCTTTTGACAAATATCACAGCGTCGTAGATATGTAAACACATCTCGCCTCATCTTTGGCCAATAGTATTGCCGTTCCAATTTCTCCAGAGTTGAATTCATGCCCCTATGACCACCTGTAATGGCGTCATGGGCATCATGGAGAAGAGCTGTCCTGAACGACTTCATGACACACAGTCAGCCTTTGTAAAAAAGCCAACTATCGTGTATCAGAAAGTGGCATGGTCCTGTGGCATCCAATGCCTGTTCCCACTGTGTACCGAATTCCTTAGAATTTGCGTACGTGTGCTTCATGTCATCGAGTCCTGAACCAACAAGATCGAGTCTAGTGGTTTGAATCATAGTCATTGTCCCTTCCTGCTCAAAGCATTGGTCATTGGATGGGCCTTTCCTGGAAGGTACTCAATCATACCACCGAATTGCTGGAATATCTGACTCTAGCGGTGTTGTCGATCACTCCACTGTGCACTTGGCATTGTCTGAATCTAGCGTAATGCCTGATGGTCAGTGCGAACCTCAAAGTCACGGCCATACAGAAAATGTTTCCAATATTTCAAGGCCTGTATAACTGCTAGGAGTTTACGATCATAGACTGAGTTGTTTTTCTCTGCGGGCAGTAACTTACAAGACATGTAAGCTACTGGATGACCATTCTGTTGCAATACACCTCCAATTGCGATGTTACTCGCATCGATGATCACCTGAAATGGTTTGTCCCACGAGGCAAGTGTTAAACAAGGCGCTTCTGATAAAGCCACCTTGAGGTTCTTGAATGCCTCCAACGCTCGCGGAGTCATTCAAATCTTTTGCCTTCTTATCTTCACTCCCTTGCGCAGATCGGTGAGATTTGCCGAGAGGTCAGAAAACTTGTCGATGTGGGTGGAATATGCTTGGCATATACCCACAAATGATCTGATGTCATAGGTTGTCTGAGGTACTTCCCGGTTGACAATCTCGGCCACTTTAGCCGGATCAAGTCGAATGTCTTCAGCACTAATTATGTATCCTAAGTAATGCACCTGGAAGAGATAAAATTCCGTCTTCTTTTCATTGACGTAGAGCTCGTTGCTTTCCAGCAACTTAAGGACTTTCTCCACATCAATGTCATGCTGCTCAACCGTAGCTGAAAATACCAGTATGTCATCTAGAAATATGAACACACTTTCCAATCAAATCCCAAAAAACACGCATTGCAGCTGGGGCGTTTGTCAAGCCAAATGGCATGACCACAAATTCATAGTGGGCCCCTTCCGTACGGAAGGCTGTCTTGGGGACGTCCCCCTCCACAATCCGCACTTGGTGGTACCCACTCTTTAAATCAAGTTTCGAGAACACCTTTGCTCCATTGAGCCTCTCGAGAATATAATCAATTCGAGGCATCGGGAATCTGCTCTTGATAGTCAGCTTGTTGAGTGCACGATAATCGACACACAAACAGGAAGACCCATCTTTCTTCTTGACAAATAAGATCGGTGCTGCAAATGGCGACACGCTGGGGCGGATGAAGCCAGATTGCAACAATTCTTGGAGTTGGCGGTCCAACTCCGATTCCATTGCCTTGGAAAGGCGATACGGAAACTTGCTCGGGGGTTTCGAGCCTGGGAGGAGGTCAATCTTGTGGTCCTCCGGTCTGGACGGGGGAGCTAGGGAGGGAGGCTATCTTGAAGAAAAATCTTTTGGAACTTTTCATGGAGAACCGAGTACTTCTCGGAAGCACTGGCCACCGTCTGGGCTGTTTTCATGTATATCATTGCACACTATGCTTCTTTCCTGACTGCTCGCTTCGCCTGCAAGTGGCTTATGAGCGGTAAGTTCGGAATTCTTGGCTCACACTTAATGGTCACTGGGGCATTTGACACATTCCGATTGATCTGGAACATGTGCTTGTCCCACTTCACATCTGGAAGAACCTTGTGAAACCACTGAATACGCAAAATTATATCTGCTCCTACAAGAGGGGCAACGGAAGGAGAGGGAGGAGATGGAAAACGCGACGCAAGAGAACGGGTACGCTCTTCCAGAGCCAAGATCTGTGCCTTCTACTCGTCCAACTTGGTTGTTTGTTCTGCGAGCGATTGCTCGCATCATCTGCTGGAACATGTCGGTAATACTCAAGCCTGGTGCCCTAGTTGGGCTGCCCGGTGCACTATGGTCCCATGGTTCTTGGTCTCTCTCGTCGTCGAAGCTCGCCATAGCAGGAAAACGCACTTCCTTTCCGGAACGCAATCTGACCATCCACTATCTGTGTGGGAGACGTCTGGAGGCGGAAAACCAACCGTCCTTCGAGGGACATGAGTCACTCCGAAAGGGGTAGTCCACCTGCATCTGAAAACAAACCACACGAGCGAGAATAAATTCTGGTTTCTTTGCTGAATCTTTGCACTTGAAGTAGGCTCTGATACCACTGGAACATGCGGAAGCTTTGGAGAAGAATCGATAACTTAAATGCTCAAAAATTAGCACTCTTTTCGCGACAGAATTAACGCACAAACTGAATGAAGATGTGCAAAAAATAGAGAGAGAGAGAAATGAAATGAAATGTTATATTAACGTCTTCAAAAGGCCATAATGACCTATGAGACCAAAAGTTACATCATGGTGGATCTAATACAATGTCTGGATAAAAAAAAAAACCCAGAAAATGAAAAATAAAGATGATACTATTGGCACCTAGAAAATGAAACTGGAACTGGAAGGTACACTATGGAGGTACCTCCATCTCATAATATGTGCCGCATCGGACACTGGCGGATCTCCTCAATATCCTCTGTGGTCAGCACCCTGACTGGGTGTCCCGCATGCCTCGCAAGAATAATCCGAATCTGCCGCTGCAACCTCCGTCTATGCTGGGATGCCCTCCTCCGTAGTCGTGGGCGTCTGGACCACCCAAGCTCAATCGCACGATCAATCAGTGTACCCCTGGTGTGGGCGGTATCCATGTCCTGCTGCTGCTGTGGTCCATCTGGCGCAGTGATGGCTGGACTAAAGAAGTCTGTAATGTGCCTCTGAGTCTGGCTCTCTGTGCGCCTAAGAAGGCTATCTCTATGTCTCCGCAGCTCAAGCAAGAACAATCCCAAACACCTCTGGTCCTGGTACCCCATGACTCTGGAAAGTGGTCCAAAACCCTCTCTGAATAAACAGTGGAAACGACCACGTATCTCATAGTATGCAGTACAATGGCATGTATAATGCAGCTCTGTCTCTGGCTCCCTATGGCATACTCGGCATATCCTGGCCTCAGCTGGTATACCTCTATATCGGCCAATCTCAATCTCAAGCTGGTGTGAGGATGTGCGAATCTGACCAATAGCACATCGTACTGCATGAGACAAGTGTACATCCATGTAACTGGGTCTGATCACAAAACCATCTGCTGTGAGCTGAAGAAAATGCTCTCTGTAGAAAGCCATCTTCGTGCCCAGCTCCTCAGTTGGCTGTATCCATGTCCTCCTAATGTCCAGCTGAACTAAATCCTGACGGATGAGTCTGGTAATCTCTGTCCGTGTAAGAGTGAGAGAGGGTGCCTCCAGAGAATACTGGAAGGGAGGCAATCTGTCCATGCTAAAACCATGTGCCTGGAACCAAGATGTCATCTGTCCATACCAACAAGCCGTGTCTCCCTGTAAAGCTAACTGTCGGGAGGACTCCAGGGCGAGGCGTGCATATCTGTCTCGGGGGAGATCCCACAAGCCATGTATGTAGGAGACTGACCTCGTAAGAGCCTCAATCACCAGAGGGGCAGCCGCCAGCTCTGCTCGAATAATCTCATGAGGTACCACAGCCTTGGCTCTAATAAGCCTAGCAATCATAGATACCAAAGGCCTCTCCATACCTCTCCACCCGCCTGCGCTGTGATGGCCCACTGAAGGTCCCCATATCTGCACTCCATAAAGCATAGCTGATGTCACTAGAGTGTCAAAAAGCCAGAGTTTCGTTCGAGGTTCCTGAAACTGAACCTGCGAACACATCCTCTCCAAACCACCCAGGGCTGCATGTGCTCTAGTCAATCTAGTCTCTGCTGCTCTCCTCATCGAAAACACTGGCCCACTGAATACTACCCCAAGATATGTATATGCATCTGTATACTCCACAATCTCCTGCCCATATGTAAATGTGGAAGCTGATCGCCTAACCCACTGTGGCGTGGTGTTAAACACCATAACCTTGGTTTTGCCAAGGTTGACAGACAATCCACTATCATGTGCAAACTCATGTAAAGCATCCAGATGACGCTGCATACCCTCAGGGGAGTCAGAGATCAACACAATATCATCAGCATATAACAATAGTGGGATCCATGTACCTGCTAGCTGGGCTCCTCTGTCCCCCAATCTCTCAATGTAGTCAGAAGCCTCATCCACATACATACCAAACAGGGAAGGAGATAACGGGCAACCTTGCTTCACTCCTATAGTGGAGTGAACCAAAGTAGAGACCCCTTCTGGGGTGCGTACCTGTCCTGCAACTGATCTGTATAAAGCCATAATTCCCCATATGAGCTCTGTGGGTACCCCCATCTCCTGTAATCGCCTCATCAATCTGGCTCTGGGCACTGTATCAAATGCTTTGCGGAAGTCCACAAAGCTACAATAAATCCGTCGCCCATGCGACCTGCCCTCCTCAATAATGGCCCGCAAAGTCAAGATGTGGTCAAGAGTAGAGAAACCTCTCCTGAACCCTGCCTGTCCCTCTGCTCGAATGCCAACTCTCTCTGCCCATCTACTCAACTGCTGCTCAAGAATGGATGCATACAATCGTGCTAGTGTGTGACCAATCATAATAGTGCGATAATTCCCTGGCTGCATAGGGTCCCCTGACTTGAAGATAGGCACGATGGTGGACCTACTCCAAGTCTCGGGTAAGCCTTCGCACATAGCACGATTGAACATCACTGCTAGAAGCTCTGCCAGCATGTCTCTCGCATGAATAAAGTGCTCAGCAACCAATCCATCGTGATCATATGCTCTCCCAGTCTTCATCCTATCAATGGCCTTCCTTACCATCTCTGCGGTAAAGAAAGTACATGTCTGTGGGCATGGTGCTGGCGGGTCAGGAAAAGGTGTCTGTCCAGGAACTGTATATAGAGATGCTGCATAACTACCCCAGACCTCTGTAGAAGTGATGGCCAAAGCAGGGGAGGACTCATGAAACAGACGCCAAGCCTCCCTCGAATCCTGGCTCAAGAACAGCTGGTATAATTCCTGCTCTAGCTGAGCAAGGAAGGTCCGCTTCTTCCTTCGCACAAGGCGTCGGAAGGCAATACGTGACTGTCGGTGAGTAGTGACTCCCAAAGCAACCTCCCGCTGCAGTCGGGCTCTGGTCTCTCTGCACTCCTCATCATACCAGTTGTTCTGGGGCATACATCTAGAATGCTGTCTCTGTCCAGGCTGAGTATGTGGATATGCCTCTCTCGCTGCATCATGTAAAGTCTCTGTCAGTATATGGGTCAACTCCTCCAAAGGTCTCCCTGGCTCCTCTGTGTACAGACGTCTATAAATCCCATCTGTGTAGACAGCATCAGTCTCTGAGGTAAAAGTATATCGAGTGTGATCTGCCCCTCGTGTCCTCTGAGCTGTGGTAAAGTGAAAAGAGATAGTCAATGTCAACAATGCATGATCCACTACTACCCCAATGGGCCGAGATCCAACTGTGAAGTCCTCAATGCATGAAACAAAGCTGGGCATAGCCATAACATAATCCACTGTGCTAGCACCATGTCTATGTGGAAAGCAAGTAAATCCAGCTGCTGACGGAAACCTCTGCAAGCCATTAAGTATGGCCAACCCATGCGCAGTCCCCATATCTACCAAATATCTCCCATACTCTGTGCACTCCACATCCTGTGAGCGTCTGTCTAATCCCATATCCAGAGTGTCCAACTCTCTCAGCATCTCCTCCGAGGTATCATAAAAGGCTGTCTGGCGGTTGCCCGTCCGGGCATTAAAGTCCCCTAACAGGATGATGTCTCCATCCCTAGAGAACTCCCATATGTCATCATCTAGCACAGAGAAAGGAGACTGCCCTCTAGGTGCTGCATATGTCGATGTACTAGGAGCAAAATAGCATATGGCAATATACAGGAATCTGCCTGTGTCGGCCCTCAGTCTCACCCACATATATCTGGCCTGATCATCTCTCCGAACTATGTGTAGAAGCGGTTGCAGCTCCTCCCTGAAAAGAACTGCCACCCCTCCTGATCCTCTACTACTGTGTACCGATCTCGTCCCTACTCTGCAAGCTGTCTCCCATCTGTATCCTGTCACCTGTGGCATCATCTGACCAGGGGCCTGGTGAGTCTCCGAGTAGAAGACTATATCTCTATCTCTAAAGCTGTCCTCAAAGGCACCTACATCAAGTTTGAGGGATCCATTGCAGTTCCAGGCTGCCAGCTTTAATTTGGTCCCATAGGTCTCGCACCGTCATGTAGAGCGTCGCTCCACGATGACCACCCTCCCTTCTCTATAAAATGCTATCTTACCCTTTTCTCTTGCCGCTCTAATCTCTGGCATGACTTCCTTCATATGTGCAAGCTGTGAAAGAGTAAGATCATCACCAAGAAAAATGCCTGTATTCTTTAAAGTGGGTCGTCTCTTCAAGAACTCCTTCTTCGCCTCAATAGAAGGGAAGCGAAGTATGAGAGCTCTTTCCTTTGATGTTTCCCCGTTGCCTCCGCTTTTTTTGCCCACTCTCCAGGCTTTTGCGTGTGTCGGACTGTCAATCCCCATCAACACCATAAGCTCTTTCACCTCCTCTTCAACTTTATCCCCGTCTTTAAGGCCGGTAATCCTCACATGCAAAGCACGTGTACGTCTTCGTTGTTCCTCTTCCAAAGTCATGTTAATGATTGTAGGTGTAGGGGTTGTTATCTCCTTACCTTTACCCTTCTTGGTGACCTCTATCCACTTCTCCGCTTCATCCATCTTCTTTTGCGTCTTGGTGATGACTTCCACCCATGAGGAAGTCTTTGCTTCTTGTTGCTTCTCTTCTTCCTTAATTGCCCGTACTTGTTCCTTGATAACCTTGAGCTCTTCTATCATGGATGGCTGAATTTCACCTTCTTCAAGTCCACCATTTGCCTTGGCCTCTGCAAGCTCCCTCTGAAGAGCTGAAATTACGCCTTTGAGCGTGTTGACTTCCCCGTGAAGGTCTTTGACTTCCGCTATGAGGTCCTCCTTCTCCTCTTTCCACCGCTTACCCTCATTGAATACCATTTGGAGAAAGTTTGCTCTCTCCTTCCACCATCCCTCCATCTCTGCCTTCCATTCCTTCATTTCCTTTTCCACATTTGTTATCCTCTTGTTTGTGACCATAAAGGTCGCCTTCGTCGGGTTGCGCAAAGGGGAAGCCATGGAAGAAGCGAGAGAGAGAGAGTTATGCTGCTGCCTTGGGGGCCTGAGCAAGGGTGGGTGGGTGGGTGGGTGGGTCGGTGGGGAAAGCGGGCCCACCAGCCTAACGGATAGATAGGCTGGCCATTGCCAGCAGACCTGTGCGGCGTACAGCGAACAGGGCAGCAGGCGGGAGGGAAGGCGGCGGAAGCGAGCAGGGCGAACAGCAGGCGGTGCTAACAGGGCCTGCTCGCAGGCGGCGCTAACAGGGCGGCGGAAGCGAGAGAGAGAGACGGCGGTGAGCAGGGGAGGCGGCGGACAGGGAAGGGCGGCGGAAGCGAGAGAGAGAGAGAGAGAGAGAGAGAGAGAGAGAGAGAGAGAGAGAGAGAG
The DNA here is from genome assembly GCF_041138505.1 of Cibotium barometz. Classification (NCBI taxonomy): domain Eukaryota; kingdom Viridiplantae; phylum Streptophyta; class Polypodiopsida; order Cyatheales; family Cibotiaceae; genus Cibotium; species Cibotium barometz. The sequence goes on along the minus strand of NC_141046.1, from coordinate 20,640,120 downwards.
GACACAGTATTGGGTCCCAAACACCCTCTGTAGGGCCCCCACCATGGATGGTGTATTTGCTTTATTAGAATGATATAAATTTGAAAGAAAATACAGAAATCCTTGACCTTTCTTGGCTGGGAATTCCCTGCCCTTCACCTGTAGTCCTTCACCCCTTTGCTTAGCACCTTCTTGGCTTGTCTAGCCCCTTTATGCTTGAGCTGTTGGTAAAATCTGAGATGAACAAATGGGATTATGGGGCTCTCCTATTTATACTACTCCATCTAGAGCAGTCGGCCAGTTGAAGTCCAGGCGGCCAGCATTAAATGTCCCACGACTGAATAATTCAGCATTTAATGCTGAAAAAATTCACATAAATTCCATAAAATGCTGCGCATTGTTCCATATATGGCTGGCCATCATGCGCTTGATTCTGGATGGCATGGACAAGGCTTTTGCAAACAATTTGAGGGCTGGGCAGCCTGTATGGGCTGCCCCATACCTGCCCTACAGCCATACAAAGGCTGCATCTCCTGAATGTCTGCCTTTAGCTTGCCCCTAGGGCTGTCCTACAGCCCTTCCATGGCTGGTGGGTTCAGCCAGGGCCTTCCTGGCCCTCATGGGGGTGGTTCCACACTATCCCCATGCCCACACAGAGACCCGGGGTAGTCTTATGGGCTGGCCCCTTGTTCTGCACGCAAACCCTAACTAACTACTTAGTGATCTGGCATCCAGTACCATACCAGATACACAGAATCACTGACATCATTCCAGAGGGAGAGTCACAGCGCGGACTGGCACTGTTTCATGTGCAGGACAGTGCACAGCTGACCTTAGACTCCTGTGCAGGACAATGCACACCTGACCTCGGACAACTGAGATGGATCCTTGGCTGACTCGTCCCGGACTGGGCTCACATGGGACCAGTTCACCATCCCAGGTCCTGCACCTTCTGTACAGATATGTCTACGTGGCATCCAAGTGCGGGATGCACGTGACATCTTGCTATAAGAATATCATGATATTTAATGAGGATCCTATTTTTCATTTCTACCACATCTAGTGCACAAAGCTCACCATTCTGGAATAGCAATCCATTCTGAATAAAAAATTGATTCCTAACTGGTGTATCAAGGATTAGATTCTCTAAGCCATGGTCATCATGCATGGAGCTCCTCTCCTTTGTTGGATTATATCATCTCTAGAGGGTCTACATCACCTTTTTTCATGCTTGTATTGGCCATTTATGAGGCCCTGCATTGGCATATCTTAGCAGAGATTATTCAGCATTTTTTCTGCTGGTCGACCAGCATCCTGGGGGAATATATAAGGGCTGACTCCCATTCCCCCAATTTATCTCATTTTTCAGCATTCAGTTGAGGTCATTAGCTGTTGCTTTTGCTTCTTACCATTGTACAGAACCTACGGGCTTCCCTTGTGCTTAGTTTTCAGCAATAAACATCAATTTCCAGCATTTTCAAGTCTAGTACTTGGGCCTACATCTGTGTTTTCTATTTGCTTCACTTTCTTTCATGGTATCAAAGAAAAATGCTGACTTGTGAGCAAAAGAGAGCTGCGTTTTCTGTTTTGGAGTAGAGGCTTCGACAGTTTACTGTTTTTTTTGCAGATTTCAGCTTAGAAGGTGTTGCGTTTTCTTTTGGGAGCAGAGGCTTCCTCAAGAGTGTTGCATTTTCTTCATCCGACACTTGGGACCGTTGTATTTCTGAATTTTCAGCAAAGATTGCTGATTTTTCTAATTTTGTTGAAGCCCTCTTCTAGGTGTTGTGGACAAGGAACTACATCTTGGAGAGATCTTCTTCCTCGCCTTTCAGTTTCCCACCCTCCCTCCCTTTCTTCTTCTTGTGCACAACCCGAGACTACGGCTTTTTCAGCCCTTCTTCAAAGAAGGTTTCTTGTCAGAGGACATGGCTTCACGAGGTTTCTCTACTGCTGTTCCTTCTCCTCTTGATTCTCCAGCACCATCATAGCCTGGATCCCCTACTCCTGCCGCTCCGTAGGTGGTACCTATTCCAAATCTTTCCTCTCTGAGTTTCTCTCATCCAAGTCTTGCACCCACCCCTACCCACATACTTGTCAGAATATGCAGCGGAGATGAAGTCAAAATCTGAAAACACAAGATCAAGTGCACTGCAGAAAAACACTGCAATAGAGAGGGAGAGAGAGAGGCGTGTAACTTTGCTATATACACAAGAAAATCCCGGAATACCCAATGTGGGGGGGCCATTTTATATGGCTCCATCAGCCAGTCGGCTTGCTCAAAAGACAGCCGACAGCCTCACAAATGTCCATGACTTGATCATCCTCCAGTCGGCTAGAATCTGCTTGTCGGCCAGCACACAGAGAAGGTTGGGGCAGCCAGTGACTAAGTTCGTTGCCTCTTACTGCTCCATAAAATTGCTCCTGAGCTAAGGGAAAAACTGTAGCCTGATGTCAAGGTTCTCGTGTGTGGCTCTCCTCGCCAATCTGAGTCACTCCAACTGTGGAGTCTGACTCCATCCATCAATCCCCCTCCTGTGTAAAAGAGTCCAAGATCCTTCGCATGCTGCAGAAACCACAAGGTACGCAATCTTGCCTCCCAAAGAGTCCTCTGCACACGTGAGCTCCCTCATCAGGAAGCTCCCGTCCGATTTGGTATTAATCAACCAAATCAATGAACCATTCTGCTTCTGAGTCAAGGAGGCATCATACTGCTCTCAAGGATCAACACCTATTATGGTGGGATGCCAAATCCTGGAAACCTGTTGAAGACCACTCAAGGCCTTTGGGAACCTGTAACCAACCTCCTTTGAATCCGGAACCACAAAGCCTGGAGAATGTGCAACATCCACCACCTTCACCTGCAAGTAAGCAACTGCTACCTGCCTGGCCTTCCAATAGGTCCCCGTGGAAAGAACTTCCCCAACTACAGGAGTTTCTTTGTCCCGAATACTACGAGACATCAGAGCATAGGTTACCTGTAAAGTTTCCTTTGACTGATGAACACAAGAACTACCAACATCTGTATTGGAAAGTTCCTGCCAAGTGCTGCCATCATCTGGCAAGCTATCCACCATCTGGTCCGGGAAAGCCTGCACCTGCAGCGTATCGACACTTAAGTGGCCATTACCAGACCACCACCCATCACAAAACCGAGAACCTGGGAGAGTGAGTGTTGAAAGTTTGTAAACTCCATTCTCCACTCCGCCTTCCCAAACTACCTGGCCTGTTGCTTTTTCTCGGAGAGCAACAAAATGCTCATCAAACTCCACCCGTATGCCAGTCTTGCAAACCTGATGCACTGACAACAGATGAAAACCAAGTGATGGAACATACAACACTTGGGAGGAATGCTTCCCCCCTCTGCCATCGAGAACTATCTCCAACCTACTCTCACTATGAACTGGGATAGTGGATGTATCCCCAGTAAGAATGTGACCAGAATACTTGTAGAGATCTTGTAAAGCCGAACGGGAAGGGGTCATGTGCTTGAAAGCACCACTGTTTAGAATCCACTCCCGAGTATCCGCAGTGGAGAGTCCTCCAACCTCCTCCCCGTCGAAGAAAATGAAACATCGGTGTCCATCACCTCCAGGTGTACAAAAGTTGGAGTCTTCTCGGTTGCTGCAGAGGACTTTGCACCCTTCTCGGTGCTCCGCTTGGGACATTGCCTCCAATAGTGGCCTTTCTCGCCACAATCATTACAGGTTCTCTCTGCCTTGAGTTTCTCGCGGTCTGAGTTGGACATCTTCTCAGAAGACTTCTCCGATGATAAAGCCTTCCCTTTGCCCTTGTTGTTACAGCCTTTCGATCATTGGCTAGTTAAGGCCTCCGAACCTCCGCCCTGTGGAGGCCTGGTCCAAGACCATGGGCACAAGCTCCTCCCATGTGATGGTGCTGAGCTTGCCACTGGTAATCAAAGAAGAGTAAAATGTTGAGTACTGAGAGGGCAAATGCGACAGCAACGTAATGGCCATATCCTGTGATGATGATCTCTTTCCCAGCTTGGAGAACTTCCTGCTAAAGAGCCTGCAACTTGTTGATGTGCTCCCGCATCGTCAACGACTTTGCAAGATTCATCTCCCGCATCTGTACTTACAAGGAGATCCTCTTCAGGGGTGATACCCTGTTATAGAGAGAAGCCAAATGTTGCCATATACCTATGGCCAGCGTCATATGCTTGATATGATTGATTACCTGCGGCGGTGTGCAATTGAGAAAAATGAAAGAACGGACCCTGGCGTTGACACGATCCCACAACTTTGCCTGTGCCTCGCGTTCCTTCCAAATCGAGGGTAACTCCCCTTCCTCTAACTCCGGCAGTGGACCCCAACAACAATGAAATCAGCAAGGTCGTAAGACTCCAAAACAGATTCCATCATTACCTTCCATATGCCGTAGTTGTTCCCATCCAACTGACTGTCCACTGGGAACGTGGGGAGTGTAGGGATCTTCACATGCTTCTCAGCCATCTCAAGTAAATCTGCCATTGCGGGGGTGTAACTGAAAAAGGGTGGGTGGGTGGGAAAAAAGAAGAACTTAAACCTGCAAGTGGCTGTCCAGCAAATTAACCCGCCTTCCTCTTGCTTCTCCTCTGCCGCCCGAACGGTCCAAAACAGTCCACCAATCAGCAACAAAACAGCCCCCCTCTTGCTCACACAATTCCCAAGATTTATCAAGAGCCTAGAGCTCTGATACCATGTCAGAATATGCAGCGGAGATGAAGTCAAAATCTGAAAACACAAGAGCAAGTGCACTGCAGAAAAACACAGCAATAGAGAGGGAGAGAGAGAGAGGTGTGTTACTCTGCTATGTACACAAGGAAATCCCGGAATACCCAATACAAAGTGTGGGGGGCCATGGGGCCATTTTATATGGCCCCATCAGCTAGTCGGCCTGCCCAAAAGACAGCCGATAGCCTCACAAATGTCCACGACGTGATCATCCTCCAGTCGGCCAGAATCTACCCGTCGGCCCAGCACACAGAGAAGGTTGGGGCAGCCAGTGAGTGACTAGTCGGCCAGCAGCAGCAGGTACAGTTGATAGATCCAATACTGCCTCCCACACCAGACAAATGGGGGAAAAAAACGGAAAAATATGGAGAGGGGGGAAAAAATAAGAAAACACCTACATCGGGCGGCACACCCACAACAGAGGCCCTGGTGTAAATATACAGACATGAGATGACTGCTAACAATACCATCCTACAATCCTCCCCAAGTCAGTGACTCCATGAAGCTTACAGCAACCAACTATCATACTTGGTCTTTCGACACTCAGTTGTTGCTGGAAGGAGCTGGTGTGTGGATGGTTATCTCCACACCTCAGTTGGTGAACCCTGCGTTGAGAAGCATATTGGATGCTTGGGCTCATCTTATCATCATCCATTGCATAACTCCATCCATACAGGCACAGTTTGTCTCCTCCCGGAGTAATGCTCATCAAATGTGGACAGAGATCCAGAGGAGGTATGGGAGAGTTTCGACAGTGAAGATTGCCAAATTGGAGTCAGATCTAGAGAAGCTTACCATCATTGAGTCAGATAACTCGATTGAGAAGATTGGAGAGTTCTCCTGTATCAAGCTGCAACTTGAGGAGTACGGGAGCACCATCAACGATCCCATCCATAAACTTCTTGGTAAGTTGCTTGCTTCCTTTGATTCTTTCAGGGATAATATTTATTTCCATGATCCTCTCCCCCATTTTGAGGAAGTCGTGAGTTATCTCCACAACAAGTACATGCTTCGTGGAAAAGGCAAGTCGGAGTCTACTTTTGTTGCCTTTGACAAGGGCAAAGGCAAAGGCGGAAAAGGAACTCCAACAAGAGCAACAAATACAAAGGCAAAGGCAAGGGTAAACAGGATTCTAAGGAATCCTTGACTTGCTGCCAATATCGACTAAAATGCTTCGTCAGTCCCACATAGTCCTCTCATGGAATTATATAAATCAGCTTCAATATCCTCTCCCTTCCTCCTACAGGTACCTTCATTGTGATAGATGGAGCTTAGAGTATGCATACTTCAAGACACGGCCAAAGTGGCTACACATGGAGGGCAGGTTTCGTGCCCATCTAGTTCGGCTTCACTCTAGGATAGATAGTGATTACTCCCCGTTCAAACCCACGCCCAAGACTCTCTGAGTGGAGGGCAATTCCGACAGTTTCACCTCCCTAGGAGAGTCGGATCTTAGTTATGCAGATTGTCTCATGGAACATTCAGGGTTTGGGAGGACTACAGGTGCTTTTAGAGACGTGGGGTCCTCAGAGGGGAGCTTCACAAATCCGTAGTTGGTGGGCCCATTGACATTATCGTCCTCCAAGAGCATCATCTTTACAAGGGGCACCTGCCGCTCTGTGGGAAGATCCTTCTAGGCAGGAGTCACACCTTTTGGTCCCATGCTTTTGGCCCCTCAGGGACGTAGGGTGGGGTATGCATTTTCGTCAGCGAACAGCTCTTTGGTCGTGTGACATGCGGGGGATTGATTGTAGTAATCACAACCTTAGGCTAACTAAAACTTCACTTAATGATGCTTAAGAGCTAAGACAAAGTTGTCAATGCAATGCAATGCAGCTATATTATATGCAATGGTTACAAATGAGATCTATGCTGAATATCCTTCTCAGAGTGAGAGAGATGCTGAATGCTGATGGAGAATGACCGTTCCTTGCTCCACTGCTGAGGTCCACCCTTGGATGTTGGCTTCCCTCTATGTAGGAGGTAGGAAGATGAACTATATGCTGAATATGCTGACTATACTGGTGATCTGCTGTCTCCCTTGCTCCATGGATAGGAAACGCTGAGGAGAGATGAGATAATGAATGCTGAAATGATGCATTGCTTATATATGCTGTTCTACTGCAGGTCAGCCAGATATGCTGCTGTTGGCCAGATGTGTACACCTTCACGACAGCCATAAATGCTCATTTAATGCTGTTGGCTGCTGTTAAATGCTGTCGGCTGGTCCTATCAGGCCCCGACCTGATCCTATTAAATGCCCTAATGCTTATGATGCCTCATGTGCTGAAGGTGGGGCTGAAACAGTCCCATGTATGCTGTGATAAATGCTTTGAATGCCTGAATAAATGGATAAATGCCTGAATAATTGGATTAATGCCAGCTAGATGGTTATGAATGCTCTGATATGCCATGTCACTTGTACAGCTTCTGGGTGTGCACATGACAGGTCGATTCTAGCACCATTGTCCTTGGGAGAGCTCAGTGGGTGATCATCAGGGTTGGAGATTACAGAGTGGGCTTTCTGAACATACACACGTCGGATGCGGCAGCAGCCAGGCAGAGTCACTTTCTGGAGTACAATTCGACAGTCCCTCATGCACGTGGATTTTTGGTGCATGGGTGGTGATTTCAACATGTTAGAGTCGACAAAGGATAGACTTGGTGGTGGCATGGCTATTGTTTTAGGCATGGAGTACTCGGCCTTGGAGGAGTTGATCCTAGCATTGAGGAGACATGACCTTTGGCATTTACTGGAGTTCAGACGTAGCCCCGGGAGTTTGCGCTTTTTGTGATTCAACAGGAGTACATATGCACCGGTCATTCTTTACTTGGAGTACCCATGGAGGCAGGACAAACTTTGGAGCACTCAGATCCCAGACAGCCTCGTTCAGGATCCAGAGATTTGCAGCAGGGTAGAGGACATTTGGGAGAGCTTGGATTTTCACACTAGTTTAGCCGCATGAGCTTTGGGCGCAGGCCTTGGAGAGATCAACAAGTTATTATAGGAGGCCGCGCAGAGTAGATTGGCTGGCTTCCGAGAGCAGGAGAGGAGCATCCATTGGAGCCTAGTCTCATTGCAGTGGCTTCAAGATAGCACCCATGATATTTCATGGATTGAGGCCCCGTTGACTGCAGCCCACACAACTTTGTTTCATTGAGGAGCAGAGATTGGAGTACAGATACCATGCTAGAGCCTCCTTTTGGACCCAGGTGGGTGACAGGTTCATGGGAGATTTCTTTGAGATTTCTAACCCACATAGGCGGAGGGATGGTATCCGCAGGTTGCGAGGCTAGGATAGGCGAGGATGGATCCATAGTTGCAAGTTTTTCCCAAGTGCGAGCCATTGCCACATACTTCTTTTGTTCTCTTCTCACGGCACCCCCCTCTTCTCTCAGGTGTTGGACATGTATACAGTATGACCAGGCCTGGCAGCACACGAGAGAGGTGGTCCCCTTGTGCTCTTCGGAATTTCTTGCTTACGCCCTTTGCTATAGAGGGGCTCGTAGAGGCTCTGACGGCTCTCCCCAGATACAAATGCTCAGAAGAAGATGGACTTTAAGTTTCCTTATTTCTTCGGCATTTGGATCTCATGGAAGGGGGCTTCAAAGTTGCTTTTAATGAGATTATGACCACGGGCTCCATGCTAGAGAGGCTATGAGAGGGATTGATTCATTTGATTCCCAAGGTGGGTGGTGATAGATTGGAGATTTGGCAGTTGAGCCCCATCACTCCCCTAGGAACCGCCTACAAAATCCTTGCTAAAGCCATCAACCCGCGTCTATAGCCTTTCCTCCCCGATTTGATTCATGCCACATAGACGGGTTTCGCCCAGGATTGGAGCATTTTGGACAACATATTCACTTTTTGGGAGGGGACCGCTTCGGCGAGGCTACAACGGCATGATCTTATAGTTCTCCTTTTGGATTTTGAGAAAGCCTATGACAGGGTAGATTGGGGCTTTCTAGAAGGGACAATGCGTTGGATGGGATTTCTGGAGGCGTGGGTCCGAGGTGTTTTTGGGTTCTATTCGGCTTCTCAAAGCAAGGTTCTCATTTAGAAAGGTTGGAGCCAAAGGCGATAGATTTCCGTTCTCTCGTTCGGTCCGGTAGGCTGTCCACTAGCACCTTATCTATTTTTGTTTGTTGCCGAGATTTTCTTGCTGCATAGGAGACAGGGTTAGAGGAGCTGCGCTGCGTCTTCCCATTTGCACACACGAGGAGCTGCTTGATTTAGAGGTTGCCCGATGACACAACAACATACCTATCAAGAGATGAGGGGAATAGAGTTGCCTTGGCTTAGTGCCCGCCCAGACTTGGAGGCCACTGGAGGCTTTTTAGTGGATATTGAGTGGGACTTTAGTTCGTTACCTTGGATGCCAGGTTGGTATTGATATTTCCCCGGAGTAGTAGCTAGTCCCTCTTCTTGTGAGCATTCTGAAGAAGCGGCTATACTGGAGTTCAGCTAGGCTTTTCTTAGCTGGCCGGGTTGTGGTGGTTGTAACTTGGTTGAACACAATGCTAATCAATACACTTAAATACACTAAGATTTGAAGAACACTTGCTCATATACAAGAAGTAAATTGCTGAATTGACAAGAGACACACAATGAGCCGGAACGGCCGACCCCTCCCTTGAGTAAATTGTATTACTGTTGGAGAAATTCAATACATAGCTTCACGGGCATCCATTGCCAAATCCTCCATGCCAATGCATATGAAATTCAGCATTTAGAAAACAATGGTATGTCGATATAGATCACCAAGGAGCTGCCTTGATGCCCGGCCCGACTTCAGTCCCCATATTCTCTACCATTGGCTCTATGTTCTACCAAGCAAGGTAGCAACATCTTCAAGAGCACATAGGACAAGAGAAATACTACACAGGGCGGCTAAACAAGGAGTCCTGCCATTCTACTGAATAAGTAACGACAACACATTGTCCAATTAGCCTACCAGTCTTCATAGAAGTTGTTGCAAGCGGAAGCCTTCGCGTTGGAAGCTTTAGAAGTGTTGATATCTTCGATTTGCTGCAATCCTTCGCGACAAAAGTCTTCAAGAGGATGAAGGGAAAGCTTCCCCTATGGTTCAACTTGAGAAAGGAAGGCTGAAATTAGGGTTTTCAGCAAAAAGACCAGAAATTACAGCAAAAATGAGAGCTGTTTTGCTGAATTTTAGTCATTGGGAGTGAGTAGGAGAGTGATTAGCACTTGGAAACACTCTTAGAAGCTTGGAAAACACCCTAGCAAGTTGGGTATCCGGCCCTACATAATTGCGAAGGAGACTCACATGAAAAGCATTGTGTATGTGCCAATGACTAGTTAATGCCAATCTGAAAGCCACTTCATTGATCTTCTCGATAACTCGAAAAGGCCCATAGTACCTGGTTGCAAGCTTAGGATATGCACCCTCTTTGTCAGGCCTCTTTGCAAGTCTTGCTTTCTCAAATTTCAGCAATACCCAATTATTCTCTTTAACATCCAATTGCCTTCTATGCTTGTCGGCAGCCTTTTTATGCTTGTCTTGTGACCTTGCAATGGCTGTCCGCACCTGAGCAAAAGCAATATCCAAGTCTATTACATACTCATCAGCTGCAAATATCTCATCCTTTGTGCGAAGGATGGGTGGCAAAACCACCTTACCATAAACAATCTCAAACGGGGCCTTTCCCGTAGATGCATGCACTGTGTTGTTGTATGCAAATTCCACAAGCGGTAAGTACTTCTCCCAAGAAGACTTCTGATCTGCCACATAACATTTCAAGAGATCCAACACGGCTGAATTTGCAGCCTCACTTTGCCCATCCGTTTGAGGGTGATAAGCTGATGAGAAGTCCAATTTGGTGCCCATATTATCAAATAAGGCCCACCAAAAGAGACTTGTAGTCCTGGGATCTCTATCCCCCACAATGGACTTCGGCATTCCATGATGTTTGAACACTTGTGCAAGATATATTTTAACCATATGCTCAGCTTTGATGGTCTTTTTGACCGGCAAGAAATGAGCTTGCTTGCTAAACCTGTCGACAATTGTCCAAATTGTATCATTACCCTGTTGGGTACGTGGCAAGTCCATAATGAAATCCATTGTAATACTTTCCCATGGCTGCGTGGGAATAGGCAATGGCTGAAGCAAACCTGGTGCCTTTTGCCTATCAAATTTGACCTTTTGATGACAGGTGATACATGCACGTACATGTGCCTCTATGTCCTTCCGCATACTTGGCCAAAAGAAATACCGCTCAATCATGTGTGTAGTAGGCATTATGCCTCTATGACCAGCATATGGAGAAGCATGGCACTCATCCAAAACCTTTTGTCTCATGTCAGACACCACACATAGGCAATTATCTTTCATGAGATAACCCTCTTTGATCACATATGAGGCATGTGCATGACCAGCCATCAAATCAGCCCAAATAGTGGCAAAATCAACATCCGTATGATACAAATCACGCATGGTAGACAAGTTCCCATGAGAGGCAACCGAGATAGCTGCTACATACGGCTTTCGTGACAATGCGTCGACCACTACATTCTTCTTTCCCGGGGTGTGCAAGATCTGAAAATGAAACATAGAGAGAAAATTGGCCATCCTCATATGCTTCTCTGATAACTTAGTTTGAGTAAGAAAATACCTCAAACTCTGGTGATCTGTCTTCACAGTGAAATCAGCCCCAAGAAGGTAATGTTTCCATATAGTAAGTGCATGAATTACAGCCAAGAGCTCTTTCTCATAAATGCCAAGAGATAGCTCTGCATCATGCAATTTACGACTCTGATAAGCCACGGCATGTCCCTCTTGATTAAGGACAGCTCTTATGCAATTTCCAGATGCATCACATTCCACACAAAAAGGCTTTTGCAAATCCGGAACGATCAACACTGGACCATGAGTAGTTGCATCTTTCAATTTGAGGAATGCATCTCTCTCTACATTAGTCCATTTGAACACGGCCTTCTTCTTTGTCAAATCATGTAAAGGAGAAGCAATCCATGCAAAGTGCCGAATGAACCTGCGGTAGTAAGAGCATAATCCAAGAAAACTACGGATCTCATGCACCGAACTCAATTCGGGCCAATTCCGAATTGCATCAATCTTTGCAGGATCCATCCGCACTCCATTTTTGGACACAATATGCCCAAGATAATGTATCTCTGACAAGAAGAACTCACTCTTCTTTGCATTTATGAAGAGTTTATGCTTATGAAGCTCTTCAAAAACAATAGCCAAACGAGCTTTATGCCTCCTTGAACTCTTCCCATGATCTAACGGGATTCGGTGAGAGCTTCTCCGTGAGTCACCAGTGGGCAGCAAGCAGTGCCTTTCATGAACATGCTTACATGCCGGATCATGGATTTTTGAGTGAAATCCTCATCACTGAAAGCAATATCAAACTGGGCAATAAAAGCAAGTGCCTTTGATGCATCATATTCCCCATGATGTGTGTCAAACTTCACAGATTTGTCTCCGGCTTTGAAGTCACGAGACTTTGATGCATGTGTGTGTATCTCAACATGTTTTCCCCCATGTTTGTCCATTGGGACAGCCCCTGTGATTGGCATCATTTTAGGACCAAAAGGTGATGCATAAGGCATAGATACATGTGCCCTGTAAGCATGAGGCATGGCTGGCCCCTCAACATGCATTGATACATTTTCATCCATAGCTTCTCCCTCACGAGCACACTCGAAGGCATGAGTGGCATGAAAGATACGCGGAATACCTGCACCAACAGAAAATTGCAGTCCATGTTGCATGTGTTGTGCATGTACATTTTCAGTTGGCAATGGCATTTGACATACATTTTGACCACTGCCATAAACATTGTATCCTTCACGGGCTACATAAGGTATTCTTGCATGGCGTGAAGTCACTGATTGTTCCTCTCCCATCGCATGGAGATTCATCCTCTTAGACATAAGTTCTTGTTCGGGCACTTGTATTCCAAGACATGTGGGATGGTTGCCTTTTCTGTATAGGCATCCTCGGTACGAGCCAAGTATGCACGTGCTGCATCCCTCGGTTGCATGTGCAACTCTTGAGCAATCATTGCCATTGCATGATCCATATAAGATTCAGCTTTCTTGGCCTTCAAACGTCATGTACCAATGGATCCTCGTGGCGATAGAGATTCAATTCCTCTTGTTGTGCATGGAGAAGAGGTTGCATACGAGTAAGTTCAGCCCTCACGACTATGGACTCTTCTTCTTGCATCTTCTCTTTGCCACGGGACGGCTGTCCCACATATTCATGTTCATCCTGTAAAGCATTGGAGGCATGCATTTCATTGTCCCTGCCTCTTGTATTAGCATCTCCAACATTCATTGTATGGCTGTCCATAATGTTCTAAGTGTAGAGATAGCTAGTGTTCACGGTGATCATCTCTCACGATAGAAGTGAAAGAGAACCGTATGCTCTGATACCAATGTAACTTGGTTGAACACAATGCTAATCAATACACTTAAATACACTAAGATTTGAAGGACACTTGCTCATATACAAGAAGTAAATTGTTGAATTAACAAGAGACACATAATGAGCCGGAACGGCCGACCCCTCCCTTGAGTAAATTGTATTACTGTTGGAGAAATTCAATACATAGCTTCACGGGCATCCATTGCCAAATCCTCCATGCCAATGCATATGAAATTCAGCGTTTAGAAAACAATGGTATGTCGATGTAGATCACCAAGGAGCTGCCTTGATGCCCGGCCCGACTTCAGTGCCCATATTCTCTACCATTGGCTCTATGTTCTACCAAGCAAGGTAGCAACATCTTCAAGAGCACATAGGACGAGAAATACTACACAGGGCGGCTAAACAAGGAGTCCTGCCATTCTACTGAATAAGTAATGACAACACATTGTCCAATTAGCTTACCAGTCTTCATAGAAGTTGTTGCAAGCAGAAGCCTTCGCGTTGGAAGCTTTAGAAGTGTTGATATCTTCAATTTGCCGCAATCCTTCGCGACAAAAGTCTTCAAGAGGATGAAGGGAATCTTGGGAAAGCTTCCCCTATGGTTCAACCTAAGAAAGGAAGGTTGAAATTAGGGTTTTCAGCAAAAAGACCAGAAATTACAGCAAAAATGAGAGCTGTTTTGCTGAATTTCAGTCATTGGGAGTGAGTAGGAGAGTGATTAGCACTTGGAAACACTCTCAGAAGCTTGGAAAACACCCTAGCAAGTTGGGTATGGCTATGGAGAGCTTGGAAAATGGAGAAAAATGGTGGAAAAACAGAGTTTTCAGCCTCCAAAAAACCTCATGAAGAGAAAACACGAATTTTCTCTTAATAAGTAAGTGAATTGGGGTCCAATCAGGTGAGAGGACATGGGGAGATGCCCATTTATGAGTAAAAAGGGAGGATCAGGTCCTGGACATTGAGTCTTGTCCGCCTCGGGACTTCAGTGAGTGTGAACTTGGAAGCGGTCATAATTTATAAGTGACTTTTGGGCGCCCAAACTTTAATGAAATGGGAACGCACTCACTTATAAATATTGGCCAAGTCCTAAGGGCTATTTGAGCCTAGATTGGGTAATACTTACCACCTGTTCACATGCCACACAACCATGTCAGTGGACAGTTTCACACGCACGGTTCACGGGCAGGCGTCTCCTAGCCCGGAACTACACATAGGTCATGCAGGCATGACAACAGCATGCAATTTCAATTGCAAGCAAGCACATAAAGATGCTGTGCAATGCAGCATTGGCATGAGCAATTTCTGTTCATGAAACCATATAAGACCAGGCGTTTCCAGGCAAGTATATGTGATACCAGACCCAGTGGAAAGCCAATCCTCCAAGCGTTTTCGGGCATGTACACAAAGGCACAAGTCCCAGCGGAAAGCCAAGTCCTCCAGGCGTTTCCGGGCATGTACACAAAGGCACAAGTCCCAGCGGAACGCCAAGTCCTCCAGATATTCTGGGCATGATAACATCAAGTCCCAGCGGAATATCATATCCAACTATACAGCATGATACGTGTCAATCACATGCATAGGCACATTCCATAAGCCATGGACACCAATCCAATATGTACATAGTGTGAAAGCAAGAGTGAACCATTCGGGTGGCCAAATGGTGACAGTGGTGAACCAAGTTCTTCTTGCCACCATGTGGCATATCTCTTGCTGGGCATTCTCTCGGGCTTGCATTGGTCAGTTCGGTTGATCCGTAACTTTTTGTAAGCCTAGCGGTGCGTGCTGTGACAGATTCAACCATGTGTCCAAGAGGTAAAGATAGAGAGAGAGAGGGGAGAGAAAGAAGGGTATAGGGATCTTGCACACTACACCACACTGAGCAGGGAACTTGCCCGGTTGAAGTAGGCAGCTTTTGCTTTGCTTTTGTCTTTTACTTTGCTTTTGGTGTTTTTAATAGTAAAATATTACTCAACTTAAGTCAAAAGTTCCTGTTTTGCTTTTCTAGCTTCAGGGCCTTGCTTTTTGGCCCTAGAGCTGCTTTTTGGAAAATCGGCTTTTAGCTTTTTCGTTCGGCTCAGTCTCCTCTTTCCAATGGTGCCCTTGGTTGCGATCGACCCAATTTGACTTTTTGCTTTTTCTTGAGAAAACCTTACGGTTCTTGTCTCCATACCTTCTTCCACTTGTATAGTGTCCGAGCAAGGGTTCCATCATGTGAAATAGAGCTAGGGGGGCCAAATAGTTACATTCCCTCCCTCTTATATCGCAGTTCTTCTTAACTGCGGATTGCAAGTGTTCCAAGCACATCCATATGTTCCATGTATATCCATGTGTTCCAAGTACATCGAGTACATCCATATGTTTCAAATATTTCCCAGTACTAGCCCTATCGGGTAAGCTTGTGCATCTGGTCTTTCCCCATATCTATGGGGTCATTTGCTCATCTGGCAACATCTCGATGTCTTATCTTTGACGAATGGCTTTGTTCTTGATGGAACTTCTTCAGGGCCTATCACATGTGTTAGATATAATAAAATGCATACTTACCTTTTGCAAAAACTAGACAGAAGCTAGTCAATAAACAAGTATGCATCGTTCGCGTCTACTGGGTACTCTAGGTACTAGCTAGCCTCTAGGTAGTTTGGAGCCTAGTGGACTATCACATGCCATAAATCCAAGCATTGTCCACACATCAAAAACAGCACACAAAGTCAAAGAAATTCAAACATACATCAGTATGCAGTGCATAAGTAATGATCCTCCTGTTCATGGATTGTCTTGTTTGGTTTGCACAAGTAATGATCCTCTTGTTCATGATTGTCTTATTTGGTTTCATCGGAGACCGTGTTGGGCTATCTGGTCAGTAAGATTGCTCGAGAGTTTGTGCAAGGCCATTTGGTTACTAGGACCGCTCGAGAATTTGCTCAAGGCCATTTGGTTACTAGGACCGGTCGAGAATTCATCAATAGTCATTTGGGCTATCTGGTTGCATTGACCGCCCGACTATGGAATCCAATATAGTCATCTGGGTCATCTGGGTCATCTGGTTGCACTGACCGCCCGACTGTGAAGTCCAAGATATTTGGCATCGTTGCCGTCCAATGGGTCATCTGGCATCATTGCCTCTCATATACAAATCTTGTTCTGGCATCGTTGCCATCCAATGGGTCATTTGGCATCGTTGCCTCCCATATACAAATCTCATTCTGGCATGGTTGCCATCCGATGGGTCATCTGGCATCATTGCCATCCAATGGGTCATCTGGCATATCGATGTCTCCCATATACAAATCTCGCTCCTTGGGCTATCGGGCATCGCTGCCACCCAAACTAGAGCTTGTCCAACTAATCATTATATAAGTAGAATAATGATCGATTCCAGTCCAATATATATACAATGAAGAGGGCTAGAGGCACCATCCCTCTCTCTTGGATCTGTCTTGATCTCAAGACGTCCATATTTGTACTTCAAATACATCTAGACCAACCACTTCCTCATAAGCTCGTAGTATACTTGAATAGTCCTTGAAGTACTTCTTTGGCATCCATTTCCAAGAGAAATTTTCTGACCATTGTCTTTTCTCTTCTTCTCATAGAATGTAACACAATCTATATTGGTTCTTCCACCCTTGGTGGATCCTCCAAAATAGGCTCCTTTGGGGGTAACCTGTGTTAGAAGTCATCTCCTGTCTTAATCAGACACCAGGGCCTCTATTGTGGGTGTGCCCGCCCTGTATAGGTGTTTTATCATTTTTCCTCACTCCCCGTATTTTTTCCCCATTTTTTCCCATTTTTCCTTGGTGTGGGTGGATGCTACATGCTGGCAGGAGCCTCTGATGCTGGCCAATTGCACTCATGTGTTCCTGAAGACGGGCCGACTTGATCAGAGGAGGTCATGGTGTTTTTCTGCTGGTCGACTGGCTTTGCCTAGTCGTGGAGGGCTGGTGGCACTTCATGCGCTGGCCGACTGCATCCATGGGGCCATATAAATAGGCCCCATGATCCCCACTTTGTATTCATTCAGTTTTTCTTGGGATGTTGTGTATAGAGAAGAGTTTACACGCCTATCTCTCTGTCTTTCTTGTGTTGTCTATTTTCTGCACTCTACTTGCTCTTGTGATCTCAAGTTTGGTTATCATTTCCGTTGCGTATTGACATGGTATCAGAGCCCTATGCTCTTGATAGATCTTGGGAGTTTTCTGAGCAAGAGGGGGATAGTTAAGTTGCTGATTGGTGGACTATTTTGGACTGTTCGAGAAGAGAAGTTGCAAGAGGAAGGCGGGCTAAGGTGCTGGACAGCCACTTGCAGGTTTAGTTTTTTTTTCCCACCCACCCACCCTTTTCAGTTACATCCCCGCGATGGCAGATTTGTTAGAGATGGCTGAGAAGCACGTGAAGATCCCGACTCTCCCCACGTTCCGAGTGGACTGTCGGTTGGACGGGAACAATTACGGCATCTGGAAGGTTATGATGAAGTCTGTGCTGGAGTCATATGACCTTGCTGATTTCATCGTCATCGGGGTTCCACGGCCGGAAGCAGAGGAAGGGGAGTTACTGTCGATGAAGGAGGACCGAGAGGCACAGGCACAGATGTGGGATCGTGTCAACGCCAGGGTCCGGTCATTTGTTTTCCTCAATTGCACACCACAAGTGATCAATCACGTAAAGCACATGACGCTGGCTAGAGGCATATGGCAGCACTTAGCTTCTCTTTATAACAGGGTATCACCCATGAAGAGGATCTCCTTGGAAGTGCAGATGCGGGTTATGAACCCTGCAAAGTCATCGACGATGCGGGAGCACATTAACAAGCTGCAGGCCCTTCAGCAGCACGAAGTTCTCCAGGTTGGGAAGGAGATATCATCTGAAGACATGGCCATTACTTTGCTGTCCCACTTGCTTGCTCAGTATTCTGCTTTCTACTCCTCTTTGATTACGAGTGGCAGGCTCAGCACCATTACCTGGGAGGAGCTTGTGCCAATGGTCTTGGACCAGGAGGAACGTTTCTCGAACCCTCCTCACAGCGGAGGTTCGGAGGCCTTAACTGGCCAACGGTCGAAAGGCCAGAATAACAACAAGGGCAAAGGGAAGGCTTCACTGGAGAAGTCTTCTGAGAGAAGAAGCCCGACTCAGAACGAGAGAAGCTGAAGGCCGAACGATCCTGCAATGACTGTGGCGAGAAGGTCACTACTGGAGGAAGTGTCCTAAGCGGACCGGGAAGAGTGCTGATTCTTCAGCCTGAGCTGCAAAGACTCTTGCATTTGTGCACTTAGAGATGATGGACTCCGATGCTTCATCGTCTTCGAGCGAGGAGGCAGTTGGCTTCACCGCGAAGGATACTCGGGAGTGGATTCTTAACAGTGGTGCTTCCAGGCACATGACTCCATCTCGTGATTTTTTTTTTTGGGATCTGAAACGGCAGTCAGGTCACATTTTTATTGGCGACAACTCCACTATTCCGATACACAGTGAGGGCCAGATGGAGATTATTCCCGGCGGCGGCAAGGGGGGCAAGCATGCTTCCCGTGTTCTTTATGTCCCTGCTCTGGGTTTTCATCTTCTGTCAGTGCATGAAGTATGCAAGACTGGCTTTCGGGTGGAAGTTGAGGAGCATTCAATTGCTCTACGAGACCGTGAGATTGGCCAGGTTGTTTGGGAAGGCGGTGTGGAGAATGGTATCTACAAGCTCTCTGCACTCTCCTCGTTGACAAGTTCTCAGGTCGGAGATTTGTGGCACTTTCGTTTTGGCCACTTAAATGTGGATGCACTGCCGCAAGCTTTTCGAGACCAGATGGTGGTTGGCTTGCCAGATGTTGGCAGTAGGCAAGGACGTTGCAGTTCTTGCATACGTGGTAAGCAGCATAGGAGGGAATCCTTTTCGAAGCAGGCTTCCAGGCAGGCTTCGAAACCGTTGGAGTTGATTCACACTGACTTGTGTGGACCTCAGCAGACACCATCATTGGGAGGATCTCTCTATTTTATGTTGCTTGTTGATGACTATACCAGATTCACGTGGGTCTACTTTCTTTCACAGAAGGACCAAGCTTTTGCACGGTTCAAGGATTGGCACGTGATGGTGGAGAAAGACTCTGGATTGTAGGTAAAGACTCTCCGGGCTAACAAAGGAGGTGAATTCTCCTCGACTGTATTTCTCAGATTTTGTGCAGACCATGGCATCAAGAGGGAACTGGCCAATACAGGATCGCCTTCGGAGAATGGAGTTGTAGAACGCAAGAACAGGACTGTGGTGGAGATGGAAAGGACCATGTTGGAGCATCATGATCTTCCTCGTCCACTTTGGGGAGAGACTGTGGCAACGGCTGTCCGTACCCTCAACCGATCTCCAACGACTTCAGTACCTAACATGACTCCGTTTGAGGCATACTTTGGCAGGAAACCTGATGTCTCGCACTTCCGTGTTTTTGGGAGTGATGCGTATGTTCATATTCCGAAGAAGCAGGGAGGGAAGCTTGACCCCAAGTCTCGCAAGCTTATATTTGTGGGATATAATTCTCTTTCCAAGGGATACAGATTGTATGATCTAGACAGGAATGAGATTTGTGTCAGCCGGGATGTGGTCTTTGATGAGCATGTTCCAGTATCCTACCACTGAGATCCAGAGGAGTCTGATGATGATTCCCAGACCATTGCTCCAGTTGATCACCCTCAGTCAACACAGGAGGTTGAGCCCGCAGCTGGAGTAGAGCCCTCGCAACAGCAGGAGGCTCCACGATCTGTTCGAGTACCCAGGTGGTTGTTGGACACCCTTCGGGAGTCAGGTGTCACGGAGTTACCCTCCGAGTGGACCACAGAGGACGGCCCTCGAAGATCACACAGAGTCTGAGACAAAAGCAATACAGCGGAGCTTCTTCAGGTAAACTATGCTCTGATGTCTCATATTATGCGGGACAAGGAGCCCACTTTTGTCAAGGAAGCCCTTTCACAGGATACTTGGAGGAAAGCCATGCAGGTGGAACTTGATGCCAGCGAGAGGAACAACACATGGGAGTTGGTACCGAGGCCGTCGAAACGGTCCGTCGTTGGTGTCAAATGGGTCTTAAGACCAAATATGCGTCAGATGGGTCGGTGGACAAACACAAAGCCAGACTTGTGGCTAAAGGTTATGCTCAGCGGCCAGGCATCGACTACGAGGATACCTTTGCACGGACAGCACGGATGTCCACGATTCGGACCGTTCTTGCCCTTGCTTCTTCTCAGAGGTGGCCCGTGTATCAAATGGATGTCAAATCTGCGTTCCTTAATGGTGACCTGCAGGACGAGGTGTATGTTGAGTAGCCTCCAGGCTTTGTTGTTCCAGGATTAGAAGGGAAGGTTTACAGGTTACGTAAGGCCTTGTATGGTCTTAAGCAGGCTCCCAGGGCTTGGAATCAGAAGATTGATTCCTTCTTTGTTCGGACTGGATTTCAGAGATCGGTTGCAGATCCTAACCTGTATCTCTTTCGGGAACGCGGCATGGTTACGATTATCATCCTTTATGTGGATGATCTCATTCTCACCGGCGGTCATGTGGAGCACATTGGTGTGACGAAGGCTGCCTTGTCAAAGGAGTTTGAGATGACCGACTTAGGCTTACTTCACTTCTTTTTGGGCTTGGAGATCTGGCAGACCCAGAGGGGGGTTTTTTGTCTCTCCGCGCAGCGGTATGTTCATGAGTTGCTTGAGGCCTTTGGGATGGAGAACTGCAAGCCTATTACTTCGCCGATGGATCCAAACACAAAGTTAACCGTTAATGATCCCTGTGAGCCAGTCGATGCCTCCTCTCACAGTACCGGAAGTTGGTTGGTTCATTGATCTGGTTACTGAACACCAGATTGGACTTGAGCTTCTCCGTGGGACTGTTGAGCTCTTTTATGCAGACACCATTGAAGTCTCATTGGGACGTAGGATTGTGGATCTTGCGGTATCTGCGACGAGATTGAATTTTCTTTTGGATTTTTGTATCCTGTGTTGCACGTATGGGTGTTGAGGTTTGTGTAGTGGTCTTTGATGTGGATGCTTCTGCATCATGTATAGCTTTTGGCTTTTTTATGTTTATATCCCCTTTTGGGTTTATGTCCGTCACAGACTCCTTTTCCCTGTCTTTTAACTCGACCTTGGTTTTGATAGTTTTTTGTCCTTTGTTTTTCTTGGTTTTGGAAGGTTTTGCTCCTTCTTTTGGGTTCTGTTTTAAAGCATGTTCTTCTACCCGTGTTGAGGTATTGTTGTTTATATTCTTTTTGATTGTTTGTTATGCCTTGGCTTGTAAGGGTGTAAGCACATTCAAGGGCACCGTGGCCAGTTGCCCGTTTTGTACACTTAAGATGTTAAGAGTTATGTTTTGTGAGACAAGTTGCATTGAAGCAACTCGTCTTAGGCAATCTTGGAACATGTGATCGATGCCACATCGTTTACACATTGGTCGCAAGGTGCCAGTGATTATGGACATGGAAATATTCCAAACTGTGCAGTCTGCCACCTTGTGAGGTCCACGACAATAGAAACACTGAAGTGTCTGATTAACTGCTTCCTCAACAGTTTCTATCCTTTGGACTATTTCTGTTTGGTGCACGGGAGGTTTTGAGTCCATTGTGGATGAAGCGGGACACTTTTTAGAATCATGGTCAAAGGTTTTACAATATACATAGTATAGAAAAATAGGTGCCTTATATGCACAATGAGGATTGGGATGGTCGTAGTGATTGCATTCAACACAAGGCATTTCGCTCGTCATTTTTATAGGCATTAAGGAAGTCTGGTTTTGAAGGTTTTCATCCTCTCTTAGAGATGTTGGTCGTAAGGTTTTAAGCAAGGCTGCATAGAATTCGGGGAATGTCAATTTTGAGATCGATCTTTCTATTGCTTCACTTGGTTTAGATGAGGAACACCTCTTAGCATGATCATCTTCTAGCATGTTGACATCTAAACGTATTGCTTCTTTACAACATTGATCGAAGATTTCTGTGGATACAATGATCAAGTTGTGTAAGTTGTTATTCTTCAAGCCCATCATGAAACATCTCCTCAATTGAACATCGTTTAATTTTTCCCATGACTCACAATGTGAGTCCAAGAGTTTTATCCGAAGGATAAAATCTCTAATGGATTCATTTGGTTGATGCTCAATTAAATAGAGTTCTATTACTGCACTTCATCGATCACCTTGTCTGGAAAAGCCATGTATAAAGGCTGATTTCAAAGTGTTGAAGTTGGTCTTAATCGCCAGCATCAATGTGATGAACCATCGACTAGCTTTTTCCTCTAAGCATAAGTTCAACGCATGTACCTTAGTGGGGCAGTTGGGATTTCCAAAGGCTTCACATCTCTGTTCAAACATTTGAATGAATTGAACAAGGTCTGTTGTTCCGTCATATTTGCCCATAATTTTGGAAATTTGTACGGCCGTATTTCTGTATGAATCATTGAGACCGTATGTGAGTGCTCTTGTTGGAAGAGACTCAGTGAGTCTTTGGGTCATCCTCCTTTCTAGACTAGTCAGTATGTCCAGGGTGTGGGCTTCCAGGAAAGGGTTGGTACTTATAGGATTTGCGGGAATGTTAGGCAAGGAACCAAAGCCCGGTTGAATCGAAGTGACAGGGGGTGTAAAACCCGATGATACGTTTGTTATAGGCATGGCGAAATGGCATGGGGAGGTGAATTGGTGGCAGAGATCTCAATGGCTCGAAGAAGTCAACCATTGGGTTAAGTCCTTGTGTGATCCCTGGCAATCCCTCTATCGTGGCCATGTCAGAGTGTCTAATGAGCAATCACAGTTTTTTTTTTTGCTTTTTATACTTTTCCACAGCCCGTTACAGCCTCAAGAGGCTTGGCGTACTCTTCGTTGGATCAAACGGGTATCCGTTTGTCTAATTAGCTTAGATGCTATATGCACGTGAACGATCTCTTAGAGATTTTTTTCTGGAAAAAGTGTATGCTAGGAACTTCTTAGATGGAAGAGGAGGTCCTAATACCTATTTTCCATCATTGTCTCAAGACGAAAAAAATTTCGAGAATTTTTTTCTTGTTTCGCAGCACGTTTTTGAGGGTGTTCCAAAAGGAATTTTGAAAAACTTTGTATGAGAGAGTTGTAGTATTTTTGGAGTACTACAACTTTGTTTCCCTGAGTCGTCCGTGATTTTGTCGTCTAGACCCTTAAAAAGTAGCCCAAATATGGCTTGTCATCGTTTTCGCATTGTTTTTTTGCGATTTTTCGTGGTTTTTGGATTGTTTTTTGTCTTGATTTTTGAGTCGAATTTTGAGGCTGCTGGTTGGAGGTCAAAATGATCGATTTTGACTTCGGACGACCAAGTCTAAAGTCGAAGAGCTCGATGCTAGCTTTCTGATGAGTCCAGAGCCCATTCATCGGATATACGGTTTAGGAGATACGGGTCTCCAAACAGGGGTATTTTTCAGAGTCCTTTTTTTTCGCGTGAACTTGTTCTTCAAACCGTGAAACACTTTTCACACGTGAACCAGACGATTTTTTTTTTTGGAAATCTAGTGGGAAATACGAATTTTCCTTTTGGAGGGGGGATATTTTTTTAATTTAAAATGGAAGGGATATGGGTATTTTTTCAAAAAAGGTAAGTGGAATAAAAAAAGTCAACCTTTTAATGACACCCCTTACACCCTTTATCAATGATCTCTAAAATGGATAAATTGACAACTCATGAGCATCTTCTCATTGAATGCTCATTAGCTTTAATGAATTATGTAAAAAAGTGATTAAGTATTAATCCAAGATTAGTCCTTTCACTAATCTTTTCCTCTTTTACACTAATCAAGGACTCTAATTAATCATTAATCTCTAATTAATTCACACAATTGAGCCATTGGATAGAGCAAGAAAAAACTAATCTTTGTGCATCAATAATTGTATAAATTAATCTAAATTAGGAGATTAATTGACTCTTAATTATAGTCTCCTCTTTAAGGCAAAATTAAGTAAAGAGAGTGAATTTTTTTCAATTGATCAAAAAATTAATGTGATTAGGTGTTTTGATGTATCTAGATGCTCTCAAAACACTCAAAAACTCTAATTTCGATCACTCATATGATTAATTTAGATCTCAATTAACATATTTTTTAATTTTTAAGCCTCTTGAACAAAATTAATCACTCTTAATGACAAAAATCAATCCATTAAGAAAAATTAGTCAAATGCAAGAGTTTTTTGAAAGATTAAGCTACTCCTAATGCTTGCTAACACTCTAATCCAAACAATTTCAACAAAAAACACACACTTAAACTAAAATTAATGATCTTAGATCTATGTTTAAACTAAAGAGAGCTAACATTCACTAAGAAATGCATTCTCTTGCATTGTTTGATGCAATGGATGCAAACTAAGCCTAATATAAATTATGTGCAAGCCCTAAGAACATGAAAACCCACAAAAACAACAACAATAACAAAAATAACAAATTAATCTAAAAATTAAGCAAAAAAATATTCTTTTCAAAAACAAAACAGAGAGCTATTCTACACCAAATCTCACACAAATCACCATCAAATCCATATTTTTTGAATGGAAAACCATTAATCAAGATAATGGGCAATGGGTTATGCGTAGATTAGAGACAAAACTATGGAAAAAGCCAAGGGATGGGTCCCCGACAGCAGCACCAAAAATGTTATGGCTCACCCTAATCCTCTTTTAAACACATTAAAAAAAGATTATATGGTGAACCGCAACTGTCGTGAGGATCTTTCCAATGGCTAAGCTCGTAATCCTTGAGGTCTCCAAGCTCCACAACTCCTTGAGAAGCAATTTCACCGCGTCTCCCGCGAGCGTTGTCATACCGTCGCGTTGCACTACGGGTCCTCGTCCCTCCTTTCATCTCACTTCACTCACATACACTCACTAGCATGTATTAGGGAGAGAGATTAGCAAGAGCAAGACTCAATTGCACAATGGGAGAGTATGTTGTATTATGAGAGAAATTCACTTATATACATGGCCATAAGTATGCACACTCACTTAAACTATGGCCGGTCAGGCACTTTAGGCTCATAAGAGGCCTAATAATGCTATTATAATGACTTCTCTCATAATAAATCCATGAAGTATATCATTTAGGACTTCATCATAACTTGCTACCACACACTCTTGAAGCGGGAATTGCCATAAATACTCCGTCACACTATTACGAGCGCTCGTCCAAGTTGTAGCTTTGGACACTATTGCTTCATATCTTAAATGTATGACCCTTTGGTGTATCTACCATGACTCATTGATGTAAGATAATGGCGGTAGCTCCTGTTAATCCTAGAATTGGATTAACAATAGCTTGGTCATCTTTTGTATCCCTGACTTTGCGAGACCTTTATGTCTCTTGCTCGAGATTGCTTTCATCGCAATATATTCAACTTAGTTGCTTCATCTCTCTCTCTCTCTCTCTCTCTCTCTCTCTCTCTCTCTTTCACTTCTCATATCAGCACTCTAGTGCTTATCTTGCTTCCACTCTGTGTACTCTTTCATGGTATCATCGCTCTAGCTTCAGAGTTCACACTGCTGCCCTAGTTTATGCCTTGTTTTCAATACCTTCTCTTTTGTGTTTTTCGCTCCCAGATGTGCTACTGGTCGGCTTGCTTCTTCTAGGGACTTCACCATTGCAGTTTGTGGTCAATCTTCATTGTTTTTTGACCCCTGGGATCCTAGTACAGTTGTCGGCCTGCTTTGTTTTCAAAGCAATAGTATTGTAAATGCTGCGTTTCCTCTTCTACAGGTGATTTGCAAATGTTGGTTTGTTGATTTGAGGCTGTGGCATCTGGTATCTGTGGATTACACTTCTTCTTCTAGGATTGTGCGTTTTTCTTGAGGAGAGTCCGAGTTACAGTGAGGACTGTCTGTCACGACCCTGTGTTTTTCTCTGGACAATATGCAGGTGTGCATGGGGACATTGTGGACAGTGTGAATGGCATCAGGTTGGAGTCAAAAAGTAAGCCTATGTGTGGACAACCCCAAGTGTGAAGGGGGCCAAGTGATTAAAGTCTTCTCTCATAACCCATGGGGACAAAGGGTTTTGGAGGGGACAAAGGTTTAAAAGCCTTCAAAAATAAAAGAACCCTTTTTAGGGGATAATGGTGGCCTTTATGCTTATCTTAGAGGGAGTCGAGCTGCAGCATGAGTCGCATGTGCTTTTTGGAAGAAAATAGGGCTGGCGGGCTGTGCTTCAAGGTGAGCTTCAAGGCTGCGCTTCAAGCTGACTGTGGCTGCGTGAAGGAGAGGACATGCTGATTGACTTTGTGGCAACCAAGTACAGGCTGCTGCTCGACATCTGGTTCAGGGCTGTGTGGCGACCAGGTGCACGTGCTATCCTGTACGGATGTGTGCAGGCGCAGCATACAGTAGAGCTGGACTGTGCGTTGGTTGGGCAGGCAGTGCACAGGGGCACAGCAGATGTTCTCCACCCACAGTAACTGGCCGGCTACAGGTGCATGTTTTCCTTCTCTCTCTAGGCGGCTGGCTGGGCTGCAGAGAAGTACAGTTTTGTACTACACGTGGTCAGGACTGCTGGCCGATAGGATTGTTCACTCTCTTGTGGAGGGTGGCAAGTTGCAGGAGAAACAGTAGAGGGAGGGCTGAAGCTGTGGCACATGCTCTTTTCTCTCTCTCTCTCGCTTGGTGCACAGGAGGGCTAGACTGCAGGCGGTCAGGGTTGCGTGCTCTTCTCCTAGGAGGACAGGGGCTGGTTTTCCATGAACATAGACATCACGTCGATGGCATCCAACTGATGGAACTTTGAGCTTCTCTTTGCTTTGGTTCGGGATTGTTTTGGGACAGTTTATGGGCTGTTTTTGTTTGGCTGCAAATTCAGCTATGTACTTGGGTTTTTGGCTGCAAGTACAGGTCATTTGGTTATGTTTCTTGGCATGGGAGTGATGCAAGCTCGCATGGCTGCGTGCATTGTTTTCTTCCTGCTAGAAAGGAACAGTGGGACCTACAGTTACGGGCATCTCTATGTTTCCAGATGTTTCATGAGGGAACAGGTAACTAGATGTATGTTGTTGTTGGCGCTGTTGTTGAATGGTGCCATGAATGGTTCTGTATGGAAACAGGACAGAAGTTTCAAAGGGAAACATGCCTAAGGGTTTCATGTGGAAACAGGTCGTAGGTTTCTCGAGAAAACATGTTTTTGGGTTTCTCCAGGAGATAGGTCACATGCAGGCAGAAGGTACAGGAATGGACACATGTTAGGTACAGCCTTGCTACTGATTGGGCAGGGGACAGGGAATCCATGATAGAGATGGATAGTACCCCTTGAAGGTAGAGAGGGTTGGTACAGGTGTGTCGACTGTATGGTATGCTGTGCTGTGATAGTTCTCTTTTGAGAGATAGTTTGGGAGTCTGTGTTGTGATGGAGAAGCACTGGATGTGTTAGGGTGTGATGTTGTTCATAGTGTGAGAGGCTATGGATGGTTGTGGCAGCCCTGATCATGGGAGAAAGCTTCAGTATGCAGACTCAATGTTTGAGAGTCTTTCGATGTGAACAATGGCTGGATTTATTTGTGGATGCCGTGTGGACAAGAAGCCATGATGCAGGTTCTTTGCAGGCTTCAGGAGTTCTACTTTGACGGCTGAGTTCTCAGCCTTATTGTAATCAAAGCTCTTAAAATCAATTAAAGAAATACCGCAAGGGACGCCACTGCGTTTTGGGGCCAATCGGTGTCCGTGTAGTGTTTGCAGGAGCACTCTAGCTCCCCTTGTTTGTTTTCCTTTGCTAGGTCCTCAATGGCGTTGAAGTGTTTTATGTGCGAGTGTTTGTTTCACCGCCCGTCAGGCCGGTTTCAAGGTTCCGTTGCCGGGACATCGTCAACTTTCTCAAGGAGGTGAGTCCGTGGTTGCTTTGGTCGGGACAATCGCCAACTTTCCTAAGGGGGCGAGCTCGTGGTTGTCTCATGAGAGTCGCATCAAAAGCTTCAACATGAGGAAAGTGAAAAGGAAGTGCAGGACACAGTACAGGATTTTGTGTCTTTGCCTATATGAGGTGAAGAACAAGAGCTGAAGATGAAGCTCAGGAGAAAAGACACCAAGGACAAGAAGTAGTCGGCCAGGAACAAGAAGCAGTTGAAGTGTTATGGTGCAGGAGATGCGTTGAAGGCTATGGCTTTCGACAGTTTGTCACCGGTGGTATCTTCACGGAGGCTTCATGGGTTCGGAAGACAGTTTCTTTCTATGTTTAGCAGTGGTGATCTACTATGCTTCATCGAGGACTTGTGCTTACCACTTGGGTTGAGTGCAAGCAGGTTTTGGGTGCCTGAGGATGTATCAGATGAGGCTCAGATGGAAGTGGAGGAACTTGACGAGGTTCTTATTCCTGAGCATATACTGGCACATAAGGAAAGAAAGGTACAGGGTAAGGTTTCCTGTCGCTATCCTGTGAAGTTCAAGAGCTGTTCACTGATGGATATGAAGGGGATGGAGGAGGTTCATTGATGGATGCGAAGTGGATGGAGGAGGGTGACTTAGCAGATTCACCTCAGGAGTTGCAGCTTTATCTTGATGCCTATGAGTTGGAGTCGACTCTTGTTATGGCTCATTTAGGTTCAGCAGAGCATGGGTCTGGAGCATTGCCTGATGCTCAAGAGGGGGGTAGCACCTCCGCTCCCTTGTTACAGACAGGCTCAGTTGTCATCTAGGAGTCGCTTGGTGACATCTTTGTATTCACCCGAAGGTACTGAGGCTGACAGTACATCTGCTTATGGGACTTCTATGATCTTGTGTACTAGTCACATGAGATGATGGTTGAGTATGGTTCACAGTCGGCCGCACCTTGAGCTATAACTGCAACTATGGATAACTCTATGGAGGGCATAAGTCTTGCGAGCAGTCCTAGAGTTGGTTTGGTTCATGGAAATATGGATCGAACTCTATTTGTGCATGTATGCCTACACTTTTTGAGGTAGAGGTATTTTTGTATTCTGGTTCCATTGGATCCTGGTACCATTGAGAATACATTGGGAAATACTCTGCATTGTGTTGAGTGCTGCATGTATATTGGTATGATACATCAAGTGCTTTATTATGTTCATGGATGCACCATTGGGTGTGACTCCTGCGGGATGGCCATGAGACATATGTGGGAAAGTACTTAGTGGATGTAGTGTTTGGATGCATTGAGTGCTTTCATATGCTCATGTTTTACCTTCAGTCGTGGGTCTTGCGGGATGTCCATGGGCGTAAGGCTTGCGAGCAGCCCTTAGACTGTGAGCATTTTGAGGAGCATATTGTTTGCGAATGCATATGTGTGTCATGTATATGTGTGCCATATGTAGAATGATGCACGGTTTTGTTTTTGGCTAACACAGTTAACGTGTTTCCATTTGATTTTAGACTTTTGCTGTAGGTTCTGAAGGAACAAGCAAGAGGTGTTTGTCACTTTGGCGTGACAGTGTGGCCTATTGTGCAGGATGATTGTTTTATCACCCAGATGGATTGGAGGGCCATTGCTTTTGTCGTATGGGGAGTCTTTGCTCATAAGATGCCTTACTGTGCCATTGAGTGCAATCGAGGACGCTTGCCATTTTTCAAGAGGGGGGTATGTCACGACCCTGTGTTTTTCTCTGGACAGTATGCAGGTGTGCATGGGGACATGGTGGACAGTGTGAATGGCATCAGGTTGGAGTCAAAAAGTAAGCCTATGTGTGGACAACCCCAAGTGTGAAGGGGGCCAAGTGATTAAAGTCTTGTCTCATAACCCATGGGGACAAAGGGTTTTGGAGGGGACAAAGGTTTAAAAGCCTTCAAAAATAAAAGAACCCTTTTTAGGGGATAATGGTGGCCTTTATGCTTATCTTAGAGGGAGTCGAGCTGCAGCATGAGTCGCATGTGCTTTTTGGGAGAAAATAGGGCTGGCGGGCTGTGCTTCAAGGTGAGCTTCAAGGCTGCGCTTCAGGCTGACTGTGGCTGCGTGAAGGAGAGGACATGCTGATTGACTGCGTGGCAACCAAGTACAGGCTGCTGTTCGACATCTGGTTCAGGGCTGTGTGGCGACCAGGTGCAGGTGCTGTCCTGTACGGATGTGTGCAGGCGCAGCATACAGGAGGGCTGGACTGTACGTTGGTTGGGCAGGCAGTGCACAGGGGCTGCACAGCAGATGTTCTCCACCCACAGTAACTGGCCGGCTACAGCTGCATGTTTTCCTTCTCTCTCTAGGCGGCTGGCTGGGCTGCAGAGAAGTACAGTTTTGTACTACACGTGGTCAGGACTGCTGGCCGACAGGATTGTTCACTCTCTTGTGGAGGGTGGCAAGTTGCAGGAGAAACAGTAGAGGGAGGGCTGAAGCTGTGGCACATGCTCTTTTCTCTCTCTCTCTCTCGCTTGGTGCACAGGAGGGCTAGACTACAGGCGCTCAGGGTTGCGTGCTCTTCTCCTAGGAGGACAGGGGCTGGTTTTCCATGAACATAGACATCACGTCGATGGCATTCAACTGATGGAACTTTCAGCTTCTCTTTGCTTTGGTTCGGGACTGTTTTGGGACAGTTTATGGGCTGTTTTTGTTTGGCTGCAAATTCAGCTATGTACTTAGGTTTTTGGCTGCAAGTACAGGTCATTTGGTTATGTTTCTTGGCATGGGAGTGATGCAAGCTCGCATGGCTGCGTGCATTGTTTTCTTCCTGCTAGAAAGGAACAGTGGGACCTACAGTTACGGGCATCTCTATGTTTCCAAATGTTTCATGAGGGAACAGGTAACTAGATGTATGCCATTGTTGGCGCTGTTGTTGAATGGTGCCATGAATGGTTCTGTATGGAAACAGGACAGAAGTTTCAAAGGGAAACATGCCTAAGGGTTTCATGTGGAAACAGGTCGTAGGTTTCTCGAGGAAACATGTTTTTCGGTTTCTCCAAGAGATAGGTCACATGCAGGCAGAAGGTACAGGAATGGACGCATGTTTGGTACAGCCTTGCTACTGATTGGGCAGGGGACAGGGAATCCATGACAGAGATGGATAGTACCCCTTGAAGGTAGAGAGGGTTGGTACAGGTGTGTTGACTGTATGGTATGCTGTGCTGTGATAGTTCTCTTTTGAGAGACAGTTTGGGAGTCTGTGTTGTGATGCAGAAGCACTGGATGTGTCAGGGAGTGATGCTGTTCATAGTGTGAGAGGCTATGGATGGTTGTGGCAGCCCTGATCATGGGAGAAAGCTTCTGTATGCAGACTCAATGTTTGAGAGTCTTTCGATGTGAACAATGGCTGGATTTATTTGTGGATGCCGTGCGGACAAGAAGCCATGATGCAGGTTCTTTGCAGGCTTCAGGAGTTCTACTGTGACGGCTGAGTTCCCAGCCTTATTGTAATCAAAGCTCTTACAATCAATTAAAGAAATACCGCAAGGGGCGCCACTGCGTTTTGGGGCCAATCGGTGTCCGTGTAGTGTTTGCAGGAGCACTCTAGCTTCCCTTGTTTGTTTTCCTTTGCTAGGTCCTCAATGGCGTTGAAGTGTTTTATGTGCGAGTGTTTGTTTCACCGCCCGTCGGGCCGGTTTCACTATCCTAGTTGTTGCCTTTCCCTTTTGCACCTTCTTACAACATATTCCCAGGCCTTGTGTGGCTGTCTTTTCTCTCTATATCAAATCTGCATTTTTTGCTTCCCTCTTCTGGTGGCCTCAAGGTTGCAGGTACAATCGACAGAAGCTTCTGCGTTTTTTGCTACAGGAAGATTTTCGGGTGCTGTCCAGCCTCTTAGGGTTGTGTTTTTGGTGGGAGGAAGGGACCTCCATCAATGTTTTCTGATTTGGATAATTCTGAGCTCATGAGGTTTGGTCCTATTGGTTGGATCAACGATGACAGTTTCAGATTTGGCTTTCGTACCACTTTCTTGTTATTTCCTGAATTAGGCAGACAAGTTGGATGGTGGTAACTTTCAGTCATGGAAGTTGTAGGTTACTTCTATTCTTAGGGAATACGGCTTGATGGAGTTTCTCTCGTACAAGAATTGGTGCTTATCGGACCTTGTCTCTACAGAGGATGTATGTCAGTGGAGGCAGACTGACGGACAGATCTATGGCTTTCTCCTCCTGAATTGTCAGGATTTGGTTCTTTGACACTTCATCTGTGCTCTTGATGATGCTTCTATTTTCTATGTGTGGCAGTTGCTTTGTGATCTACATGGTGATGCCAGTGATCGGCATATGGTTCTGCTTCTGGGTGCTATGTAGCCAGTGATCTTATGGATACTTCTTTTGGAGATGTTCTTGCAGCGAAGGATAGTGGGCTAGTTTTACTCACAGCATCTGAGGAGTTTGTTTCTCCTGTTGCCTTGCCTTCAGTTTCTGTGCATACTTCTCCTTGCCAGGATGATATCTTTGGTAATGTTTTTTAGAAAGACAGTGGGCCATCTTTGCTCACAGCTTCTGAGGGGGATTTGTCTCCTATTGCTTCGCCTCAGACTCTTTTTTTGACAACCAATGACCAGGATGTGTTGCTAGTCCCTTTGCCTTCTATGGAGGAGCTTGCTTCTACACTGTGATGCTCTCGAGGAGGCTACTACTACTTCAGTTACCACTACTGTGAATGTTCCTATTTCCTTTACTTTGTGTGAGGATTCTAGATTGTGGTTAGGTGTGTCGTGACCGTGCCTGGGGCACAATGGTACTTCCAGGGATATTGAAGGATTGGGATTTGGATTTGGTTGGGCTTGTCGAGTCTCGACATCAGTTTTCAGGGGGGGCAGTTGAGTTCTTACATCTGGCGATGCCGACCTTCAAGGAGCTATCTCTCTTTCTACTGCTTGATGTCTGTTTGCAGATTTGAGCTATCTGGCCCCTTGTGAGAGGAGGGGTATGGCAGATTGACAAGGGTTGAGACAGAGGTTGAACAGTACATGTATGTATGAGCTGAGATGTTGAATCATGTGCTTGAGTTATGCCAGATGTATGCTCATGGCTGCCCTGCTTAGTGGTCTTGGTTGATCAGAGGGAGGCACAGTGTGTTATTTGAGACACAGATTTGTGTGCGTGGATCCTCTGTGCTACGAGGTATTGTGGGCCGTCAGATTGGACATACAGGTGTAATCTCTTGGCTGATTTTTGTTGTACTCAGCCTTTCATACTTTTGGAATTGAATAAAGAAATACCGCAAGGGGTGCCAAGCTTTGGGGCCAACAGGGTTCGCTTTGTTTTCAGATTTGGGCACTCTGGCCCCAATCTTTTCTGTTTTCATATCTAGACTACAAGTGGACGGGTGACTGCTAGTCTACCGCACTCTGGTTTCTATCAGAGGCCGGTTTCAAGGTTCCGTTGCTAGGATCAATCATCAACTTTCTGAAGGGGGTGAGCTCGTGGTTGCTTTGAAGAAAGCCATCGCTGAAAAATTCAGCAAACATGTCTGATACAGAGGATGAGTACTTCTATCATGAAGAAGAAGAGCAAGAGACTTCTCCTGAGAGAGATGTATCTGAGGATATTCATGCAGGAGAACAGGCTGCAGATGTTGAGCCTTATGAGGATGTAACACAGCCAGAGGATGTACATGGTAAAGAGGATGATGATGCTCGGTTCAAAGATCGTTTGGCTAGTGTTATGGATGTATTTATGCAACTCACACAGAGTGAGAGATTTGCTGAATTTATGAGATCCCGCACAGAGCCCGAGAAAAAGAAGAAGAAGGTTCGTTCTAAGAATCTTCCTCAGGGTCATAGTGGTGCCATCCCACAGGAACCATCTTTTGGCC
The DNA here is from genome assembly GCF_041138505.1 of Cibotium barometz. Lineage (NCBI taxonomy): Eukaryota > Viridiplantae > Streptophyta > Polypodiopsida > Cyatheales > Cibotiaceae > Cibotium > Cibotium barometz. The sequence continues at coordinate 20,606,322 of NC_141046.1, read as the reverse complement.
AGTTTCCGAACATGCAGCATGCTTATGGTGCAAACTCTCAAAGTTCCTTCTATGGACAGCCACCTATTCCTTAGCAGAATATGCATCCAGGTTATTTTGGTGGTGGCTCGGTGTTCCAATCCATGATTGGGGGTTATCCTTAGGGAGGCATGGGTATGCACGGGCCTTTTGGAGCTAATTTTCAGCCTGGTATGCAGGGGAATATGTATGGTGGTATGCAGTCCGGTATGCAAGGAAATATGTTTGGAGGCATGCAACCTGGGATGCAAGGCAATATGTTTGGTGGTATGCAGCCAAGTATGCATAATGGAATGTTTGGAAACATGGCTGGAATGTATGGTATGCCTGGTGTGGGAATGGGAAATGTTGACCCAATGATGGGCATGAATGTTGGGGGCAGCAATCTTGCAAAGCCACTCCCGTATGACAATCTAACGCCTATGGGAAAGGCGAAGGATTACAAGGAAGGGGGAGCTACAGTGAAGTTTGATACAGTCAGTGGGGCCAAAGATAAATTGAAAGCACTTACCTTTTTACAGCAGTTTGATGCTGCTTTTTCTGGTGGGAATTACACAGAGTCCTCTAAGGTGAGGAAAGCTGCCACTTTTCTCAAGGGCAATGCTTTGCAGTGGTGGTCTACTCTTCTTTTGCAGGGCATAGCACCCACTACATGGGTCCAATTTAAACAGGTTTTCTCTTCCGTATGGCTCACATCTACGTTTGAGGTGGATGTTATGACCGCATGGCACAAATTGGATGCTTCAAAGTGTGATAATTTGGAGGATTATAACAAGAAGTTTTGGGAAGCTTTACTCCCAGTGACTTCTTATCGTGCGGTGCCACTGTCTAAGCAGGTAGAGAAGTATTGTTGTGGGCTGTCCAAAGAGGTACGAGATTATTGTATAAAGACAAGAGTAACGAACATGTCACAGATGATTGAAAATGCTATGACAGCTAATGCGTTACTCACTGGTGGATCATCTGGGTTTAAAGACAGTAAGAAATTGGGCAAGAAAGCTGAAAAATTTGGGCATGCTTCTCGTGATGCTAAAGGGTCTTCAGAGACGAAGTATAAGAAGTTGCCAATGCCCAAAAGGACTTCTGAGGAAAGACAGGCTTTGAGAGATGCTCATAAGTGTTTTTACTGTACTGAAGAGGGCATATGTCAATTGTCCCAAAAGAAAGTCCCAAAAGGACTCTGACAATAAAGGAGAGCCCAAGCCAAAGAAACCAAAACCTTCTGCAGGCTTAGTTCCTGATCTTGTGGGGGAACAGCCAGGTGGTGAAGCAACAGAGTTGTGCAGGGCATGGGGCAAAGTGAGAGATTAGAATGCTTTGATCTTCTTTGACACAGGTGCTAGAGCCAACTTCATTTCACTAGATTTGGCTGGCCGATCGGGGATTCGCGTAGAGGAGATGGGGCCGTTACATGAGGCTAATATGGCTTGTCCAGGGTATGCAGAACCCGTTACTCCTATCATTGGGAAGCTTCGGCTTCATTTGCAGGGTTATGTGGACAGCGAAGAGTTCTTTATCATGCCACTTGATGGCTGTAATGTTTTGTTGGGGATGCCATGGTGCCACAGGGTACATGCGGTGGTGGATACTTACAATAGGAAAATCACTCTGACTCATAGAGGGAAAGAACATGTATTGGATGTAAAACTCAAAGGGGAATCTGTTCCTATTGTATCCGCTTCGGCGATTTCATCAGTAATGAAAAAGCATCTTTCCGCGTACTTGAATTATGTAAAGGATGCACAGGATGATGAGTCTAACTCTTATTTGTCTATGTTAGATAAGGACAGGACCGATTTCTTATGTGGGTTTCAAGATTGTTTTTCCGAGTCATTGCCAGGAGAACTTCCTCCTGAGAGACCAGAAGATTATGCCATTGATTTGATTCCTGGTAGTACTCCACCGAATAGACCGCCGTACCGTGTTAGTGCAGCCCAACAGGAAGAGATTATGAGTCACGTGCAGGAGCTTTTGAATAAAGGGTTGATACAGCCTAGATCATCACCCTTTTGCTCCCCTGTGCTCTTGGTGCAGAAGAAGGATGGTTCCTGGCGCATGTGTATTGATTACAGGGCGCTGAACAAGAACACCATCAAGAATCGATTCCCCATACCGAGGATCGATGACATCTTGGATCGCTTACAGGGCTCCACAGTTTTTAGTCGTATTGACTTGAAAAGCGGGTATCATCAGATACGCATTAGACTCGAGGATGTGCATAAGAGAGCATTCCGAACCACGTTTGGGTTGTATGAGTTCTTGGTTATGCCCTTTGGTTTGACAAATGCGCCTGCCACATTTAACAGAATGATGGACAGGATTTTCAGGCCTCATAGAGAGTTTGTGGGCACATTCTTTGATGATATGATTGTGCATTCACAAACTGAGGAAGAACATAGAAGGCATTTGGCCATTGTCTTTGCAGAACTCAGAAACCATAGGCTGGTTGTTAATGGCAAGAAGAGTGAGTTCTTTTTGCAAGAGATACATTTCTTGGGGCATATTGTGTCTGCGCATGGAGTCCGTATGGATCCAGCAAAGGTGGAAGCAATACTTAATTGGCCAGCTTTGAGGACCGTGCACGATGTACGCAGTTTTCTAGGATTGTGTTCCTATTACAGGTGTTACATACGGCACTTTGCTGAAATTGCTTCGCCTCTTCATGCTTTGACGAAGAAGGCAACTCCGTTTAGATGGGCTGATCGGGAAATTACAGCATTCAAAAAGCTCAAAGAAAAGCTTACTTCGGACCCAGTATTGGTGTTACCGGACCTCCGAAAGGCTTTTGTTGTCCAGTGTGATGCATGTGGAAGTAGCATTGGTGCAGTTCTCATGCAAGAGGGACATGTCATAGCCTATGAGAGTAGAATATTGCAAGATGCTGAGAAGCATTTACAGGTTTATGAGAAAGAGATGTTGGCTGTAATTCACGCTCTTTCTACATGGAAACACTACTTGCTTGGGGCTGATTTTACTGTACAGACAGATCATCAAACCTTGCGTTATTTCCTCACGCAGACTAAGCTTTCAGAGAAGCATATGCGTTGGGCAAACTTTTTGTCAATGTTTCACTTCCAGATTGTGCATGTGGAAGATATAAAGAATGTAGTGGCAGATGCTTTGTCACGCAAGCCACAGGTCTTTGCATTTTCACTTGCTTATCATCATGAGCTTGATGAAATGAAAGAGCAGTATGCCCATGATCAGGACTTTGAAAGGTTGTATGATCAGATGTTTGAGGGTCAGCGGCATGAGCACTATACTCTCAGAGATGGGTTTTTATTGATGCATGGCAGACTGTGTGTTACCAGGCCATTGCGACTCAAGGTTATGATTGAAAGTCATGCTCCACCGTATGCAGGTCATAGAGGTATTGACGCCACGGTCAAAGCAGTGGAGACTTTCTTTTATTGGCCAACCTTGAGAAGAGATGTTGATGCCTTTGTGAGGCAATGCATCGTATGTCAGAAGGTAAAGTTTGACCGTCAAAAGACACCAGGGTAAGCCTTTACCTATTCCAGATAGACCTTGGGAGAGCATTGCCATGGATTTATATTTGATCTTCCACGAACACAAACGGGAAATGATGGCATCTGGACTATCATATGCAGGTTCAGTAAGCAGGCTCATTTCATTCCCGTGCGTAAGACGATCAAAGTGGATCATATGGTGAAGTTGTTCATGGCGAACATCTTCAAGTATCATGGCTTGCCTACGTCTATCATTAGTGACCGTGATCCACGGATGACGAGTTTGTTCTGGAGAGGGTTGTTTGACAACATGGGTACAACTCTCAAGTTTTCATCGTCATTTCATCCACAGACAGAAGGTCAGTCAGAAGAGGCTAACTCTACAGTGTTGGATCTTCTCAAGTGTTATGTGTCAGAACACAAGCAACAATGGGAAAAGTATGTTCCTTTGGTGGAGTTTGCATATAACAACACTGTACATACCTCGACAGGCAAGGCGCCTTTTGAGATTGTGAAAGGAGGGAAGAAGGTACCACCCATTTTGCATACAAAAGATAAGATATTTGAGGCTGATCAGTATGTGGAGAGTTTGGATGAAGCTTATCGTAGAGTTAAGTTGGCACTCCAGAAAACTCAGCAGAAGCAAAAGAAAGCCGCAGACCGTCACAGACGTGATTTACAGTTTGCATTGGGTGATTGGGTTCTTTTGCGCTTTGAAAAGGCTAGACTCAAGAAGATGAAGGGTAAAGAGCGCTTATTCCCTAAGTTGAGCATGCGTTATTATGGGCCTTTTCAGGTTTTGGAGAATATTGGTGAGGTAACCTATCGTCTGAAGTTACCAGATCACTGGAGGATTCACAATGCTTTTCACGTGAGTCTTCTTAGACCTTTCCGTGGGGATGTGCCTGAGGATGTGTATCAGATGAGGCTCAGCCGGAAGTTGAGGAACTTGATGAGGTTCTGATTCCAGAGCAGATACTGGCACATAAAGAAAGAAAGGTACGAGGTAAAGTTTCCCGTCGCTATCTTGTGAAGTTCAAGAACTATTCACCGATGGATGCGAAGTGGATGGAGGAAGGTGACTTAACAGATTGACCTCAGGTTTTGCAGCTTTATCTCGATGCCTTTGAGTTAGAGCCGACTCTTGTTGTGGCTCATTCAGGTTCAGCAGAGCATGGGTCTGGAGCATTACCTTATGCTCAAGAGGGGGGTAGCACCTCCACTCCCTTGATACAGACAGGCTCAGATGACATCTAGAGGTCGCTTGGTGCAGTTTTTATCTCACCCGAAGGTACTGAGGCTGACAGTACATCTGTTTATGGGACTTCTATGATATATGTGTACTAGTCACATGGGATTTTGTGGATATCTATGGTTCACAGTGGTATACAACTTGGACTATTACTATGCCATTGGTTTGTAGTGAACGTTGATACATGTGCATGGCTTAGAGAGATTGGGACGCTGATCTTGCCATATTGTATATTTCACTTTGGATATTTTGCTCTATCACCAGAATGCAATCGAGGACGCTTGCCATTTTTCAAGAGGGGGGTATGTCATGGCCCTTTGAAAATGGAACAGTACAAGTGTGGGCATGGTGGTTGCAGAGTCAGAATATTTTATGATTCACATGGGGGGTGCCTGGACAGAGTTTAAGATGTGTGGACATCCCTAGGTGTGAAGGGGGGAACTAGAAACATTAAACTTTAATGTTTATTAAAGTTTGCCCCTAGGCCTTAGTGGCCCTAGGAACTTATTAAAGTTTGGGGCCCTAGGGATTAATTTGGGGAAGAGGGCCACTTTTGGAGTGCTTCTCTCTCCTCCCTCTCTCTCTAGCTTTTTGGGAAGGGAATCGTGGAGTTCTTGAAGCGCATGTACACAAGCGTGGAGAAGTGGAAGGAGAAGGGCGACTGCTGAAGACTCTTTGCTGCAGTTTTCCCTGTGCAAACCAGTCGTACAGCCTGTACAGACAGGCTGCAGGCACTTCCTTGGTCCACGCTACACACAGGCGGCTGTTAAATTATGCTGGATTCTCTGCGCACAGGTCTGGTCAGGCTGTACTAGCAGGTACAACAGCAGTAAAGTACTGTACGGCTGTCGTACAATGTACGGGCAGCCAGGTACAGCAAGTACAGTTGCTGCAGGGGTGTAGACAGGTGCTGGACAGGCCTGGTTACTCAGATTCAGGCGACCAGAATCAGGACAGCAGACTGTTTGTGCAAGTACAACTCCTGGCACGTATCCCGAGGTGGTACAGACGGGTACAGTGCTGATTTTTTCAGATCTGTATTTTCAAGGACAGCATAAGAGTGAACATCAGGAGGAGGATACAGGCAAGTACAAGCACACGTGTGAAGCAGGGTTGTGGATACAAGTGCCTGCAAGTACAGATTGGTGCTGTTGCTTCCTCCAGTGTTGTTTCACGAGCTGAACTTGGTAAGCTCTGTTTCTGTTCATCTATCTCTCTGTCTACTGCTTGATGTCTGTTGTAGATATGTGTTATCTGGCCCCTTGTGAGAGGAGGGGTATGGCAGATTGACAAGGGTTGAGACAGAGTTTGGAATGCACATGTATGTTTGAGTGCCCGTAAACTATACACAGATCTTGTAGGCAATAAAACAGTTCACGATGCGAAAATAGTCCCAGGCATTTAAGTTTGCCATGCATAAGAATGTGCTAGACAATCTCCCTTTCATTTAGTTTGTAAGAAGATAAGCTGAGGAAGATGCAACCATAGACACACCAATATTGCGCAGTACCGGATAACACCTTGGAAAGAGAACCTGCCAACCCGACTCCTCGAAACAAAATGCCACCCTGAACAGCAAGGAACTTTGCTTGGCTCCGAATTCCCACACAAATCTCCAAGAATAAAATGATGAGCTGCTGGACACACCGCGTCCATAATCCCCCAACAGTGACTGTGAACACATCACGTCCCAAAAACCTCAAACAATGAACTAAAAACACATACAGTCCATAATCTCTGCTATTTATGAGGTTTTATCCATTTATCTCGTATTTAGTAGGTTGTGGGCAGTCGGCCAGCTCCTAGGGGCAATTGGCCAATTTCCTAGCATCACTATAAAAGGGGCCCTTGCATATTCACTTAGATGCACAATTTCTAACATAGACATTACGTCCCCGTGCCAAACGGAATACCATACTCTGAATATGGGCGCGGACTGAAATCCCCAGCCACATATTGAGCCTATTGGCCCTTGGCGTAGACATTAAGTCTTGTGCCATGAGGTGCCAGTCCACATGACACTTGTGAAGACTTAACAGGGTTAGGGTTAGGGTTTTTACAGAAAGAAAACAGGCGTGGAAACCAAGGTGAAGAGTGAACACGACTTCAGTATGCTTCAATGAATAGAAAAGTTAGTACAAGCCACATGATAGTGACCCCTAAAGGATAAGTGTTCACATGTCCGGCCATAAATGTGCCGGGTGGACCAAAACACTTATAAACTGCATATAAGTGAAACTGAACTAAACTGGGGGAAAAAACCTCCACTAACTGAAGTAAAAAGTGCCCCAGTAACCTACTGATGATCACTAGCACTCCTCTGGGTGCATACACAGCATAAAACCCAACAAACCCCCCTGGAGTGATATGTGATCACTGTACATCATCCACCAAAAGGAAACAAATTCAAAGCATTGCGGAATGCTTCAAATTTCGGACGTGGTAATGCCTTGGTGAAGATGTCTGCCACATTCTGATCTGTAGGACAGTAGATCAGACTGATATCTCCTGCCTGGAGTCTCTCCCGAACAAAATGATAGTGAATCTCAATGTGTTTCGTGCGAGCATGAAACACAGGATTCCTGGCCACAGCAATGGCACTCTGACTATCAGTATAGATAGGTGTAGGCTCCTCCACTGAAATATCCATATCAGTCATAAGACGACGCAGCCAAACACACTCAAGAGTAGTAGTGTAGGGTGCTCTGTACTCTGCCTCACAAGATGAAGTGGCCACTGTGGTCTGTTTCTTGCTTAGCCAAGAAATGCATGAGGCGCCAAGGAAGAAACAATTCCCACTAGTGGAATGTCTGGTATCAAAATCACCAGCCCAATGTGAATCACTGTAAGCATGTAACTGCATGTCACCCCCCTCAGGATAAAGCAACCCAAGAGACAAGGTACCCTACAAATAACGGAATACACGCTTCACAGCTTGCCAATGTGACAACCGTGGGCTGTGCATGAATCTGCTCAACTGAGAGACTGCATACTGAATATCTGGCCTTGTATTACACAAGTAAATGAGGCACCCAACAGCCTGAGCATATGTAGTGGCATCAAAGGAAACACTGTCATCTTGTAGTGACAGTTTCATCCCAGGCTCCATAGGAGTACTAATAGGCTTGCAATCCTGAAATTTAAACTTCTCCAGAAGTTTAGCAACATAACGTGATTGCAACAACCCAATGCCTCTGTTATCCTGCACAAACTGTATGCCCAAATAGTAATGTACAAGGCCCAAGTCAGACATGTCAAATGTCTGTTGCAGTATCTCTTTAAATGCTGCAATTTTGTCATCATTTGATCCCATGAGCAAGAGATCATCCACATAAAGACTGATGACCAGCAGATCTGTCTCTTCTTTCTTCACATACAAAGTGGTCTCTGATGGACTGTTCACAAATCCCTGAGTGAGTAGAAAAGCATCTATTTTTGCATACCAAGCTCGTGGAGCTTGTTTCAAACCATACAAGGCCTTTTTCAGCCTGCATACTTTCCCCTCATGACCATGTTCTGCAAATCCCATGGGCTGAAATACATAAACTTCCTCCTCGAGGTCCCCATGTAGGAATGCAGTCTTTATGTCCAACTGATGAACAACCCAACCACGATGTGCAGCCAATGCAATGACACACCTAAGTGTCGACATACGGGATGTAGGAGCAAATGTCTCCTCATAATCAATGCCCTTCTTCTGTGCATAGCCCTTTGCAACTAGACGGGCTTTGTACCTGTCAATGGATCCATCTGCATGTCTTTTCAACTTGTAGACCCATTTGGTACCAATGGCTTTCTTGCCTTTGGGCAGACCAACCAAATCCCATGTTTGATTCTTTTTAATAGAATCAATCTCATCCTGCATGGCTTTGTTCCAATGCACATTATCTCGTGCATCCACGAATGAATCAGGCTCATCATCATCCTGTAAACTGGCTGCCATAACCAGATTCAAATCCATGATGTGTGCATGCTCATTGGTCCTTGTCTCCCTACGAGTACGACCAGCAAGAGGACCCTCTAAATGGCTGTCCTGTAATGTCCTCAAATACCATCTAGGTATATGTCTAACCTGTGGTGCCTGCTGTCCCATATTTGGTTCAGCTTCTGGCTGATTTGGCTGCTGAATTTCTGCACCACCTACATCATTTGCTGGCTGTCCAGTACCCTCATAAGTTGGATCACCAACTGTGGAATGAAACTCCATGGGTAGTAGACCTTCAAACACATCATTTTCAGCCTGATTTGCCTCATAACCAGCCATGGATAATTCTGATTTTTCATCAAAAATCACATCCCGACTGATGAATATCTACCTGGATAGTGGGTCATATAACCGGTAGCCCTTGCTCTCACGGCTATACCCAACAAAAATGCATTTTGTGGCTTTATCATCAAGCTTCCTCCTCAACTCTTTGGGTATGTGTGCATATGCGAGACACCCAAAGATACGAAAATGTGATACAGAAGGCTTGCGGCCATGCCAAGCCTCAAAAGGAGTAATAGAAACCAATGCCTTTGTGGGACATCGATTCAAAATATGACAAGCACACATTACTGCTTCCACCCAAAAGATATGTGGTAGTCTTTTTGCCTTTAGCATACATCTGGCCATCTCCATGAGTGACCGATTTTTCCTTTCTGCAACCCCATTCTGCTGTGGAGTGTAAGGAGTAGTATACTGATGTTTTATACCTCTACTCCCAAGAAAGGAATTCAGCACATGTGACATATATTCCCCCCCTCGGTCAGAACGGAGAGTCTTTACTTTGCATCCTGACTCTGTCTCAGCAAGTGCTACAAAGGCCAAAAATGCATCATATACCTGTGATTTCTGTGTCAAAGGATAGACCCAGCATATACGAGAGAAGTCATCAATAAATGTTGCAAAATAAAAGCAACCACCTAATGACTTTGTCTGCATGGGACCACAAAGATCACTGTGTATAAGTTGCAACTTTGCAGTTGCTCTTAGAGCCTGATCACGTGGGAAGGAAAACCTGTGCATTTTTCCCAAAATACATCCTTCACAAATGTGATCTGGAGGCTTCTCCATGAGAGGTAGATCTGTAAACATATTATGTCGCTGCATAAGCATAAGACTACCAAAATTTACATGCCCCATGCGAGCATGCCATAACTCCGCATCAACCATAGCTGGAGTAAGAGTGAATGCATGATAAGCAGACTGATCCACTAGCTGAAATGCATCCAACTCATGAAGTCCATGACATAATGTACCAGTAAGCATCAAGGTCAAGGCATTTGCTTTGTCTCTGACCATGCATTTATCATCATCAAAATGGACTTGCATTCCACAATGTGCTAAAGAAGAAATGGACAACAAATTCTTCTTTATCCCTGGTACATATAAGGCATCTGTAAGGCGGAGAATGGAGCCATCAATGGCTGTAAGCTGAATCTCCCCAATGCCACACACTGGATATGAAGCATTGTTGGCACACTGAACAGTTTTGCCAACAGGGGCAGGGCCAACATGACTAAACAAATCCCTGCAAGATGTGATATGCTTTGAGGCACCACTATCAAAATACCAAGTACATGCATGCTCTGTCATACTGAGTGCCTGTGAAGACCAAGAGGCATCATAGCTGCATGTATAGAAACAGTAATCCCTGTCCTCAACAAAAGAAGCAGTCTCTGGAGGAGCTTTAGGAGCATCATTAACAGACATCCCAGCTTCCTTTGCCTTCTCTTTGGCAATCCTCTTCCTACATTCCGTGATGTAGTGACCTGGCTTCTTACAGTAATGACATTTGCCCTTCTTCTTGGGCTGTCCATCACTTTTCTTGGTATCCTGTGAAGAACCACCATCACCTGAATTTTGATTTGCACTCTTTGGCTGAGATTTCCCTTTCCCCTTTTGACCTGTAGTAAATGCTTGTTCAGCATTTGTGTTCATATTCATATTCTTCCTCATTTGCTCCTCTTGTAGTAAGAGAGCAACAAGTTCCTGATACTTGAGGGGTTCAACAGCATTCCTCATGCTGAGGTTCAAAGAGGTATGGAAAGCCAAGTAAGATCTTGGCAAAGAGTGCAAAATGGTGGACACAAGCTGTGTCTCAGGAATAATCTCATCCACATTGATGAGTTGCTCTCTCAAATCCTGCAGCTTGTTTAAGTGGCTAGACATATCATCTCCTTCATTCATTTTCTGATTTTCCAGCTCTCTTTTCAAAAATGAGATCCTAGCCTCATTACGAGCAGCATACATCTGCTCCAAAGTCACCCATGCATTCTGTGAAGTGCCAGCTGAACGAATATGAGGTATAATGGACCTCTGAACTGACAATGCAATGAGTGACAATGCTTGTGCATCCCTGGCATCCCATGTCTTTTGAGCATTTGTTCTCTGAACAGGCAATGGCTGTCCTGGAGCCTGTACCTGTTGTCCTCGTCCACGAGCACCCCCTTGAGGAGGAGTCTCTGGAGCCAATGGACCTGGACGTGGTTCATCACCACTAACAAAATCCCAAAGACCTTTTGCCACAAGCACATTTTTCAGCATAAAACTCCACAAGGAGTAGTTCGTGCCATCCAATTTGTCTTCCTTAGACAAATATGTGAATACATCACTTTGCTGTTGATTTGCCATTATGCTTTACGCACAATGTTGTACCTGTTTACCAAAAAACCCAATAGCAAAAACCCTGATAACAACTGTACTCCACTGAATACAGTTTACCCAAATCTGCGTGCACTCTCAATCCTTAGAATGTGCAGCTCAATGCACCAATGACTGAGTAGAGCAGCAAATGGCGTACACAATGCCAAAATGCCCCAAAAATGCCCAAATTTGCTGCACCCAAACTGTGCAAAAATCTGTATATTTTCTTGCTAGAAAATCTGCCTGTTGTGCCTGTATATTTTCCTTGATAGAAAAACTGCTTGTTGTGCCTGTGTATTTTTCACAGAGAAAAATAAGAATGCCCAGTATTCAAAATATGTAATGCTTACCACTTCTGTATTGTGCAGGTACTCAGCAAATCAGTCGAGGTGCTGTACGGAAGCATGTACGAAAGCAGAAGACTAAAACTGCAGTTTAATGTTGACGTTGCAGGTTCTGTTCGACTGTACTGTGCAGGTACGGAGCAGGTACTGTCCTGCGCAGGTTTGTACAGAGGCGCAGTCTTCGAAGCAGGTGTCGACTTGCAGGCGAATACCAGCAGGCGGCGTTTTGCTGGCAGCGCTTACTGTTCGAGGCTGGTACACGTACGCATACAGTACGGGGCTGGTACACGTACGTAACTGCAGGCGACGCCTGTTGTAGTACCTGATTGAAGGTGACGTGCGACTGGATGTACGGGCATAAGGCGCACAGCTGAAGCTGAAGGCGGCACACTATGGGTGTACGGGCAGCAGGCGCACAGCTGTACGGCGCTCAGAAATACGGGCAGAAGGTACTGAAGCTGCTGTACGGCGCACAGATGTACGGGCAGCAACAGTACTTGTACGGCGCAATGTACGGGCAGTGCTAAGCAGAGCTTCAACAGCTCTGATACCAATTGAAGACTTAACAGGGTTAGGGTTAGGGTTTTTACAGAAAGAAAACAGGCGTGGAAACCAAGGTGAAGAGTGAACACGACTTCAGTATGCTTCAATGAATAGAAAAGTTTAGTACAAGCCACATGATAGTGACCCCTAAAGGATAAGTGTTCACATGTCCGGCCATAAATGTGCCGGGTGGACCAAAACACTTATAAACTGCATATAAGTGAAACTGAACTAAACTGGGGGAAAAAACCTCCACTAACTGAAGTAAAAAGTGCCCCAGTAACCTACTGATGATCACTAGCACTCCTCTGGGTGCATACACAGCATAAAACCCAACAACTTGGCATGGACATAAGTCCCCTGCCATAGGATGTCATGTCCACTATGGAGGTTGTCGGTCAAAAGCGTAGAGAATGACTGGCAGTCTGTTTAGGGTTCCAAACTTAGTAGTGGCAATGCCCAAATGGTGACACTTACCAGCAAGTGTAGTTGGTGCATTGGAAAAAAGTGTAGGATTAGTTTTGATTTGGTTCTTTATATTACAGCTTTTTTTAGGGTCGTAGTTTGAAAGTTATGCATAGGTGGACCTATGTAAGCTCTGTCGTTGGCTGAACTGTTTTGGTGGACCTATGTAAGCTATGTCGTTGGCTGAACTGTTTTGGTGGATGTGTAGAGGAGGCATTGAAATGGCGGAAGATCACAGCAGCTGCATATATAGTCTGCATTACTGTGGGAATCTATAATTTTGTGGGGGAAGAGCATCATGAACCTCATGAAAGACCAGTATGTGCATTTGGACAACTTTTTTCTACCTTTACTCTTTATGATGATTCAGACTTCTTTGTATGATCCATGGCATCAAGACGTCTAAGCATGCATGCCTCCCTTTTTGCAGGAATATTCATACTTGCATATCCGGAACAAGGAGTTTCCATGGGGTCAGTTGCGGTGCAAATTAAAGCCTGTGTATTTGAAATACAGCTGTACTGTTATTTATATGTATAAAAGGGGATTGGATTTTTGATGCAGTTCTAACTATTTTCTTGTGCAGGTCCAGATGGGCTTTTTGAAGTAAAGCATGACCATTAGCTTGTGTAGTTAGGAGGAGTTGTGGAAACAGTGTGATCCTCTGAGTTACCTGTGAATAACCCTGAATTTACAAGGAGATTAAAGAGTCATAAAATGGAGGAAAACATGAAACAGCTCTGTGAGGCGGTTTCCTCTCTCATGGATCGCATATGTGGTTCATACATGCATGTTTAATTATGGGATAGTTAATTGTTGCAACTCTTGCTATGCGAGTGCAATGCACCAAAACCTTGTTTAGGCTTTGCAGCTGGTTTTTACTTAATTGCATCATTGAGAATTTTAAGATTTGGTTGTTTTCTCGAGTGAGGAATCAAAAGCCTAATGTGATGCCTTTAAATCATATAGCGTTGCTGTAGGAGTGTGCTTGAAGAACCCTTCTTTTCTTTTCTGGTGTGTGCACGCGCTTCTGCAAGACGGGTATAGTGCATGTATATTGCCCGCGCTCCCATCTCAGGTTCAACTGCCCCATATGGGGCTTGGATTAGCATATGATACCAAAACCCCCATCCAAGCTAAGGCTGAAGTTTTGTTGAAGCTTAGATTCAGGTGAGGTCATGTGAATGTAGAAGAATGCTCTACATGCTGAGCATTGTGCTTCGTTGGCATAAGCAATGGCTTTAATCAAGTATTGGCCTTGCCATTTTCTTATCAACTAGCTTCACTTAATCTCATCCAATTCATACACGTCGATTGAGATGATCCGGTGGTTTGTCTCAAGTAGCATGCTTGTGTCTTTGCAATGGCATCTCATGTACTTGGTCAATCGCAGAATCTAATCATGGTTTACCAGTCACACAGGAGTTCCCAAGAGTTTTTGTTCAAAACATATTGAGGATTAGTACTTAATGCCATTTCCAAAGCCACAGCCACGTAATTCCGGGTGTTTTACATGGAGAGCAATACATACTTTGTTTATGAAATTTTTCATGGTTCTTGAATCTATGCCTTGGGAAGACGAGTGCTGTATAGTAAAACAGTAATGTTTCAGATTTTGTGAAGTAGCATGAATTATTGAGTCGCTTCTTGAATGTTTCTTTGTTGGGGGTATTTTATTTAGTGATAGACACAGCACGATCAGCGGCTGTAGCTGTAGCAGGGTTCAAACCAGGGTACATATCCTAAGAATTTAGTGTGGTCACACCACTAGGCTGCACATGTTTTTATTAATCTGGAACATGACCACATAATTTATCAATTCTTAGCTGTTAGTTTTCTCGGAATTTTAGATGAGTAGCTATTCACATTATTCATTGATGGCATTTTTCATGTTAAGTCAACGAGTGGAAACGCTTGTAGTCCTTTTGAATCCTTGAAGCTCATCATACTTAACTACAAGGAAACTGCGAGATGATTTTCTCATCATATTTAAGTACAAGGAAGATGCGAGATGATTTTTTTTGGGGGGTTTGTTGTAAAACTTATTGAGTGATGTCCAATATTGTATTGAGTGGGGTAGCTTGTGAGCCAAACAAATAAAATTTTATTGTTTGTAATCCAAATATGGCCACGGCAAATTCAGAGGAGGTACATGAAGCGTTCTGCTTTGTTTTGCTTTGATAATTTTTGTCTTTAAAAGAGTAGATTTTTGTATTATACAAGTGGAGAGAGGAAGAAGTTCAACTACAGCCTTATCTTGGTTGTCTTCTCCACTTTGCATGTTTCTCTCCATCTTGTTTGTGATTTCTGATTGGTCATCAAGTTTCATAACAGTAGTTTTTCTCTACTTGCTCATGATATAGTAATTTTTGGTATCAAGGTTTGGATTTCTGTCAGTACACAATTAATGTCGTTTTTTCTCCTTTTTTTTTTGCATAGCAAAAGGCATCAACGCCTTCATTCCATTTTGCAAGGATGAAGAGTTAATGAAACTCCATGAGGTGGTCAAGATCATGGTAGAGAGAGTATAGGTCTAGGAACTATGTGAAAGAAGGAAAAGAAAAAGAGAAAAATAATACACAAGACATGGAACAAGTCTCCTCTTAAAGGACAATAATAGAGGAACATCTCATTCGTGGTTTATATAAGCATAAAAGTAGAGGATTGCACTTTCAACACTTGTGTTGCTAAAAGTAGAGCATAGAGAGCACAAGAAGTTTTTACAAGCTATATAATTAATAGCAATACATATTCTTTGTTCGTTTTGAAGATAGCTTTGAGTTCTAATAACCCAAATCTTCCTCAACTTGGTCACGACAACATCATTCGCCTCTTTTTGTACCTCAAGATAACTTGGCAGCTAGATGTGGTTTTGGCTACCAAAAAATCTGTGAAAAAAAAATCATGTGGTGTTGAATAAAAGGTAGCTGTGGCTGTATCCAGCTAACATTGAGCTAAGATTTGATAAAATATTTATTGAGAAAAAACCATCTACCTCTTTTGTCTTGAATTATTACACGATCTTTATGTTAATCATTTTTATCATCTTTGTGCTTTAAGGTCTCTCTCCATGTATCCCTCATGTCATCACATACATATCTCTACACAACTAGATAAGAACTTCTCTAATATTGAAAAAGTAGAAGAAGCACATGGCCCCCACTACAACAAGGTTGGTGCTGTAGTTTGTAGCATCATGAAGAGTTATAGTGTCATGCATACCTTGACCAAAAAAGGATAAATTTTCATATCTTTAACACGCTAAAGTTAATAACGCATATAACACGCTAAAAGAAGGATGCTAATGAGAAACAATTACATCTTTAGCATAGATTTCAATGGGTCATGCTAGGTGTAATAATAAAAAAGTTTCATAAAAGCATGGCTACTAATATAAAACTTGGACATACATACTTGCAAGAATGTGCATGCAATAGTGAATGTTGAGTTAGCTGTGTGTGTGTGTGTGTGTGTGTGAGAGAGAGAGAGAGAGAGATATTAGCCTAGAATTGTTGAAACTGTTGTGCTTCTTCAAATGTATTTGTTGGCAACTATGAGGTGGCCTACAAACATGGTGACTAGTTTTTTTAAAAGCTAGTCTTACAACACAAAAAGTAGTTCACATGCAAAAAAATTAAAAAAAGACTGTAATTCTGTTCGTGCATCCTCAATGGATTTACAATAGTTGTGTAACAGGTTTGCAGCACTGGTCACAAAAAAAATATTTTTTTTCAACAAGACATAAAACTTATAGCCTTAAAATTTTAAATGTCCTTTGAGAATTTGTAGATTTTTGAGCTAAAATATAATTAAGATATCTTAATTTTTTTTAAATATCTCAAAACTGAGAAAAAAATATATAAAGGTAGTAAAAATTGTTACAGCTTCATTCTATATAGTTTTCATGTTTTTTATGAACTATGGTTTGTAGTGTCCACCTGATTTTGCTTTATTTTATAGACCCACTTCATCAAATTGCCTTCTTCTCCTTAGGCAAAGGCACCAACTCCTGTATCTCCAATGTAGCCATCTCTTCATCCATTTATGTCAAAGAGCCTCCTCAAAACATATGGGCTCTATCTCTTGTATTACTTTGAATGTATAAGCATAATGATGGTCTATATACCCATCACATCTCAGCCTTTTTAGACTCTCATAGACTTGCATGCACTTGGATTATTGCCAAGTGTTCTCAACACTGCTTTGGCTCTCTGTACACAAGGTGTCAATAGTCGAGATCCCAAACTCCTTAGTTCTAAGTCACTATCCCCATCAATAAAGAAATGTCTTGTTGAAACATGAGACATGATGAAAGGTTGCATCCACCTTCTCTTTTCCCTTCCATGATACATGTGAATATTTGTTGAATTTTCAGCACTTGTAGTACCACTAAATGCTTGCTTTTTGCTTGCCTCTCGAATGCTCGTAAGGGAAGCTTCTCCTCTAAATTTCAGGGTTAATGGCATGCAAAATCTATGCACAAGCTTAGCTTTGATCTCAAAAATCAACAACCCTAATCTCTAAACAAGGAAAGAAACCCATCAAACACAAGAGATCATCATCATCATCCTCACTTTCAACCTCCATGTTTGCAAGAAGAGAAAGATTGAAGCAAGAACAAGAGGATATGTGTTGAGAGATAGAGAACAGGAACGAGGAGGAAGCACAAAAAGACTTTTGCACTCTCTCTAACTAACTTTCCAACCACCGTGTTTGCAAGAAAAGAAAGATTGAAGCAAGCACAAGAGGATATGTGTTGAGAGATAGAGAACAGGAAGAGGGAGGAGGCACAAAAAGACTCGTGCACTCTCTCCAACTAACTTTCCAACCACCCATACCTTTTCTTTATTCAAATAAATGTTTTATTACATAATGTATTCCTAAGGTCTAAAGAAGCCTTATTTAATTCTATCAAAAGACTAAAGGTCCTATGCTTTTGTCAAATGTGAGAGTGACTTTTTGTGAATTGGCTTTTACAAATGTAGATCCACTATTTAAGCCAATTACTTTACATCAAAATGGATATATTAATTATTATAACCAAGCATATAAATGCTATCAAAATGATGCTCAAACATCAAATATAACCATGAGAATACATGTGAAATAGGCCAAAATAATGCCAAATATGGGTATCATCATTTCTCCCACAGTGATGAAGTCCCAAAGTGTCCTCACAAGCCAAGTTGAAGAAGAAGCACCAATCAGCTCCAAGATCTTTACAATGTTAATGAAGTGAAGCCAATGTTACTAAATGCCAAGGACCACCTCAATTGGTATCTATCCCACAACACTAAAATGATTTTCACAGACACTCCCACACTAAAAAACCATGCTCGCTCTCAAACAAACACCGTCTTCTCTTACTAGTCCCACAAGGAAATCCAAAACACTCTCTCAAAAGAATAGATCATCACAAAATGGGATTGTATCTCTAACATGACTCATAATCATCGCCTCACAAATAACAACACCACTCATTGAAGCCTTCAAAAGGCCGCATCTCCTTCTTCCTTGTGCGGTGTGTTACAGAGCAAAGGCGAACTGCAAGCAACCATGTTTGTTCTGTTGTTGGCCGACTTTTCCTGAGCATTGGCGACCATTCTTTCTTCTTCAAGCTTGTTATTTGTATTTCAGTGTCCCTCCCACCAATTCCCTATCTTAGAATCAAGTAAATCAACCCTCAATTCATGATTAGATTGCTAGACAACGAATATCCCTTCCACGGATTTGCACTATTGAAGATTGAGGTTCATAATCTCAGCCACAAAACTTCTTTTTTCTTTTTTTGCACTTTCTTGAAATCTGAAAACTAAAAGTGCTTCTTACCTCTCTTTCCACACCATTAAGATCAGCCATCTTCCTCGTCTGTGCACCAAATGAAAGGGTAGCTTCTCCTCTAAATTCCAAGGTTAATGGCATGCAAAATCTATGCACAAGCTTAGCTTTGATCTTAAAAATAATAAAAAAACCCTAATCTTTAAGCAAAGAAAGAAACCCATCAAACATAAAAGCACTAAGCCCTAAATCATCATCCTCATCCTCACTTTTAACCTCCAGGTTTGCAAGAGAAGAAAGATTGAAGCAAGAACAACAAAGAACAACACGATGTGTATTGAGTGTGAGAGAGAAAAGAGAGGACGAGGAGGCACAAAAAAGACATGCACTCTCTCCAACTAACTTTCTCCAACCGCCCAAAACCACCTTTTCTTTATTAAAATAAAAGATCTATTACATTTTTGTATTCCCTAAGGTCTAAGGAGGCCTTATTAAAATCTACCAAATTGACTAAAGTCCTATGCTTTCACCAAATGTGAGTATTTTTGTGAATTGGCTTTTACAAATGCAGACATGTTATTTAAGCCAATCACTTACATTAAAATGGATAATCAATTATTACAACCAAGCATATAAATGCTATCAAAATGATGCTTAAGCATCAAACATATCCATGAATTTCGGCTGAGCCTCATCTGATACATTCTATAATATAAAATATGGGTATCATCACCACTCTTTTTTATACCAGGAGAAGAATGTAGGGGAGGGTGAAATTTAGCTTCTTGTAAGCAAATATACACACACAAGAGTAGACAAGCACACAAGATGGATTACTGAAATTTTGTCTATTCTCTTCTCTTTTCTATAACCATAACATAAAGATAAGAGTACATACTATACGGGAAAGTGTTATAAGCTACACCAGCCCAATGGATATTGCTTACCTTAACACGTCATGGGGACCTTGTTGGCATCCAAGCTCGTATCTCAGGAGAATTCAAGAACGCAGTCTTTATGTCCAACTGATGTACATTCCAACCATTATGAGCTGCCAATGCACAAATGCTACGAATGGTAGTCATACGACAAGTGGGAGCAAAGGTCTCATCAAAATCAATGCCCTTTTCTTGATCATAACCCTTTGCAACAAGTCTAGCCTTATAGCGATCAACACTGCCATCTGGCTTTCGTTTCAACTTAAAAACCCACTTACATCCAATGACCTTTTTACCAATAGGCAAATCACACAAAGACCATATACCATTCTTCATTGTAGCATCATATTCACTTTGCATTGCAGCCAACTAATTTTTTGATTTTTGTGCCTCATCAAATGAAAGAGGTTCTTCCTCTTCACACATACTAGACACAGCCAAAGCATAACAATCTGATGCATAAGAGGCATGCTGAAAACCTGAATGAGTACAACTAGATATAGGTGCATCAATTTTACTATCACGCAAGGTTTCCACCAGCCATTTAGGCATACCTCTAGCCTGTTCATTTTCAGCCCTATCCTCATAAATTACATCCTATAAATCTGCATCAGAAATAGGCTGATCTATGATGTCGTTTGAAATCTGCATAGGCTGAATATTTGCCTCATTAGGATTTACGTTTGAATTCCCACCTGTAAACAGAGGCAACAACGTATCAAATACATCCCGTGAGCTTACACCTGTCGCTTTGGTACATGATAACAAAGGCTGCATAGCATCTTCCACAAAAACAATATCTCGACTAATCAAGATACGCTTTGACTACGGATGATACAATCTGTAACCCTTACTCTCAGCACTGTAACCAACAAAAATGCATTTGACTGCCTTATCATCCAATTTTCTACGTTGTTGCACGGGCACTAAAGTATAGGCCAAGCAACCAAAGACACTCAAGTGACCAATAGAAGGCTTCCTACCATGCCAAGCTTCGTATGGAGTAACAGACTGCAAGGCCTTAGTGGGACACCTATTGAGTACATATGCAGCACACATGACAGCCCCAAGCCAAAACGCATGTGGCAAAGCTTGGCTCTTGACCATACATCGTGCCATCTCCATAAGTGACCTGTTTTTTCTCTCAGCAACACCATTTTGCTGAGGGGTATACGGCACTGTACATTGGTGTTTTATCCCATGACTAGCCAGAAATGCATCAAACTCTTGACATGTACTCCCCCCCTCCCTCGATCAGAACGGAGGGTGCCCACAGTACAATTGGATACATTTTCAACCATAAGCAAAAACTGTTTGAAGCACAAAAACACTTCGGGCTTTGCCTTCCGTGGATATACCCATGCATGCCTTGAGTAATCATCAATGAAAGTCACAAAGTACAAGTGTTTACCAAATGACGGAGTTTGCATAGGCCCACATACATCACTATGTACAAGTTGCAATTTGCGAGTGGCCCGCACAGAACCATCCTTTGAAAACGCAGAACGCTGCATTTTGCCCAAAATACAGCCTTCACAAACATGTTTTAATGGTGCCTCAAGAGAGGGCAATGAAGCAACCATATCAAATTTCTGCAAACGCAGCAAACTAGCAAAGTTTAGATGACCAAAACGAGTATGCCATAGTTTTGCATCTGAAACTGCCTTTTCATCAGAAACTGCATTTGCTGAATCTTCCACACACTTGTCATAAGAATTGAGCCTATATAGCCCACGAAACAAGGTGCCAGATGCAATAATCATATCACCAGAAGTCAAATCATGAACAGCATATCTGTCATCCACAAATTTGACTACAAGTCCAAGTCCAGCAAGCGTAGAGACAGACAATAGATTCTTCTTTATTCCTGGCACATACAAAGCATCTGAAAGTGTGAAAGCGCTGCCATTTACAGCAGTAAGCATAATTTTACCAACGCCCTTTACTAGGTAAGAAGCATTATTGGCACATAAGACAGTATTTCCATTAGAGACAGCCTCAAGACAAGTGAACATATCACGATGCGAGGTAATGTGCTTTGTAGCACCACTGTCAAAATACCATACATCAGAGTCAACAGAAACTGCCAAACATACATCATGTACAGAGATGGATCATACTAGCAATACACGCTAAACGCCCATTCTATATCCTGCACAACATTTGCAAAATCTGCATTTGTAGAAGCATCCGCTATTGTGGCTGCATTTGACTCTTTCTTCTTTTGCCTCTTTAGCCTTTAGCTTAGGGCAATTCTTAATGACATGATCAATTGCCTTACAATAGTTGCACCTAATTTTTGTCTTGCCTTTATCAAGAGCCTTCTCAAACCTATTGTTGCTACTTGTGGAAGGAGAAGAAGTTGCAAACCTACTAATATGAGAAGAAACAGTGGAAGGGGCTGCCTTACCACTTCTTCTCTGCTGGGCAAGTAGCAACAAATGCTTGATCAACTGCACGCTGCCTAGCCCTGTTTTGCCTAGACTGCGCTTCTTGCAAGAGCTTGTTGACTAAAGTATCATACTTGACAACATCATGTCTGTCCTCAGTAACAAGTCTCCACGTGGCAGCAAAAGTCTGATATGACCCAGGTAAAGCATCAAGAATAGTCTGCACAAGAGAATGATCAGGAATAATCTCACCTGCAGAAATCAACTATTCCTTGAGATCTTTAATCTCAACAAGAAAAACATTCATGTCATCATCTTCCTGCATAATCTTCGATTCTAGCTCTTTACGCAGGTAAGAGATTTTTGCCTCGTTACGACCTGCATACAAACCAGCTAGAATATCCCAAGCCTGTTTTGCTGTTTTAGCTGAATGAATATGTGGAGTGATATTACGTTTGACAGAAAGTGCAATCAAGGCATGAGCCTGCACATCTTTACCATCCTAACGAGCTTGTTCAGCAGTGGGTAAAACAGCAGCAAACAGTAGAGCTGCTAGAACCTGCAACATCCTCAACAGATCCTACATCCACAGAACTTGGACGTACATCCATACCCTGCACAATGTTACACACTCCTTTTGCAACCAAAACATGCTGCATCATGTATGCCCAAAGTGGGTAGTTGTTGTCTCCATCCAATTTGTCATCAGCAGACAACATGCGAAATATATCGTTGCTGTTATCAGCCGTGGTCTCATTGACTGAAACTGATGCAAAAGCTACCTGTAATGAAGCAAAGGCTGAACAGAAAACAACTTGTGCTATGTAGCATGGTCCACAATAGAATACGTATGCCTGTTTTACAAAAAAACTGCACTATCAAAATTTCTGCACAAAATGACGAAAACACCTGTACAGAACTTGTAATGCAAAAACGGAGCCCGAAACGACCTCAGATGCAATTTTTGCACAAAATGACAAAAACACCTGTACAGAACTTGTAATGCAAAAACGGAGCCCGAAACGACCTCAGATGCAATTTCTGAGAACGCAAAGGCCTACGGGCTTGTCTGCAGAGTATAGGGACCTCAAGCGCTCGTGAAAGCTCACCTCAATCGGAGAACGTGAGTCGGATGGTGCTAGCGACGTAGCCTTGGAAGCCGATGCCTGCTCTGATACCAATTGTTGGAATTAGGGTTGCAGGAAAGCACACAAAGCTTGGAGAAGAAGAAGCAAAAATGCATACAACACACAGTGTATTAGATTATGTGAATGTACAAAGATAAGTTTGCCCTAGAATGATGGGCGTATATACAAGCCAGGGGCAAAAACCTCCTAAGGAGGGAAAAAGTGTTGGATAAATGTAATCCCAACTCCTTAGTCCAATTTAATATGTGGTGGTTAGGCTAGTGGTCAGTGGTTGGTGTAAAGCTTGCAAATGGTTAGTGCATATGGTTCATGCAACTCATGCAACTAAAAATAGGGTAGAGGAGTCTCTAAATAAGATACAAGTCGTGATTAAGTGATTATGTAAGTTTGGTTCATGCCTAATCATAATTAGAGTCCTTTTGTGTTAATCTCAATACAATTTTCTGCATATACCAGTTTTTGTCCCTCATGTTCATGATGTTTTGTAAAAGCTTTGCTCCACCTTGAGTATGTTTTGATCAATGTTCATAGTTGAATTATCATATCCAACATTTGATATCAGAGCATGACCCAATTAGGTTTACTTTATTAGCAAAAACCCTAATCTTTCTCTTAATCACCATAGCCTGTTTTTCTCTGTTTGGACAACATGCTATAGATTGCTTCCATGCTTGCATCTGAGGAGATTATACCTCAAGATTTTGATATAGGCTTCTTGCCTTGCTACCACGCAAGATCTAAAACGCAGCTCACAGGCGAATTTGATTGCTGCTTCACGAATTTCTCATCGTCATCAAAACATGCCGTTTTCTGTTAATCAGGTTCATTCGGTGCCACCTCTACAAATTAGTCTAATTCCTCTTAGGTGCTTCAATTCTATAATGTGATGATTCAGCATACCAAATCTTGTAGCATTTGGTCCACAGGAGCTGCTGTACGAATCGTTTTTCCAGTCGCCTGTTTTCTGCTTCTCTTGCTCCAACAACATGGTGCTTGTTATTTTGATCTATATTGATGTTATTATTATTATTTGGGCTTAAATCATCTATATGAGCAAGTTATCAACATCAAGCATCATATTGCATCATCATGAGCTCCAAATTCCCCGACAAATTCAATGGAACTGGGTTTCATACCTGGCAAATCAAGGTGAAGGGCTACCTCATGAAGAAAAATCTATGGAGTACGGTCAAGCCACTTTCTGAAGATGAAGCAGGTATTTTTGCTGCAGTTACAAGAGCTACAACGGCTGCACTTCAAGTAAAAGATGAGCAAGCACTTGGTATTATCATTACTGCTTTAGAAGATGATTTTATTCATTATATTGATAATGTTGAGTCAGCTATGGAAGCTTGGGAATTACTAGAACGTATTTTTGGTGCAAAGATCTAACCATGGAGAGTAATGAAAATTTAACAGCTGTGATTAACAGGTTGAAGAGCTTAATGACACAATTGGTTTATGTTAAGTCTCCTGTTCCTGAAGAGGATGCTATTGCTATCTTGCTTAAAAGCTTATCTTCAAGCTTTAGACAAATTGTGACGGTACTTAAAGAGAAGGAGCCAGTCCCTTCCTTGGAAAGTATCATAAATTCTTTGCAGGAAGAAGACAAGAAGATTACAAAGGATGTGATAGATCCTTATGCATATATTATTACTTCGACATCAGCAAAGAAGAAGTGTACTATTTGTGGTCGTACAAATCATCTTACTAAGGATTGTTTCTCCAAACATCCTTGTGAGTATTGTGGAAAGACGAATCATCCATCCGCAAAGTGCTACCAAAAAGATCAAAAGCTAGCAAAGGTACATGTGGTTGAAGAAGTCAACCAAGAGGAAGAAACAAATCTTTGTTCTAGTCTTAGTATAAAAGATGTAGATGATGATTATGCTTTTTAAATTATGTCATGTATGTGGTTGAGTCAAGACTTATGTTGTTCCAACTTGACGAGTTGTAGAGGAGAGTACATCACCCTATGTTGTTAAGGGAGGACTCTTATTATGTCAAGGAGGTCTGTTAGACTTGTTCATGTTCTTGTAAGAAGTTGGTCTTAAGGGGGGATTGTTGGATAAATGTAATCCCAACTTCTTAGTCCAATTTAATATGTGGTGGTTAGGCTAGTGGTCAGTGGTTGGTGTAAAGCCTACAAATGGTTGGTGCATATGGTTCATGCAACTCATGCAACTAAAAATAGGGTAGAGGAGTCTCTAAATAAGATACAAGTCGTGATCAAGTGATTATGTAAGTTTGGTTTATGCCTAAACATAATTAGAGTCCTTTTGTGTTAATCTCAATACAATTTTCTGCATATACCAGTTTTTGTCCCTCATGTTCATGATGTTTTGTACAAGCTTTGATCCACCTTGAGTATGTTTTGATCAATGTTCATAGTTGAATTATCATATCCAACAAAAAGTGCCCCGGCGGTCCTAAGTGTGTTCACACACATCACTGCCTATATATATGGCAACAACCATAACACGTCATGGGGACCTTGTTGGCATCCAAGATCGTATCTCAGGAGAATTCAAGCTACACTAGTGGTTTCTAGCTCCACTCCTTTGCCTCCTTCTCAAGCTGTCTCACCCCATGAGGATGTTTATCCTCATACAATGACACTCACTCCTCTCTACTCTCACACTCATGAACACAAGCATAAGAGGAACATGCACCAAGAATGAAGCTGTCTCTGTGGTTTGGAGGATAGGAAGAGTTTTGCAGATAAAGTAGAGCGACCTCCAGAAGTAGTATGCATGTAAGATGACATACAACGTAGCCTATACAACGTAGCCTATGGTAGCAATACATACCACTATTGGAAGGCCTTGGAATTGCATCCTCTCACACTTATAGCTATGGACATAGTCATCCTGGATATATCAATGAGAAGAATGATAAGCTTAAAAAACCACATAGTTGTGTCGACTATGGCTGGCCCTCCATGCCATAGTCACCACCACCACAATTGTCATTGTTTATTGAGAGTCTCAAATTTTATATGCTCAAAGTAAGGAAAGCTATAAAGAAAGCCTTTCCTTAAACTCATGTCAGTAAACCTTCTTTTGATTGGCATGTACAACAGATCAATGTGAAGTGTCCGCCATGGGGATACCCTATAGATGTCAGCATATTGCTTTACGGCAAGGAATGGCACCCTCCAGGCAAGTTGGATACCAAAGTTATCTCCCAGAACTTAGCCATTAGCTTCTAGTTGGATTTCTTCATAGCCGTCCCTTCACTCTACTAAATGTTCCCACTTCCATCTTTTATAAGCATGGGTGTCATGCATGTGAGAAACATATTTTGAGCAAATCAGCAAGCAATGGGTTATCGAGCCTTGAGCTTCTTGCTACATTTGTCCACAACCACTCTTGTTGATCCAACTGTCCAAGTTCAATTACTTATGGCATGTCCCTGACTAAGGGATAAACCTGTGGCTTGGGTAACTACTGCATATGCGGATCAAAAGGGCTTATTTGTAAGAGGGCTTGGTGCATGATATGGGGTTTAAGTAATGGATTCCTTGTGATAATGAGTTGCTCATAATCCTATGCTAGGAGATCCAAGATTGGATCGATGTGAAAAAAGTCGTAGCGTGACCTGCTCTCCCCCCCTCCTGTGGTTCTGCCTGTGCCTCTCCTCCCCCTTCCTTCTTTGCCTGTTGCACTTGCCCCCCCTTCCTTCTTCGTAGAGTTGCGCCTGCGCCGACCCCCCCTCTCTGCGCCCTTCTGTTTTCTTTTTCGCCCCATAGACCCCCCCCCCCCCCCCCCGTACACGCCTCAATTGTCTCCCCCTTTCATTCCCGATAGCCTCTCCTCCGTTTTGCCTATTCGCTTGCCCCTCTTTGCCAGCCCTTCCCTCCCTTTCTTTGCTCTTTTTTCTTTTCTTTTTTCTTTTTTTCTTTTGCTTTTTTTCTCTTTTTCTTTTTTTCCTTTTTCTTTTCTTTGTTTCTTTGTTTCTTTCCTTCTTCTTCTTCTTCTTCTTCTATTCTTGTTTTCTTTCTTTTCTTTTTCTTTTTTCTTTTCTTTTTATTTTCTCTTTTTATTTTCTCTTTTTCTTTTTCTTTTCTTTTCTTTTTCTTTTTCTTTTCTTTTCCTTTCTACGCCCTCCGCCCCTTCCTTTCCTCTATTCTCCGCCATCTCTAGCCCATCCTTGTTCCTCCGGCAACGCCCTCAGGTTGTGGGTATTTTTCTTTTTCTTTTTCTTTTCTTTTCCTTTCTACACCCTCCGCCCCTTCCTTTCCTCTATTCTCCGCCATCTCTAGCCCATCCTTGTTCCTCCGGCAACGCCCTCATTATCTCGGCAAGTTTCGGCCTCTTCTGGTCTTCGCCCCCAGGAGGATTCCATGGCAGCCACTCCGTCTCCCCCGACTGAGGCCGTCGTTACTTGCCTTTCATTTTTCGAAGCAGCGGACCTACAGCTTTTCGCTCTGCGAGGACTGTGCGCCAGCAAAGATCGCAGATATTCATCCTTTGGGGTGCGGCTACTACTAGGTTGAGTTCGACTCACCAGCGGCGTGTGATCTTGTCATGCAGTTGAGTCCCATTGCACTGTGTTGTATAGCCCAAGCCTTCTTTGTGCTGCATGATGGCAACAGGGCTTTGACTCGGCATCCGACCCATTAGTTGGAGTTTCAAGCTTTCCCATGGTATTCTGCTTTCCAGGCCTCAGGAAGGAATACCTTCCTCTTCTCCCAGTGATTGGTGGTGCCATCGGGAGAGTGATGGAATCCCCCCCCACCGCTACCTCGGCCCTCGCACGAGCAGCGGGGATTCCATCTCTCTACATTTGTATTGCGTCACCGGATTCTATGCCTCACATGATATCTATTCCCAGTCTTTGGGGCGATCCCATTATACAGCGAGTGGAGTATTCCGGCCTTCCAGGCCAATGCTTTATTTGCACACAGATGGGTCATCTAGCCAGAGTTTGTCCTCAGTGTTAGACTAGGCGGACTGCCCTCGGTGGTTCCCCCTCCTACTTTCCACTCAGATCCTCATAAGGGGACTGAGGGAGGAGCAGGTTCCTTGGATTTGCAACTATGTATGGTCGACTCTTTCATGTATCACCTCCTGCCTATAGTACTCCAGCTTTGCGAGGAGTGCTTGTACTTGTGTGTTGAGAGCCTGATTAGTGTCTTCCAACTCCTTATTCTTAACGTTAATGTCCTTGGTCACCTAATCTACCTATGCCATTACTTGGGCATTCACCTTTCTTAGGTTACCGGCATATCTTTTAAGCATGTGGTTGGTGGAGGCTTGCATGTGGAAATTCCTCTCCATCATCTGGGTTGATAAGATGTTGAGGTCGGAGACAGGCCTCCATCTCATAATCTTGTCTTTCACCCTATTTTGCAAGTACTCTTCCACCCCTCCTGTACTTTGGTTGGAGGTAGTTCTCAAGCTCATGTATAGCAACCCTCCTAGATGTTTTGTCCATGTGTTGTAGCTGGAGAAGAAGTGGCTTGAATGAATCTTCTTTCTTTTACAACTTTGCTACCATTTCCACCTCGTCGCTAAAGCTTTCTTGAATGCTTTTTGTTCATTTAGCTTCTTGGAGGAAGAGGGTTCGGCTGCTGCGACTCGGGCAATCAATTCATCCAATTCAAAAGGGTCATCTATATCCTGAGGAGGTGCCGCTTAATTGTGTTCTTGTGGAAAAGGTGGGCTTTCTTTTTAGCTGTGGATGGTTCCCAACACCTCAAGATCCATTATTGGCGTGCTTGGAAGAGTGGAAGTATCTGTAAAAGATTTTATACTTAAATTCACACTAACAAATTTGTTTATAAATAGTAATCGTATTATAAAGTGTATCAAATCAACTTATCTACTTAGATAAAATATAGAAGGCTTCCTACCAAAGTTTATTAGAATACTGCTATGATAAGATCATGACAAATCTTATAAATGTGTATGTTTCTGTGTGTGTGTGTGTGTGTGTGTCTATGAGAGAGAGAGAGAGAGAGAGAGAGAGAGAGTGCTTATTGTAAGTGTGCCATGTGCATGTGTATGCGCATGACCATCTATATGTATGTGAGTACACGTGTGTATATGCACGTACATACATGCATGTGCCCATTTTGTGTGCATGCATGCATGCATAGGCTTGGCACCATCATAAGTATGAGCATGTGCATATGTGTCTGTGTATGCATGCCTATATGTGTGCATGTGCATGCATGTATGTGCGTGCGCGTGTGTGCATGCGTGCACACACTATACACTAATAGATGTGAGTGTTTATTTGTATGCATATGTGCACATCGGGAGAGACAAATGCTCTTATTCATACAATAAAAAGTGAAAGTTTCTTTGCTCTTTAATCTAGATTAGTTAAGTGCATTTTGAATTACTACTCTCCGTCCCTTGATTTACTAGTTGAGCCAAGTGAGGCTCAGCATGGATAGCTCTTCTATGCGTCATCTCGACAGGGCCCCATCATGGTCATTTATCAAGGATGGAGAGTAGACTTTATGTGTTAAGCACCCCACTTAGAAATGTCTCCTTAATCAATATAAGGTAGGACATTACCTCCTCTATTTTCTTAGTATACAAAAGTATATTGAATATTTAGAAGTATAATGCGCCAAATTTAATCACATTGAACACTTCATTAATCAACGTAAGGTATGGCATTACTTCATAAATTTTCTTAATATGCATAATAACATTGAATATTGAGAAGTGCAATGGTTCAAATTTAATCATATTGATTACTCCAATTCCATATTTTTCTACATAGTAATGTACAATTCCCTAGGTACCTCTTGGATTCTCTACATAGTAAATTTTAGTTCTCTAGGTACCTTTTGGATTCTCTACATGTTAAATTTTAGTTCTATGGGTAAGTGTTGGATTCTCCATAAATTCACTAGTTTCCAAAGATTTTCTCTATGGGACAACAGTGAGGCTATGTAGGAAACTCCACTGTCATAAAATTTATCATCCTCGAACTACTCATAAAATTGGCCAAGTTTGAATGAGATTTCCTTTGTAGGGGACTAGCAAGGAGACATGGCCTCGAGTTACAACTTCCTCACCACTCACAAATTGTACAATTAGGGCATTCCATGAAACTAGAGGTGGAACTGGAAGCGTATCTATTAGAATACGAAAACAGCGGGCAGCAGCCTCTTCTGCTCGTCGAGATATTCATGGCATTCTAGAATTGCTCGCCGTCGAAGGTTTGGCCAAAGTGCCAGTCGGCGGGGACGACGTCGTAGGAGGTGAGTGTCCGACCATCGCTGGTGGTGACCTGAAAGGAAAGGCTCTGGCCGTCCAGCAGGGCGTTGCTCTGCCAGTTTTGTCCCCAGTTGCGGCTCATGGGCTGCCACCCCGTCCGCGAGCCCTTGATGGACACGGCGCGGATGTCCCCAGCGCCCCCGACGTTAGTCACCAGCACCAGGTTGAAGTAGGAGTGGCCGTTCATGGTGAAGCGCACGCCGCCACTCTTCACGCACGCCACCCTCCGGTACAGCACCGGCACGATCCCCCCGCTGTATACGCCGATCTTCTCGAAGGCTGGCTGCGCCATGTCGAAATGCTGCAGCGGCGGGTTACACCAGCCGCCCGCCGTGTTGGGCAGGGCCTCATTGGGCGGGCATAAGTTGGTGGCAGTGACCACCACGGAAGCGTCGCTCCGGCACCATTTGGGATCTGCGCCTGCGTCGCACTTAAGCTCAAAGCAGGCCCCGCAACTCAAGCCACCGTTGAACAGAGCCGTGCTCAGCGCAGCCGTGTTGGTGCCGTAGCCTGAGGAGTAGAGATCGCCGTAGCCGCAAGCGCCTCCTGCAATATGCACCACGAATATATTGTCAGTCACAGAATACATTAAAGCCCATGGTAACTATGTAGAGGCCGATCAGTCCAGCTTATTACCCATGGTGCCGGAGGCGTCGCTTCCGCCGTAGAAGGTGGCGTGGGCGTTGCTCCACCCACTCTGAGTACTGGCGCCACCGTAGTAGGAAGCTAGCGCCGGCGCAGGAGGGCTCAGAGCGAGGAGGAGGTGAAGGGCAAGTAGGGCTGCCAGAGCTCTTGCAGGTGGGGCAGCCGCCATTCTCGGATTGAAGCAGTTAACAGGAGAATGACGAGTGGAGAGCTCAGGGAAGGCGCAAGGAGCTATGGAGGTGGTTGTTCCTTTAAGAGCAAGGACTCAGGAGGGGCCGAGGCCAGGGGGTGTTTATAAAGCCCACTTTCTGCCCGACCAAGGAAGAGATGTCTGTCGTTCTCGTAGCTGAAACTGGCAGACGTGGGGACGGGCCTGCCGCCAGAGATCAGTCAGACGCCGGGGTAACATGCGCAGTTAACGTCGGCCGCGGGACTGGACGGCACGGCCCGCGTCCTCTCTCCGTGTCCGTCCAGGACATGTTATCAGAAGGCAGACGTTCCCCACCACACACACGTCTCGGCGCTGATTGCGAGAGGCTCCTCTCCGATGGGCGAAGCATGTGCATGTGGCGCCCACTAGTCCCCTGCGGCTCTGCGTTGCGATTGTGGCTGCAGTCAGTGCTGCACCTCTCCTGATGTAGCCTGCAGCCCGGGCCTCCACGGTCACTCATCACTCAGCATTACATGTGCAGCAACTTCTTCTCAAACCTGCTCATCTTTGCTGGCTGGTAAATGCAATTGAATGGCCAGGTAATTGAAAAGGCCCCTTGCTACTTTATCCTCTACACAGCCCAGTGAATTGAATTCCTTGCCTTTGTCTCGCTATTGTCAGTGCCTTCAATTACTGCTTTGTATAGCCAGTCTTGACTCTTGACGTGAACTTGAAGAACGTCCTTTCTTGTTTTTTATAATTTTTTCAGGAAACTATATTAAAAAAGAGTGAAATTACAGCGCCCCATGAGGAAGGTCCATGGGGGGACTTGAAGACATGACTGCGACTCTGCAGGCCCAAGTGTCGCTCATGCAAGACTGCTTTTCTGCATGCACCGCCCCCCGTCTCCGCCTCGTCCCCCCTCCTTGCTCCGCTAGCTGAGTCTCACTGCCTGGTAAGGCCCTCCCCCCGTGAGGGGGGAGCTCTACCCAAAGATGTCACTCCAAGACATCGTCCTTTTCGGCTCTTGCCCTGCACCCCATGCCATCAGAGATGGTGCCAGCCCCTCATCTTTGGTTCTGCATCAAGCTCCAACGAGCCCCCATGGAGTGCTCTAGTCCTCACCAATAAGACTGGCCATTTGCCCTCTCCTCTGCTTCGTCATCAGAAAGGCCTTGTGGGTCTGCATGAAGCTGAAGATGGTCAGGGGAAGCATCAAGGAAGTTCTCCTCACGCTCAACCCGGTCCGGTTCCCCTTGGTCAACCTATTTCCTTCGCAGAGGCTGTTCGTCATCCGAAAGGTGGTCGCGCTATTTCAGGTCATGTTCCTACTTCTACCCCCCTCAGGTTTGATGTTAACCCTATGGTTAATCTCTCTCAGAACCCAGCCTTTGAAGAAAGGGTCGGGGATTGTGATGTTGATGACGAAGAAGCCGTCATCTGTGATGATGATGAACTGGCTGCATGGCAGGATCACATGTCCTCACACTCGCTTATAGGCCTTTGTCATGGGGCTAGACCCCCCGTTGACGCCCTGAAGTACTGGATCAAGATTAACTGGGAACAGAGGGGTATAAGAGTGGCTTCAGTCCAACATCTACCTACTGCATATTACATGTTTCATTTCGAGGATCCGGTAAGTGCTACCTCCGTTATTAACAGTGGACAATGGATAATGAGGAATACTCCTCTGTCTTTCTTCAAATGGTTTGAAAGCTTCGACCCTAAGGGCCCTAAACCTACTAAAATCCCAGTATGGGTTGAGCTAACAGACATGCCAGCTAAGTACTCTATCTAGGCCAAAAGGATTGGTGGCTCAGTTGGTAAAGTGTTAGGGCAAAAGCCCTTTCAGGTGGTTAACCCTCAATGGGCCCAGTAGATGCTCATAGAGGTGGACAGGGCTAAACCTCTAAAGGATAAAGTCCCTCTTAAAAACAGGGAGGGGCAGATCATATATGAATAGGTTTTAACCTATAAAAATTTGCCCAATGCTTGTTTTACTTGTAATAAACAAGGCCACATGATCAAGGCCTGCCCTTACCTTCACCAACCCACAGATACCGGTAAGGCTCCCCGCAAGGATGAGGCCTTTGTGGTTTCCCAAAAAAAAACATGTGTCGAAGTTCAAAAATAACAAATCAAATTGGCATATTCCTGCCAATAGATTTGCCCCCCTCTTGGCAGATGTCCAAGATGGTCTAGTCAATCAGATCCAAGCCAAGGAGGCCCCAAAGGCAGCCCTGGTCGGGGAAGAACAACTCTCTCCTGGAAGGGTTTCCCACAAGGACAGAGTCTTATTCAACCAAGAACTAGACTCCCCTATGGATTCAGAGGAGGACTTCATAGATAAAACTCAACACACGGATAATGTGTTCAAGTCTCAGTTGGAAGCTAAGGATGTAGCAATGATGAAAAGAATGTCCCTCTCCCCATCTAAACATCCCGAGGAGCGAGGGTTCTCTCCCCTTCCTTTGGGTGCTAAAATGAAGAGGAAGAAGGAAAAGGTTCAGGAGGCATTGAGAACCTCCATGTCCTCGAGGAAGCCCTCCAAAGCTAGCAAAAAATGAACCATATAAACCTGCTCTCTTTCAATTGTAAGGGGCTCACTAACCCTGAAAGGGCAGTGGCCATCAATAGATGGGTTAGAGACATGCCTTTTGACTTCAGCTTTCTTAATCTGCAAGAGCTTAAAATTGGAGGGTCACAACTCCATCTTAATCCTCAAAGAATCTCAAAGAATGCTATTTGGTATTCTACTAATCATCCTTCAGGTAAAGGAGGGTCCGCAGTTGGCATCCACAGGAAGTGGGAACACTCCATTCAAGATGCATGGTCTGATGATATTCACAGTTGGACAGCGGTTAGGTTGGGGAATCCTTTTAACTTCACATTGATTTCTATTTATGCTTCTTGTTTGGCCAGCATGAGGGCAACAACTTGGCATTCTATTAATCAGATTGTGGGTCCTATTTTGTTGGTTGGTGACTTTAACATGATGGAATGTCAAGGTGACAGAAGTAGGCTTCTGGGAAGAACTATTAGTGGCCAGGAAAAGGATAAATGGGAACTACTTCAAGGTCGGTAAGGCCCCTTCACACCTCTCCTCTAAAACAGGGTTCACTTGGTCTAATCATCAAAAAGGTCACTTCCACAGGGCTGCTAGACTCGACAGACTTTATGCCTCTAGTTGCCTGGTGGACATGTTCATAAAAGTCAAGTGTCTTACAGATACTTCTCTCAACATCTCTGACCACTTTCCCTTGATGTGCAATTTCTCGTTAGGGCAGGCTAAAGGAAGGGCTGGCTGGCCCCACCTGCACCCATCTCTTTTCCATCTTCCGTGTGTCCAGCAGGAGATAAAAGGTTTCATCTCAGAGGCCTTCAGTCATTTTACGTCCCCCTCCAAGGGTTGGACTTGTCTGGTCAATAAGGTGCATAATATCTGCAGGGATTGTAAGCTTAAAGCAGCGGCTATCCGTCTGAATCGCAAAGTCCAGATTAGAAATCAGATTCAAGGTCTCTTACACTCTAACAAGGGGTTAAATGATCACTCTCTAATTGACCTAAGGAACCAACTTAGACTCGAGGAGTTGCTGGCAGCCAAGTCCACTATGTTGTGGTACAGAGAGGCTTGGGCTGGAAAAATTGACACCCCTAACCCTAAGATGTTTTCTCTACTCACAAAAGGGAAAAAGCTAGAGATCTTATTCCCTTGGTCAAGAAACCTAATGGTCAAGCTGCTGCTACTGAAGAAGAAAACCTTCAAGTCATCAAGAATCATTTTCTTAACTTGTTCTCCACTGTCTCCCCTCCCACTCAGGAAATTACCACAGCTAGAGCCAAAATCGCTCTCACTAGGAAAAAAATGGTCAGTCCGTCATCACTGGCTATGAAACTTGATGCCCCCTTCTCTGAGAAGGAGGTGAAAGATGCTATCACTCACCTCAAAAAGGGGAAGTCCCTGGGGGAAGATGGGATCCCAAATGAATTCTTCCTAGCCTTCAAAGATGAGCTCTCCCCTCATATCTTAAACATTTGGAAAGAAGCCATGAGGAAGGGTGGCCTTGCTGATAAGTCCAA
Organism: Cibotium barometz; assembly: GCF_041138505.1. Taxonomy (NCBI): domain Eukaryota; kingdom Viridiplantae; phylum Streptophyta; class Polypodiopsida; order Cyatheales; family Cibotiaceae; genus Cibotium; species Cibotium barometz. The sequence continues at coordinate 20,571,231 of NC_141046.1, read as the reverse complement.
TGTGGGGGTTATAAAGCTAATTCAAAAAAAAGATGATAAAGATGACTTGGGGAACTGGAGGCCCATACAGGGATTTAATATTCACGTGATCATAAGATTTTTTGTGATAATAACACATGTGAACAAGTTATTCACATGTTCTCATGTTACCGTTCACAAAATAACAGGTCACTTGCCATTTGGGAACCCCTTAAAAGCTTGGCTACACATGGGAATAAGCTATTCACATGTTCTCATGTTACCATCTTCACATAATAGTAGGTCAGTGGCCACCTAAGAAGATTTTTTATGCCCGACAAATATATTTTTTTTAGGCCCTTGTGAAAGCTTTGTGAATATAACATGTGATCACAAGATTTACGTCAGTGAAATCCTTGGGCCCATAACATGTCTCTCTTCTCTTTACAAAGTCTTTGCTCATATCCTGACAAGGAGAATCAACCCCTATATGGATGAGTGGATTCTGAAGGAGCAAAAAGGTTTTATTAAGGGAAGATATATCCTTGATGCTATCATAAGTCTATGGGAGGGCATGGAACATGCTGAAAGCTCTGGGCAAAACTACATCTTTCTGAAAATAGACTTTGATAAAGCCTATGACAGAATTGATTGGTCCTTCCTCTTCCAATCTCTGCAAGACATTGGCCTTAACAGGAAATTCATCAAATATGTTCAAACTCTCTTGGGTAATGCTTCCTCAAGGGTTGCCGTTAACGGGTCCCTCACTGATACCTTTCCTCTGAAGAAGTCCATAAGACAAGGGTAGCCTATGACAGAATTGATTGGTCCTTCCTCTTCCAATCTCTGCAGGACATTGGCCTTAACAGGAAATTCATCAAATATGTTCAAACTCTCTTGGGTAATGCTTCCTCAAGGGTTGCCGTTAAAACGGGTCCCTCACTGATACCTTTCCTCTGAAGAAGTCCATAAGACAAGGGTAGCCTATGACAGAATTGATTGGTCCTTCCTCTTCTAATCTCTGCAGGACATTGGCCTTAACAGGAAATTCATCAAATATGTTCAAACTCTCTTGGGTAATGCTTCCTCAAGGGTTGCCGTTAACGGGTCCCTCACTGATACCTTTCCTCTGAAGAAGTCCATAAGACAAGGGTGCCCTTTATCTCCCCTGCTTTTTGCCATTGTTGCTGATGCCCTAGGGTGAAAGCTTAGATAGACGTGGACCCGCCAACAGCAACAACATGGTAGGGCCCCCCACACCTCCATCCCCGTATACACTCACCCATAAATGGTGTTGGAGGGATAGGGGAATCCTTCAGGATGAATTACTCTTTATAGTGAGGTCCAAGGTACACTACCTTATATGTGGGATAATTCCCATGAGCCAAACCCCAACACCCCCTTATGTCCAACACGGCTGAAGCCATTTTTCGCTTACAATAGAGGCATTACTGGCACGTTTGATTATTGATTACGATAGCAGTTATGATGGCCATGCCAAATGCCCGTAGGCCTTACACTTGCTTAGGCTTACAATGCTGCTTACGATGTCAGATGTCGACACAGCCCCTTTTCTTCGCCTTGTATCAGCAAAACGGCAGGCGAGCAGCATGGCGACACGGAAGGAGTGAGGGAGGAGCCCCCTCTTCTCTGGTATCATATTGGAGTTTGAAGCATGGCCATGGTCAACACTCTTGAGCAGCACAGAAGCGGACAGCAGCCATACATGCATAGGCATCCTCAAACGTGGTCGGGGCCCCCCTTCCCTTTAACACCCTTTATGGGTGAGTGGATATGGGGATGGAGGTGTGGGAGGGGCTTCCACCTTGTTGTTGGTAGGTCCATGTTTACCTGAGCTTTCACTTCCATCAAATAATTCATCAATGACACTTCAGCATAAAGTTAGCATGTTACACTTGCAAAGAGATATCTTTAAGCAAAGATGCAAAGTTACAAAGAGATTAGTTTTTTTTTTAATCATTATAAAGAGAAAACATTCCCGAATATTGACTCGAAATAAACTTAGGGAGTGTGTAATTGAATGGAGATTTATAACAAAAAGCATTAAATACATAGACAAAATCTAGGAGCCATAACTTGATTAAGAGATAAAGTTACCCAAATATTGACTTACAAAGAAATAAAGTTAGGAATTATGTAATTAAATGGAGATTTACAACAAAATGCATTAAATACACTAAGACCAAAATTAGGCACCACAAGTTAGTTACACGAGAGACCACTTGATGTGACTGAAAAGTTCTTAGTAACAAGTCACAATGTGACGTGTCCAATGCAAATGCACATAGCCATGGTTCTTATTTTTAAAATCATATAAAAACTAGTGTCACTGTTGGAAATATTTGGCATTATCCATCCATTGGGGGGAGCCATTTAAGCCTAATCATGTAAAGCCAAAACCTTAGAGTAAAATCTGGATGTTGTAATTAAGCAATATAAAAAGTCAAAATCCCTAGAATCTACCTAGAACAAGGTGCCTAGATTAAGTGGGGTTAGGACGATTCCAATGACCATAAAGAGATCCCATCACCATAAAGAGAGCCCAAATTGTAGGAGAGGTGCCTAGAATTATGAGATAAAGATTAGGGATGATTAATCCACCATTAGGTTGTAATGCCTTGAGCTAAACACATGTACCCATGTCTTTATAGGGGCTCTAATAAATGGAGATCTAAGTGTGTTCCATTATCATTATCTTATTATCATTATGTTAATTATTTGAGTCATTAGTGTCAATCACTTCACATTAGTATATAGCTCACAATGTTTAGTGTGCTTGTCATGCACAAACATCATGAATAAACACCACTTTTATTCACCCTAAGCTATCAAAACACCATAATCAATAATGGTATCAAAGCTACTTTGATCCTGAGCCTCATTAGTAAAGAGCTAAATCCATCATTTGTGACTTATCACTCTCTTCTCTTAGCAAAAGCACCCTGAGATCTTCCTCTTTGAACCATTCTACTTCAGATCTAGCATATATGCATTTATCTAATCTCATCTACTTTGAATATATGAAAGAGCTTCAACCGATTTGGAGCAAATCATCATCAAAACATTTTTGCATTCAGTGGTGTGAGAAAACGTCATCAAAACATCTTTGCATTCAATGCAAAAACGTCCAAGAGAGGAATCATGATTTTGGTGCCTTTGCTTGGAAAGAAGTAAAACCATTTTAGGGCTTTGTATGTATGTACGTATGTATGTAGTATGACACATGCATGCATACATATACGTACATATACACATACATGTCCACACACTTGTGGGCTATTGATCTTGATCACTGAGAACATAGAGAGGAGGGTGTGCTCACATTCTCTCTTGGTTGGCAGCCCCAAGAGTTTAGAAAAAAATGATTGGAGACTTTGGAACTAATGTTAGGTTGCCACAAGTTCTATATATATATTGTATAAAAGAAGAGTTTCACAAAGCTACCACATTGCAAGAATTTGGAGGTTTGGGAAGGGGAGGAGGAGATTTGGGTAAAATTTGAATTTGGAAGCCTCAAAAAAGGTGCTAAGCATAAGTTGCCCCCACAAGTTGGAACTAATGCTCGGTTGCCATATAAGTAAAAGTCAAACTCAGCAATTAAGTAAACAACCAGATCTAGTTGGGGATCACATGCAATGTGAATAGGGTGAGCCAGGAGCCTTGAGGGCAAAATGATAAAAAAGAAGAAAGGAGGCAAAATTATAAAAAACAAGAAAGAAGACGTTCTAACTTCTTCTAGTTCACTTCAAGCCTAGCTACAAGGAAGTAAATAAAGGTGACAAATTCAATAGTGGATTAGTGACAAAGGCAGTAATGAAAGCTGACAATAGAGGATGTCGTAGCAACAAGGGACGTTTCACTTGACTGGCCGTGTATATGCTATATAGAGGATAAAGTCACGACTTACAAGGGGCTTTTCAAGTAACTGGACATTTAATTGCATTTACCGCTCATCTTTGTCATGCAGTCGTAGCTGGCTAGGTTTGAGAAGAAGTTGCTGCACAATGCACATGTAATGCTGGGTGATGAGTGACCGTGGAGGCCCGGGCTGCTGGAAGGTAGGTAAGCACTAAGCAGGCAAGCCGGGGCCCGGGGCAAGAGAATGTGGACAGTGTTAGTTGGACGTTGGCTGGTTGTTATTGCACTTGTCTCTCTCTCTCTCTCTCATCAGGAGAGGTTGGAAGTTGGCTGGTTGAGAGGTTGGCAGTTGGCCGGTTGTTATTGCACCTGTCTCCTCTCCTCCTCTCTCATCAGCAGAGGCAGGGCCCTTGGCCCAGTGTTCGAAAAAAATAATTTTGCCAAAAAGTTAAAAACCTTCATTAGAAATTTGGGAAATTATTAATTGAAGAATTTCTCAAATTTTGGAGGTTTTTCTTCTAAAATTTCCCAAATTTTGCAGGTTTTTGTACCTTCAAGTTAAAAATTTGAAGGTAATTTTCAGAAGTTGCAGGTGCAAATTACACTAAACCCGGGTTTTTTTCGAACACTGCCTTGGCCGCGAAGGTGCAGCACCGCAGCCACAATCGCAACGCAGAGCAGCAGCGGACTAGTGGGGGCCACAGCCCACATGCGGATGGAGAGGGGCCTCTAGCAATGAGCGTCGAGACGTGTGTGTGGTGGGGAACGACTGTCTTCGGATAACATGTCCTGGACGGAGACGCAGAGAGGAGACGGGCCGCGCCGTCCCGCGGCCGACGTTAACTGCGCATGTTACCCCGGCGTCTGACTGATCTCTGGCGGCAGGCCCGTCCCCATGTCTGCCAGTTTCAGCTACGAGAACGACAGACATCTCTTCCTTGGTCGGGCAGATAGTGGGCTTTATAAACACCCCGCCCTGGCCTCGGCCCCTCCTGAGTCCTTGCTCTTAAAGGAACAACCACCTCCATAGCTCCTTGCGCCTTCCCTGAGCTCTCCATTCGTCATTCTCCTGTTTACTGCTTCAATCCGAGAATGGCGGCTGCCCCACCTGCAAGAGCTCTGGCAGCCCTACTTGCCCTTCACCTCCTCCTCGCTCTGATCCCTCCTGCGCCGGCGCTAGCTTCCTACTACGGTGGCGCCAGTACTCAGAGCGGGTGGAGCAACGCCCACGCGACCTTCTACGGCGGAAGCGACGCCTCCGGCACCATGGGTAATAAGCTGGACTGATCGGCCTCTACATAGTTACCATGGGCTTTAATGTATTCTGTAACTGACAATATATTCGTGGTGCATATTGCAGGAGGCGCTTGCGGCTACGGCGATCTCTACTCCTCAGGCTACGGCACCAACACGGCTGCGCTGAGCACGGCTCTGTTCAACGGTGGCTTGAGTTGCGGGGCCTGCTTTGAGCTTAAGTGCGACGCAGGCGCAGATCCCAAATGGTGCCGGAGCGACGCTTCCGTGGTGGTCACTGCCACCAACTTATGCCCGCCCAATGAGGCCCTGCCCAACACGGCGGGCGGCTGGTGTAACCCGCCGCTGCAGCATTTCGACATGGCGCAGCCAGCCTTCGAGAAGATCGGCGTATACAGCGGGGGGATCGTGCCCGTGCTGTACCGGAGGGTGGCGTGCGTGAAGAGTGGCGGCGTGCGCTTCACCATGAACGGCCACTCCTACTTCAACCTGGTGCTGGTGACTAACGTCGGGGGCGCTGGGGACATCCGCGCCGTGTCCATCAAGGGCTCGCGGACGGGGTGGCAGCCCATGAGCCGCAACTGGGGACAAAACTGGCAGAGCAACGCCCTGCTGGACGGCCAGAGCCTTTCCTTTCAGGTCACCACCAGCGATGGTCGGACACTCACCTCCTACGACGTCGTCCCCGCCGACTGGCACTTTGGCCAAACCTTCGACGGCGAGCAATTCTAGAACACCATGAATATCTCGACGAGCAGAAGAGGCTGCACAAGCTGCCCGCTGTATTTGTACTCTAATCAATCAGCTTGTAGATTAAAAAATATACGTCTCGTTTATTGTAATAGCATCTCTTAATCTATTGTGTTTTTGCAGCATCTACACATGTAGATTCATGGAATGCCCTAATTGTCCATGAGTGAGGAAGATTCCAAAAAGAACCTAGGGTACTATATAGAGAATATGGAATTGGAGCGTTCGTGTGATTAAATTTGGATCATTACACTTCTAAATATTCAATATTCTTTTGTATACTAAGAAAATGTATGAAGTAATGCCCTACCTTACGTTAAGGGGAAATTTCAAAGTGGGGTGTTCAACAACTCTTCATTAGCGATAAATGACCATGATGGGGCCTTCTCACTTAGCTCAACTAGTAAATCAAGGGACGGAGAGTAGTAATTCAAAATGCACTTAACTAATGTGGATTAAAAAGCAAAGAAACTTTCATGTTTTGTTGTAAGAATAAGCGCATTTGTCTCTCTCAATGTGCACATATGCATACAAACAAACACTCACATCTATTAGTGTTTAGAGCGTGCATGCATGCACACACACTCACACACATGCACATCTATTAGTGTCTCACACACACACACACACTCTCCTTGACAACTAGTAAATCAATGGATGAGTGTAATTCAAATGCACTAACTAATCTAGATTAAAAAGCAAATAAACCCTCATTTGTTGTTTTAAGAATAAGAGCATTTGTCTCTCTCAATGTGCAAGTGCATACACAAATGAACACTCACACCTATTAGTGTTTAGCACACACACCCCCACACACATGCGGCATGCGCATACATGCATGCATATGCACACATATAGGCATGCATACACAGACACGTATGCACATGCTCATACTTATGATGGTGCAAAGCATATGCATCGATCGTATGCATGCATACATACACACACATATGCACATGCTCATACTTATGATGGTGAGCCAACAAGCATATGCATCGATCGTATGCATGCATGCATGCACACAAAATGGGCACATGCGGTATATACATGCATATGCACATGTGTACACACACACATACACATGTTCATGCACATGACACACTTACACATGTGCATTTGCTCTCTCTCTCTCTCTCTCTCTCTCTCTCTCTCTCTCTCACACACACACACACACACACACACACACACATAAGATTTGTCATGATCTTATCATAGTCATATTCTAATAAACTTTGGTAGGAAGCCTTCTATATTTTATCTAAGTAGCTAAGTTGACTTGATACACTTTATAATATGATTATTATTTATAAACGAATTTGTTAGTATGAATTTAAGTATAAACTCTTTAGTTCTTCTTTTATCATAGCCTTACATGCAAGCTATACTATTTTTCTCTATAGAATAAGGTGTTGATGCTAGATTTGGAGATATGCACATCATACATGATATTTATTCGGCAACTTGTGTGTATAAATCTTTGAAATAGAAAAATATCTAGTTGAACATAATGTGATAGAATATTCCAATACTTCTTTTGTTCCTCGTTATTAATAATCTTTAGAGTTCTCAACCTCTTCGAAGAAATCTGGGAGCTTCCTTTATAAATCAATTTGCAAAGTTTAGTTGGCAATCAAAACATCACATGCCAAGCCTTTCATGTTGGATTCTCCTATCAATAATGATGATAGTATCGAGGAGGATTTTCTTTATGTTGTGAAAGAATGTGTCTTGAATAACCTTACATTCCTAGTTTTATCATTAACCATTTATGGAGCATAAGGTTTTACCCACATGTACATGTGTCTTACAAAGATCTTGCCACCATCATATAATACCATCGTGCACATGAAAGGTGCATTATAAAAGGATTTTCTTTATGTTACATGAAAGAATATATCAAACACTCACATTTATTAGTGTCTAGCAAACACACCCACACGCACACGCACACACATGTACATACATGCATATACATGCACCCATATAGACATAGTTACACATAGACGCATGGTACCAAGCACATGTATCGACTATGTGCATGCACACATAATGGGCACATGCATGTATTACTCAATGTATGATCACTTAGTGTACAAACTAGATAAGCTCTTTCTAGCCCTCAACATCAAGGAATCTCATATGCAAAACCGTGATTTTTGTAGTCTACAAAATCATGGTTCGCCATCATCGTGATTGCATAACCACAGCCAAAACTAGGCCCACTCAAAAATTGGAGTGTTCAATGTGATTAAATTTGTAGCATTGCACTTCTCAATATTCAGTGTTATTTTGTATATTAAGAAAATATAGGAAGTAATGTCATACCTTACGTTAATTAATGAAGCGTTCAATGTGATTAAAAATAGATCATTACACTTCTAAACATTTAATATAGTTTCGTATACTAAGAAAATAGATGAGTTAATGTCCTATCTTACGTTGATTAAGGGGACATTTCTAAGTGGGGTGTTTAACACGTAAAGTCTACCCTCCATTCTCAATAAATGACCATGATGGGACCTTGTCTCGATAAGGCATAGAGCTATCCATGCTGAGCCTCACTTAGCTCAACTAGTAAATCAATGGATGAATGTAATTAATATGCACTTAACTAATCTAGATTAAAAAGCAAAAAAACTTTCATTTTTTGTTGCAAGAATAAGAACATTTATCTCTCTCAATGTGCACATATGCATACAAACAAACTGTTTTACGAATAATAAAATTAGCTATTTATCTTGGGTGACCCAAGTGTGATTAAAGATTAATTATAAGAGTGAATCTGATTAATTCTTGAAAGGGTGACCCAAGTGTGGTATAAAAATTAAGAGCGAATCTAATTAATTCTTTAGAGGGTGACCCAAGTTGGTTGTGAGTGAATCCAACCAGCTGATAAGTGTGAGACATGTGGTGTGAGTTTGATTGTGAGTGAATCCGATCAACTCTGTGAATATGTGCGACACGTACAAAGGCATTGTGAGCGAAACCAATTAATTATGCAAAGGCATTGTGAGTGAATCCAATGTGGTGTGAATCCAATTAATTATGTGAAGACATTATGAGTGAATCCAATGTGGGAGTGAATCTGATTAATTATGTGTGATGCATGGTTTATGTGTGAAGCATGGTAGTGAATGATTTTTATTTGTTAGTATTATTTTTATGAGTGATTCCAAAGTAATTGTGATCTAACATTATGGATAGTTTTTTAGTATAGATTATAAGTTCGGGACAACAAAGGTGGACATTGGATGGAATTATTTAGCCGTGCACATGTGTGTAAACATTATGGTTTATGTGTGAAGCATGGTAGTGAATGACTTCCATTTGTCAGTATTATTTTTGTGAGTGATTCCAAAGTAATTGTGATCTAACATTGTGGAGTATTTTTTAGTATAGATCATAAGTTTGGGACAATAAAGGTGGACATTGGATGGAATTATTTAGCCATGCACATGTGTGCAAAATAATTAATTTTATATAGTTTGGTACATTATACATATGTAACTGGGCAAGGTTTATTTTTAATGAGATACTTTAAAAGCATTGGACTATGATTCAATTTTGTAAAAAGACCAATTTTGGAAAAGCTATGCTATTTATGGCTCCAAGGGCTGAATTTATGAAATATAATTTAAATACCACGTGTGGAAGTGGAGCTGCGCACGTTGAGGGGGGGGAGGATTGCACCTAATCTTGTTTTCTTTGATCTTCATGCTTTTAAGTTATGCACACTACTAGAGGTTTAGGGCATACCGACGCTAGAATATCGACGCAAATGTCGAGCGTCGGTATGTACGTCCTAAACTTGGAGGCAAAGAGTATGGGTGGGTAATTTTCAAAAGGGAGCATACCGACGCTTATACCGTAGCAGATACCGACGCACGTATCGACGCACATACCGACGTAGATTCCGACGCAGATACCGACACCCGTAACTTTTTTACAGTCGAGAACCTCTCATTCTTTGTTTTGCAAGAATTGGAGTGTCAAGACAAGGTATGCGTGTCTTTCCCCTCATCTCCCTCATGCGTTCGCCTTGTTCCATTCAACCCACTCTTGATGTGTGTGTGTGTGTGTGTGTGTGTGTGTGTGTGTGTGCGTGCACGCGCGCGTGTGCATGCATGTGTGTGTGTGTGTGTGTGTGTGTGTGTGTGTGTGGAGAGAATTAGTGAAGTGTGTGTGTAGATCTCCCTCTCTCTCCTTGGGCATTTTGCCTCTCCCCATCTCGTCATCTTCTTTTGTGTGTGTGTGTGTGTGTGTGTGTGTGGAGAGAATTAGGGTAAATGTGTGATGTGTGTGTATATCTCCTTCCCCTCTCTCCATCCTTCTTCTTACCTTCTTAATTATGTTTGGAGAGAGGATTTGTATGTGTGTGTTGTGAGAGATGTAGAGAGTGAGAGAGCTTGTGTATGTGCATCTATTACTAATGTATGCAATGCGTGTGTAGGTTTGTTCCTCCCACGTGTGTCCTAGCTTGCAGATCTGCTTCGAACACGCACTATCCAATCCACATTTGAGAGGTAAGCACATTACCAATTATGTTATTTTATTACTTCTCTTTTTGTTATGTTTTAATTTTTTCTCAATTTGTAATTACTAATTGAAATTATGAGTATGCAAGCTTGTTGTTTTATGCACATATATGCTAATATTAGCATATATGTGAGTGCATGAAAAATTAATGTATGTGCTTATTTGTCTTTACACACACACACACTTTGCGAGAGAGAGAGAGAGAGAGAGAGAGAGAGAGAGAGAGAGAGAGATTTTATTTTTGGTGCATACCCAAGGCGTTTCGGTCTCTTTTTGGACTTGAAATCTAATGTCTAAGACATGCATGTCAATGCTATGTCTATATGTATATACTCTAATGTATATGCCTAAAGCACATATCTATAAGCTAATGTATATGCCTAAACATCGCTAATGTATACTTGATCTCCCTCAACGGCTAGGGAAAAGAAGCTCGTTTGACGCTTTAAATGTTATTTTTAAAATCTCTCTCATCACACGGCTGGGGAAAAGAAGCCTTGTTTTATGGTTTACATAATGTTTAATGATTTGTGTAATGCGTAATGATTTGCATTTAATAAGCTACATATACATGTTATCCTGCTAGATGGAGCCTCTAAATCTTGAAGAGAGAATAGCATGTCCATGCATGCGATGTAAGTACCAAATATTTTGAAAACGAAGGATTTGCAACCAGCATATTCATGACGCTGGCATATTTCCAATGGAGCGCTTACAAAATTTACGGTTTCAATCGTACAACCAAGCAAGTGTGCAACCACATCTTGATAACATTACGCCTATGAATTCTCGTCCCCAACAAAGGATGAGAATATCGGAGGAGGGAGTGATAGATGGAGCTCAATTAACAGCACCCGAGGGAATGGAAGAAGGTCCAATGGAGGAAATGTTGGATGCCTTTCTCGAGAAACAAGAAGGTGTCTTCAAGGAGCATGAACATGAAGATCATCAACCACGACATTCTCAACGGTCAAATTATGAACCAGAGGAAGAGGTCATGCGTAAACTTGCACGCCTTCCACTATACAATGGTGCCAAGATATCTATATTGCGTGCATCTCTTACGATGCCAAATTTACAGTCAATTTTTGGATGGTCTAATACAAGTGTCACTGAACTCTTCAAGTAAGTGATTTATGGAGATTACACCTAATGTTGGAATGATAAATTTTCAACTTGTATTTGACTAAATCTTAATAGTAACGATCAGATATTGCCATACTTGCAGGCTTTTGAAAGACCAGATATTGCCATACAGCAACGAGATGCCTCCATCTCGTGCAGATGCCAAGAAGTTATTGAAATCCATAGGCATGGATTACAATAATATTCATGCTTATCGCAATGATTGTATTCTCTTCCGCCATGAATACGAGCATTTGCAAGAATGTCCCCATTGTGGCTCTAACAGATATAGAGAAGATGTTCAGGGAAAAGTTGTCCCAGTAAAGGTTCTTAGGCACTTTCCAATCATCCCAAGAATAAAAAGCATGTTCAGGTGCAAATCTATAACAAGCTTGATGACATGGCATGCCACAACTCGATCCACAGATGAAGTGCTGCGTGTGCCTGCTGATTCACCCGCATGGAGACACATTGAAGAGAAATGGCCGGCTTTTAGGGAAGATCCTCGTAACCTCCGTCTTGGCCTAGCAATGGATGGTGTAAACCCTTTTGGTTTACGGAGCTCTTCATGGAGCACATGGCCTATTTGCCTTGTGAATTATAATCTTCCGCCATGGTTAGCAATAAAGAAAGGTCATTGGTTGCTCTCATTAATAGTTCCAGGAAAGTACAAGGTGAAGAACATGGATGTATATTTGGCACCACTTATTAATGAGTTACGCATTGAAGTGAAGGACATGTCAAAGCAGAGTGGCCAAAGGCTTGCAACTGTGCAAGGTATTCTCATGTGGACAATGCATGATTGGCCTGGCTATGGAGAATGCTCAGGTTTGTCTATATCGAGTTATAATGCATGTCCTCTATGTGGTCCTCGACTTGATTCAAGATACTCAAAAGCATTACGAAAGAATGTCTAAGGACATGTTAGGTATCTTCCAGAAAATCATGAATTACAGGATGGTAATCTAGGAAGACCTCCTCCAAGTGCAAAGAAGGCAAGCGATTGGAAGCTCAAATGGGAGGAATGTGGCAACTTGGCATGTCCTGGGATGAAGAGGCTCTCTATCTTTCACCAACTCCCCTATTGGGGTGATCTTCTTATAAACCATTTGCTTGACCCGATGCATATTTTCAAGAATGTAGCTGACATTCTGTGGAAGACCATGACAGGAAAAAAGGAGACTAAAGGCTAAAGGGACAACTTAGAAGAGATAGGTTGCATGCACAAGTTTGTCATATGGTTTTTTGTCCAACAAGCCATGGGTGATAACTCATCGCCGTGCTCAACTACAGTCCTAATTTCTCATTTAACCCTACACCTCAGGGCATGAGTCCCGACCAGTTATATGGTTTTTTCTCGTCCATGACTCCAGAGCAGAGAGCCATGGCTCAGACTTATTGGGGTTCTGGAGCAGGGACATCTGCCTCACCATCTGGCATCATGACGGCAGTTCCCACACTTGTAGGTACGACAGCAGTTCCCACACCTCATACCACACAGCCTCCCACTCCTCTTACAGCTCGATCTACCACCTCTTCACATAGACGTCGCTCACGTAGTAGGTCTTCAGGGGGAGGTTGTTGTGGTGGTAGTGCCACAGATGCTATGACACCACCACGTGAGCGTCCTTCGCTCTCATCTGATAGCACACCCATGGGTTCACCTTCCACTCCTTGGGATGCACATGACCATGACAACAACAAGATATACACAATTAGGGATGGGGCACCTATAATGAATAGTGCAGGGAAGGCAAAGAAGACATGAATTCGACAATTGTGCACTATACAGTTTCACAACTCTGTTATGACTTTATGGAATCAGCAAGATAAGGAGAAGAAAAATTACATAAATAAAGAGATCAGCCATCTGACCCTAGAAATCCCATCTCTAATGAGTGGATACAATATACAGCTCGCATTTTGATGGGGCATCGTAGGTCAGAGGCGAGGGATGCATTTAGAGAGGGGAAAGAGAAACCTGTTTGGCTAGATGATAGGGAGTGGGAAGGCATAGCTCAGGAGCTCACAGAGACACCAGAGAGGTTTCAATAACAAAGAGAGGCGGCAAGGACGAGACTCCAAACAGTAGGGGCTTCTCATCTTGGGAGTGGTGGTTACGAAACCATGCGCCATGAATTCGTAAGTATTTATAGCAATTTTGTTTATCTAAATGTATGTATGTGGGCTAAATGTTGATTTCTAAAAGTTGTAATTGTTAATCGTTTATGTAGGAGTTGGTCATGAATCGCCTACCAAGTAGGCGAGAAGAGAAGTACGCTCACAAATATGGCCTTGTGGCCTTATTTGAGATGCGTGAAGCAGAAGGAGAGACCATCAATTGGGAGGCATTACCATAATGTAAGTCCTCTAAACTATTAGTATATGATCAAAATATTCATGAGTAATGTTTCTTTATCTGAAAAATACAAAAATGAGCACGGTTGTCTTTTGTGCTCTATTTTGGACAGAATGGTGCTGTTTGTTTACTGCTGTTGAGTCCTGTTGACTGCAGCATGTAGCAGGCAACACCATTCTGTCCAAAAAAATTTACTGTTATGATCGTCGGTATGTGCTTCGGTATGTGCGTCGGTATGTGCTTCGGTATGTGCTACGGTATGTGCCTTGGTATGGCCTTCGGAGAGAGCGTCGGTATATACATCGGGTATTACCGATGCAAATACCGACGTTGTGGTTCGGACGTAGATACCGGGGTTTATACCGATGAGACGGGGCTTTTTTAGACCCCGTTTAATGACGTCAGTATAAGCACTGGTATTAGGCTATCATGTAGTAGTGGGGCAATGGTGTCTATGGTTTATTTTCTTTATTATCAATTTATGGAATATTCAAATCTCCATGTACCAAAGGTCCTGTAATAGTGGTATCAGAGCATGAAAAATTCAAGTATTGAATTTGGGTCATGGAGACTTGAAGAAAAATCACAAAATTGATTTTTCCTCAAAGTTTATTGGCTTGGAGAAAATTTGAAGGCTTTTCTACAAATTCAAAATAATTGCACGGGAAGAGGAGAATCTGCAAAAAGCCTACAGAAAGGGTATAAGGGCTTTGGGCAAAGACAGGATTCATTCAAAAATCTATAGGGCAAAGGAAGCAAGAGCAAAGAGACCTTTAGGGGCAAAGATTCAATAGTTTATGGAAAATTTTTGGGCCGTCGATCAAAGATTTGGATCAAGGGTTGAGGTTTAAAGCCACCTTCCTACATAAAACCAGTTTTCTTAAAGTGAAATGACCCTTCTTCTCCTAAAAACCACCTTTCTTAATTCTAATCCTCTCCATAATCTATCCGTATGGATGAAATCAACTCATTGAGGTGATCTTTGGTCTAACTTCAGAATTGCTAAGCCTATCCCCAGCTCTAGGAGGGCTCTTAACTTTCCTTCTGCCCTTCTCCAAAAGAATCGCCCTGCGTTGGTGGTTTCTTTTTTTTTAAGAACAAAGAAAATATTTTTCATTATAATTTCTCAATTAAATTTGTCCGTCTCTCCTCTCCCTCCAATTCAACGGCGATGACGGAGCCCTTCAAACCTTCTTAATCTCCTCCAAATTTCACACTACGTGCGGTGGAATTTCTTATTTTTTGCTGTGCACTGTGCGCCATCTATAGGCCATTGACAGCTTTTCGTTTTACAAATCTTAGTAAGCTTTATTCAAAGCTTAGTTCTAAAGCTTTAGAAGTTAAAGCTTACAAAAAGCTTAAAATAAAGCTTGTTCGTATCTTCAAAGGGGGTTTCAAATCTCAGTTGTGGGCATCAAAAATCTTAGTTGCGGGAATCAAAAATCTCAGTTTACGGGCTCCAAATCAACAACAAAAATTCAGATTTTGGAAACTCATAATAGAATTTTTACAAATTGTTCGAGGAAGAAAATCTAGCACAACAAGCGTTTTAGAATTTCTTCCCAAATTCTCAACATCAAGGCGATAATTTGATTATTATTTTTTATTCTTTGTTGGATGCCATCGACTTCGAGCGCTTCAACAAGACTTCTTTAGAAATACATGGGAGTCAGATAAGCTTGTTATTTTTCTATTTTATTTTCGATAAGTAGAAAGGCGCCACTATGATGGCAAAAACGATACACGCATCATACTCGCATGATTGAGCCAGCTTGATGATTATTTTTATGGAGAGGAGAACTTGAGAGAATAATTTCACCCAAGAAAAGAAGAAGTTCGTCTTCCAAATCTGATTCTTTAGATTTTGAGGGGGATCGTATACGCAAGACAATACAGGTTACTCTTCAAGCACAAGAAACGAAGAAGGGAAGCAAGATAAGTAGAAAGGTGCCACTATGATGGCAAAAAGGATGCAAACGTCATACTCGCATGGTTGAGCCAGCTTGATGATTATTTTTCTAGAGATAAATTTTCAAAGAAGGATAAGGTTAATCATTTGGTAGGTAGTGTAGCTCTTTGGTGAAATATTATTAGACAGGGCAAACGCAAACCAAAGTCATGAAAAGAATTTCAGAGGCTGATCAAGAAGGATTTCTTACCTCCGTCATACAAGAGTAAACCCAGATAGCAATGGGATATTTTTAGACAGTTGGAAAAGGAGAACATGCCATCTTATCTTGAAAGATTTTGGTAAACTTTATTACAACTTCAAGCTATAGATAAAAGTACGCAAAAAAAGAGTGAAGGAGAAAGTTTATAGCTGGATTGAAGTCAATCATTAGAGCAAAAGTGAACATGTTCCATCCTCATTGTCTTAGCAATGCCATCTCTCTAGCCTTAAATTATGAGAAGTTTATAGCTGAATTGAAGTTAGTCATTAGAGCAGAAGTGAACATGTTCTATCCTCGTTATCTTAGCAATGCCATCTCTCTAGCCTTAAATTGCAAGAAGAAAAATGAATATTTCAGGGACACCATAGTGGCGGATTCTCACATCCCTCCGTTTCCTTAATCTAACCATCTTTCCAAACCTTTTGAGAAATTTAAACATAAGAGTGAAATAGCAAAGGACAGTGGTACACTAGTGAATGGAAAGAAGACCGAATATCCAAAGAAGAACAACAATGGAGAGCAAAAGCCTCGTGTGATTACATGCTACAGATGTGACAAAGAAGGACATTATGCATACAAGTGCCCAGAGAAGGCAAAGAATCGAGTTGCCGCCGCTGCTGTGAATGTGATTGAAGAAGAAGGTAACGACGAGGACGACCAACCAAATCAAGAGGGTACTCAAAATCATGACTTCTACGACTAGCAAGGTAACCCTAAAACTCATTCTATTACATTGTTCAATATAAAAACAAATTTAGAGTGCATAGGTGACCTTTTGCCAAGCAAGAGGGGAAATTTTATTCTTGGGTATGTTTATTGATTAGTTAAATTTTTATTCTTGGGTATGTTTATTGATTAGTTAAATTTAAATTATTCGTCACATAATAGTTTTAATGATTGATATGTGCTTTCTAAACACGGAAGAAAATACATATTAGATTATTTACTATTAAGACTTCAATGAAATAACAATGATGCACATAATAGTTTTAATGATTGATATGTGCTTTCTAAACACGGAAGAAAATACATATTAGATTATTTACTATTAAGACTTCCATGAAATAACAATGATGCACATATGTTTTTCGATTGATCACCAAAGGATATATGTCACTTATTGTCATTTCACAATGAACCCATAAACCTTAATATCTGTATAAATAAATTTCAACCTTAATATATGTATAAACCTTAATATATGTATAAATAAATTTCAACTCTATAAATTATTTTCTTTTCAATTTCAAAAGAAGGTTGATGAGTTATCTGTGACACACGCTTGTATTAGTATTCATAAAGAATACTCTTTTGCATATCTGACAAATACTTAGTGATATTTATCTACGATAGATAACTTATCACAATCAAGTGTTGAGAGGGATTTTATCTATGAGACGGATATTCTATCTTGACTCTTTTCACTTGCTAATTTAATATGCAACTGAGGTCAGTTGCAACCCAAGTAAGAGGGAATGTTACGAATAATAAAATTAGCTATTTATCTTGGGTGATCCATGTGTGATTGAAGAATTAATTGTAAGAGTGAATCTGATTAATTCTTAAAAGGGTGACCCAAGTGTGGTATAAGAATTAAGAGTGAATCAAATTAATTCTTTAGAGGGTGACCCAAGTTGGTTGCGAGTAAATCCAACAAGCTGTTTGACAAGTGTGAGACGTGTGGTGTGAGTTTGATTATGAGTGAATCCGATCAACTATGTGAATACGTGCAACGTGTACAAAGGCATTTTGAGTGAATCTAATGTGGGAATGAATTCAATTAATTATGCAAAGGTATTGTGAGTGAATCCAATTAATTATTTGAGTGAATCCAATTAATTATGTGAAGACATTGTGAGTGAATCCGATTAATTATGTGAAGACATTGTGAGTGAATCCGATTAATTATGTGTGATGCATGGTTTATGTGTGAAGCATGGTAGTGATAAATTCGAGCATTTTTCTATTGACAAAGTCTGAGAATCTTTAGGAGCATTAAAATAAATCAACACTCCTGGTTCAAAAGACCGAAATGAGCGTCCCTTATCAGTATAAAATCGTACTCTATCCTGAGCACTCCTGATAGAATCCCGAGCTTCGATCAGCATTTCCTGCATATCTCGCAAGAAATCCCTCGATGCATCAAGCTCGATGTCCTTAAGACCAACATCAATAGGTGCCCTGGGTTGATACCCATACATAAGTATGCACTTACTAAAACCAATAGCCGTATATTTAAAACTGTTATAAGCAAATTCCATCATTGGAAGATATTTTTTCCAATTTGATGATTTTCTAGAGACATATGCACGAAGCATATACTCTACAATCTGATTCATACGCTCTGTTTGCCCATCAAACTGCAGATGATCAAAGCAATTAACATTCAAAGTAACTTCCTCGTTGTAAACCATTTGGAATAAAGTAGGAAAACATGGCATTATAATAGCAAAAACTAGGGATTCACCGATGCCCCGACATACCCACATCTGCACATGGAATAATCGACATCCCGAGTTATCCATATCAACATAGAGAGTCATCAACGTCTCGATGAGTCACATATGTTCATCCGAAAACCTATCACATTGTTTGTATAAATCACCTAAAGTACAAAACTAGAGAAAGAAATGCCAACAAAGAAAAAATCTAAATTTCCTTAATCCGAACACAACAAGATAAACTTGGTTTAAATACCGCATGTGGCACACACATCGGGGGGGGGGGGGGAGGATTGTACCCAATCTTGTTTTCTTTAATCTTCAAGCTCTTGAGTTATGCTATGGTATATATGGTTTATTTTATTTATTGTCAACTTATGGAATATTCAGATCTCCATGTACCAAAGGTCCTATAACACAAACACTCACACATATTAGTGTATAGCGTACACGCATGCACACACATGCACATCTATTAGTGTCACACACACACACACACGTGTATACACCTCGACAACTAATAAATCAATGGATGAGTGAAATTCAAATGCACTTAACTAATCTAGATTAAAAAGCACATAAACTTTCATTTTTTGTTGTAAGAATAAGAGCATTTGTCTCTCCTGATGTGCACATATGCATACAAACAAACACGCACGTCTATTAGTGTATAGCATACACACACACACACACACGCGCGTGCACATATATAGGCATGCATGCACGCAAACACATGCACACATGCTCATACTTGTGATGGTGCCCAACATTTGCATCGATCGTATGCATGCATGCACATAAAATGGGCACATACATGTACATATGTGCATATACACGTGTGTGCACACACAAACACAGACATTCATGGGCATATAAACACACAAACATATGTGTGTTTGTGTGTGTATTTGTGTGTATACACACACACACACACACACACACACATTCATGGGTATGTGTGTTTGTGTGTGTGTGTGTGTGTGTTTGTGGAGAATTTTATGGAGACTCCCAAAGGTACCCGAGAAATAAAATATACTCCTTAGAGAATGCAAAAGAAAACTAGGGACTTATACTTTACTATGCAGAGAATATGGAAATGAAGCATAAAATGTGATTAAATTTGGAACATTACACTCCTCAATAATCAATGTTATTTTTCATATTAAGAAAACATATAAAGTAATGTCATACCTCACGTTGATTAATGGAGGATTTAATATGATTATATTTGGAGCATTACAATTTAAATATTCAATATACTTTTATACATTAAGAAAATATATGAAGTAATGTCCTACCCTATGTTGAATAAGGAAAACTTTTTGAGTGGGGAGTCTAACACATAAAATCTACCCTCCATCTTGGATAAATCACCATGATAGGGCCTTGATAAGGCATAGACCATCGTGCACATGAAATGATTTTCTTTATATTATATGAAAGAATATATCATTTGAAGAACCTTACATTCCTAGATGTATCATTGACCATTTATAGAGCATAAAGTTTTGCCCAAATGCTAGAACATAAGGTTTAACCCACATGTACACATGTCTTACAAAGGTCTTGCACAATTATATAATACCATTGTACACACAAAAGTTATAACTAGGGTGTAAACTACCTTTTATGCACGAGAAAAGTTATGGATAAAAACACTTAATTTCTAAAACATCCATATGTCCTTTTTGTTAGGGATCTAAAGAGTGGAGTTATATGCATGTTATAAAGAATGAAATTATATGTCCTTTTTGTTAGTGGTGTAAGGAATGGAATTGTATGTCCTTTTTGTTAGTGGTATAAAGAGTGGAATTGCATGCTTGTTCTAAGCTAAATGACCAAAAAGCTATGATCTTAATGATTAATGGAGATTCTTAGAGGCTTAAGGACTTACAAATCCCAAGGAGTAAGTAATTATTATTTTTTCTATTTTCTTCATATATACAAATCATTGTGTTTTGTATTAATAACAATGCAACAAATGTAAGTTTATTCAGAGATTAGCTAAGACAAGAAGTGATATGGCACGAGATTGGAGCACAAGGTATGTCAGTCCTTACATAAATTACATATAAGTAACAAATACAATTTCTGAACACTTTTAAGAAAGATATCTTTGATCTCAAGAGATTGTATTTTAGGAAGTTGTTTGAGGAAATGGTGAGGTCCCTTCCCCTAGACACAAGTGATCTAGGCAGAACTTAATGAGTCTAAATAAAACTTGGAAAACATCCAATAAAATCCACCAAAACAAACCAATCAACTAATCCATGATAGAATTTGTCTTAGGCTTAGAAAATTAAGCATAGACTACACTTAAACAAGTGCAAAATAAATTATCATGAAAAAACATCAAAGGTGAAACACACTTTGAACGGAGATTCTAGCCATCATTGAAGAAATTAAGGAACATGTCTAAAAAGAATGGCTAAACAAAGGCTAAAAATCATGAAAACATCGTTTAGAATTAATCCAAACAAAAATAAGTACTAATACGAGTTACAATCATGTTAATAATATGTGAATAACCCATAACTATCTAATGTCAGCACGAGAAAACGTACTTCAACATTAAATAACCCTCAAAAATATTAAATTCTGGAGAAAAAGAATTATCATGAATTTTTTCTAATTTTTTCTAATTTTATAAGGCCTCAAAATACGATAATTTTGAATTCCACCAAACCTATCTTATGGCATTCCAAACCTATATTTTTTCAAAAAATTTCCAGCAAATAAATTTGTTAAAATACCATTGATATTTTAAAAATACTAATTTTATAGATTGTTAAAAATAATTTCTAAAAAATTCCTAATTTTTCTTGAGAGTCCCATCATTCACGAAATTTCCAATTCCGCCCGACAATTCTCAAATCCAATGAAAATTTTCAATTTTAATGGATTTTTTAATTTTTTGGGTCAAAAAATATATTTTAAAGGAATTTGAATGGTCACGGGCGCCTCAGTGGGACACACCACATGCCAAACACAAACCCCATATTTTTTCAAAATTTAAAATAACCTTTGTCTAATTTTTAGAAATTTTTTAAAATTTTTAATTAACCCCAAACGCACAAGAATACGAACGGTCAAAAAATTTCGCAATTCCAATGGTTTTCTCGGAATATGAAAAGCCAAAAGTTTCGGGAAAATGAAAAGACAAAAAAGAAATCGGAATGTGAAAGGTCAAAAGTTTTCGGAATACGAAAGGTCAAAAGATTTCTTGGAATTCGGAAAGCCAAAAGGTTTCCTGGGAATGCGGAAAGCCAAGAGTTTTCAATTAAATTAATTCCAAAAATTTTCAGAGAATTTTTTTTCTCAAAATTCAGATTTTCCTCTCTTTTTTGGGCTTTTTTCCAAGCTTTTTTGAAAAAAATTCAAAAGCTTTTTTTTGTAATAATAAAAAACTTATTTTAAAAAAATAATTTTAATAAGATTTAATTAGCTTATGGGGTTTTGATTTTTTAAGGGGGGAGCTGTGCAGCCCCCCCCACCCCCCCACCTGTGCGCAAAAGGAATGGGAGGGAGAGAATCTCCATCTCCACTCCTCTCCTCTCCATTTTTCCACTCAATTCTTCCTCCTTCTCTCTCTTTCTCTCTCTGTTAACAGAGAAGTTAACATTAATCTTTTGATTAAAGTTTTTAATTAAACTTTACTTAATCATAATTAAGTAATCATAATTAAACATTAATCATAATTAACATTAATTATGATTAATGTTTACTTTTTTTAAATCCCTTTTAAGAGATTCACATGGAAAAAGCAGAATTGGGAGGCGGAGAGGGTCCCATGCACACGGGAGAGCATTTCATGCATCAACATGTTGTCCCCTACTCCATTTCAGCAGAAAATCGACAGAAATTTGATCGCATGCTCGCAAAAAAACCCGCAAAAATGTATAAAAAATATATTTTTAACCATAAAAATGCTCAAAAAAATAAAATATTAGGAAAAATTTCCTTAAAAATCTAGAAAACCATAAAAAATATGAAAAAATAGCATTAAACTCACGGAATTCCCTCGCAACGTCGATTCGTCCATTGAATTGTAGTAACACGCGTTCCAATCGCCATATCGACGATCCACGTGCAAATCATCAACACAAATCAACAAAATAACATTTTTATTAGTACATATTAAAATTTACTTAAAAAAATTCAACAACAAGAGATTGCTCTGATACCACTGTTAAAACCCTAAGATCTCTCTAGATAATTGTTATGCATAAACATGCATAAATCAGGCATAAACTCATCCACCCAACCACCCCCGAGCCCAAGGGATGCACACATGAATAATAATGAAATACATCATACCTCTACCTTGATGTCCCATACCATCAAGAGGTATAACTCCAATCCAATAGCATGTAGCTATAGTGTGTGAAATGGTAGGTGAGTAGATATGGACCTCTACACAAGAGACTATAGCCTATGCCTCTAAGCCCCCAAGCCTCCAAGCCTCCCTTGAGTGTGCCCCATGTCCCTATTATATAGGAGGGTCCTCAAGTGACTCTTTACTCTCCATTTCCCATGTGTGACCCTTGGATGCCTGACCCTAACCTTAACCCTTAAGGTTAGTCCTAACCCATGCTCCACTAGAGCTTGTTCCCATGCTCCCATGCTCACAAGCCTAATGTGGGTTAGCCTCCTAGTATATGCACACATAATGTGCATATAACATACTTCCCCTCTCTCAAAACATTGCACTCTTGCAATGAAAAGAAGAAGAACTGCACTGAACAATATCAACCGACTCCCAAGTCGAATCCTCTATTTCCCTATCTTTCCACCTAATTTTAACCTCAGGGATTAGTCAACTAGAAAGTTTCCTTTCCCTAAATTCAAGTACCTTATCAGGTTCTTGTGGAATATAGGATAAATCTTCGACTTCAACGAGTTCTTGAGGAGTAACTGTGTCATCCCTCCTCACCTCCCAGTTTTCCTTTCAATCTATTGATATGAAAGACTGGATGAACTCTAACATGTGGAGATAGTTTTAAGTTCAAACACAACCGTGCCAATCCGATGTATAACTCAAAAATGGACCACAATATCTGGGATTTTATTCATATTTTCCTAGATGGCATACTAGGGAGTTTCAAATTGGTAAGGTATGTATGGGTGGTATCATGGTGGTACGGGACGCTAGTGATCCCTCACATATATTATCTTATGGGATAATTTGGGCTCAAGATTGTTGCTTTGCTTACATCACTGAGCATGTTGACCTCAACATTCAAAGATAATCTCATTTTCTAAATTCACTAGAAGTTATAGTGTGGGCATTCTCTAGATAAACTTCTTTTATCTATGGCCTGCATGTTTTGATGAGGGTAATCTCGTCGGCATTTTCAAATGTTGAAATCTCTTTCTTTAGAGTTTAAACAAGTTTATCTTATTGTGTTCGAATTAAGGAAATTTGGATTTTTCCTTTGTTGGCATTTCTTTCTCTAGTTTCGTACTTTAGGTGATTTATACAATCAACCTGTTAGGTTTACGGATGAACATATGTGACTCATCGTCGAGACGTTGATGACTCTCTATGTTGATATGGATAACTCGGGATGTCGATTATTCCATGTGCAGATGTGGGTATGTCAGGGCGCCGATGAATCCTTGGTTTCTGCTGTTATAATGTCATGTTTTCCTACTTTATTCCGAATGGTTTACAACGAGGAAGCTACTTTGAATGTGAATTGCTCTGATCATCCGCAGTTTAATGGCAAACAGAGCGTATGAATCAGATTGTACAGTATATGCTTCGTGCATATGTCTCTAGAAAATCATCAAATTGGGAAAAATATCTTCCAATGATGGAATTTGCTTATAACAGTTTTAAATATACGGCTATTGGTTTTAGTCTGTGCATACTTATGTATGGGTATCAACCCAGGGCACCTATTGATGTCGGTCTTAAGGACATTGAGCTTGATGCATCAAGGGATTTCTTGCAAGATATGCAAGAAATGCTGACCGAAGCTCGGGATTCTATCATGAGTGCTCAGGATAGAGTACGATTTTATACTAATAGGGGACGCTAATTCGGTCTTTTGAACTAGGAGCGTTGATTTATTTTAATGTTCCTAAAGATTCTCAAACTTTCTCAATAGAAAAATACTCGAATTTATCTCCTAGATATTGTGGTCCATTTTTGAGTTATACATCGGATTGGCACGGTTGCGTTTGAACTTAAAACTACCTCCACATGTTAGAGTTCATCCAGTCTTTCATATCAATAGATTGAAAGGAAAACTGGGAGGTGAGGATGACACAGTTATTCCTCAAGAACTCGTTGAAGTCGAAGATTTATCCTATATTCCACAAGAACCTAATAAGGTACTTGAATTCAGGGAAAGGAAACTTTCTAGTTGACTAATCCCTGAGGTTAAAATTAGATGGAAAGATAGGGAAATAGAGGATTCGACTTGGGAGTCGGTTGATATTGTTCAGTGCAGTTCTTCTTCTTTTCATTGCAAGAGTGCAATGTTTTGAGAGAGGAGAAGTATGTTATATGCACATTATGTGTGCATATACTAGGAGGCTAGGCTTGTGAGCATGGAAGCATGGGAACAAGCTCTAGTGGAGCATGGGTTAGGACTAACCTTAAGGGTTAAGGTTAGGGTCAGACATCCAAGGGTCACACATGGGAAATGGAGAGTCAAGAGTCACTTGAGGACCCTCCTATATAATAGGGGCATGGGGCACACTCAAGGGAGGCTTGGAGGCTTGGGGGCTTGGAGGCTTAGGCTATGGTCTCTTGTGTAGAGGTCCATATCTACTCACCTACCATTTCACACTATAGCTACATGCTATTGGATTAGAGTTATACCTCTTGATGGTATGGGACATCAAGGTAGAGGTATGATTGATGTATTTCATTATTATTCATGTGTGCATCCCTTGGCTTGGGGGTGGTTGGGTGGATGAGTTTATGCTTGATTTATGCATGTTTATGCATAACAATTATCTAGAGAGATCTTAGGGTTTTAACACCTACCTTAAGTTGATTAAGGGAAAATTTCTAAGTGGGGTGTTTTACACATAAAATCTCTCGATTTTGGATAAATGACCATGATGGGGCCTTGATAAGGCATAGAGCTTTCCATGTTGAGCCTCAATTAGCTTAACTAGAAAATTAATAAATGAGTGTAATTCAAATGCACTTAATTAAAAAGCAAAGAAACTTTCATTTTTTGTTGTAAGCATAAGAGCATCTGTCTCTCTTAATGTGCATAAACACACATAAACAAACACTCGCATCTATCAGTGCATAGCACACACACACATCTATTACTATATAGCACACATGCGGGCGTGTGTGTGCGCACACACCCCCCTCCACACACACACATGCGCGCGCACATGCACACATAGGCATGCATGCATATAGACACACGCACATGCTCATACTTGCAATAGTGCCAAGCATATGCATACATGCACATACAATGGGCACATGCATATACACATGTGTGTACATACAAAAACACGCACATTCATGGGCATAGAAACACACGTGCTTGTGTGTATGTTTGTGTGTACACACACAAACACCCAGCCACACACACATATTCATGGGCATACACATGCACACATTATGTAGAGAAAATATTTAGAACTAATGAATTTTATGGAGAACCAAAAGGTACCGAGAGAAATAAAAATTACCACGTAGAGAATCCAAAAGGAAACTAGGGACTTATACTTTGAGAATATGGAAATGGAGCATTTAATGTGATTAAATTTGGAGCATTACACTCCTCAATCTTCAATGTTATTTTACATATTAATAATATGGAAATGGAGCATTTAATGTGATTAAATTTGGAGCATTACACTCCTCAATATTCAATGTTATTTTGCATATTCAGAAAGTATATAAAGGAATGTCATACCTTATGTTAATTAATGGAGCATTCAATATGATTAAATTTGGAGCATTACACTTCTAAATATTCAATATACTTTTGTATATTAAGAAAATATATGAAGTAATGTCCTACCCTATGTTGAATAAGGAAAAGATTTTGAGTGGGGAGTTTAACACATAAAATATACTCTCCATCCTAGATCAATGACCATGTTGAGCCTCAATGAGCTCAACTAGTAAATCAAGGGATGGAGTGGAGTAATTCAAAATGCACTTAACTAATCTAGATTAAAAAGCAGAGAAACTTCCATTTTTTGTTGTAAGAATAAGAGTATTTATCTCTCAATGTCACGTGCATACACAAATGAACACTCCCATTTTTTGTTGTAAGAATAAGAGTATTTATCTCTCAATGTCACATGCATACACAAATGAACACTCCCATATATATTAGTGTATAGCACACACACCGACACCACACACACACACACACACACACGCACACACACATAGGCATGCATACACACAGACACATATGCACATGCTCATACTTATGATGGTGCCAAGCATATGCATTGACTATATGCATGCATGCACTAAAAACAAGAACATGCATGTATATATGTGCATATACACACGTGTACGAGATGTGTACACACACAATCATATACATATTCATGCACATACACATGTGCATTCTCACTCTCTCTCTCATTTGTAATTAAGATGTGCCATGATCTTATCATAGTCATATTCTAATAAACTTTGGTAGGAAGCCTTATGTATGTTATCTAAGTAACTAAGTTGATTTGATAGACTTTATAATAAGATTATTATTCACAAACAAATTTGTTAGTGTGAATTTAAGTATAAAATATTTATTTCTTCTTTTATCATAGCCTTCTATGCAAGCTATGCTATTTTTCTATATAGAAAAAGGCGTTGACTCTAGATTTGGAGACATACATATCATACATGATATAAATCTTTGAAATAGAAAAATATATAGCTGAACATAATGTAATAGAATATACTAATACATCTTTTGTTGCTCATTAATAATCTTTGTAAGTTCTCAACTTGTTTGAAGAGTTCTTGGATCTTCTTTTAAAAATCAATTTGTAAAGTTTAGTTGGCAATCAAAATGCCACATGCCAAGCCTTTCATGTTGGATTCTCACAATCAATAATGATGATAGTATTGAGGAGGATTTTCTTTACGTTGTGAAAGAATACATCTTAAAGAACCTTACATCCCTAGTTGAATCATTGACCATTTATGGAGCATAAGGTTTTACCCACATGTACACGTGTTTTACAAAGATCTTGCCACCATCATATATTACCATCGTTCACATGAAAGGCACGTTATGAAATAATTTTCTTTATGTTATATTAAAGAATATATCATTTGAAGAAAAAGGTTTTTCTTTATATCAAAGAATATATCATTTGAAGAACCTTACATTCCTAGATGTATCATTGACCATTTACAGAGCATAAAGTTTTACCCAAATGTTCGAGCATAAGGTTTTACCCACATGTACACATGTCTTGCCAACAATCATTCGATACCATTATACACATAAAATGCATAACTAGGGTGTAAACTACCCATTGTGCACAAGAAACTATGGATAAAAACACTTAATTTCTAAAAAATCCATATGTCCTTTTTGTTAGGGATCTAAAGAGTGGAATTATATGCATGTTATATGCTAATATAATGGAATTGTAAGTCCTTTTTGTTAGTGGTATAAAGAATGGAATTTTATGTCCTTTTTGTCAGTGGTATAAAGAATAGAATTGTATGCTTGTTACATAAGCTAATGAAAAAATAAGTGAAGATTCATTTATGTTATAGCCAATAGAAAATGGACACACTTAAAATAGAATGCTTACATGTATAGGCACCCATATGCTTTATTTGATCTAACCAAAATGTTAAGTGTTGCTCGTGTAAAAACATGTGAGCTCCATCTTCTTACATCTACTAGCTTTAAAATACTACGATGACTCCTATCTAACTATGTCCATCTCTAACGCTGTCAATGTCACAAGGAAAGACTCCTCCAATATGTCTCTTATTAAAACTTTAGCGTTCAAGTACTTCTTATCCAGGGTCTTTGATAATTTTGATTTGCGAATTTTTCACACACACACACACACATACTATAGTAGAATAGATTACTATAGTAGAAAAGAAACCCCTTTTACATACATACATATTTGACTTTACACAAGATAAAAAGATAGAACACAACTATGCCTAGCATTTGAAAAATAAAACTTCATATTTTATCAAGTACTAGAGTGATATCTTTACATCTACAACAATGAGTGTGATCAGCATATTATAATCATTGTAGAGAAGCTTTAAATGATATATGGAGATCTAGTTGTATCAAGCTAATTTGGGCAAGTTTTGATGGTTAAATTATATATATAAACTTGGTCTAAATACAACTCTACCCTCAAACTCCTCACCTTTATTGTGCCAACTTCTACCCCCTATGCCTTGCCCAGCCCTATTCTAGCTTATGAAGCAACATCTCTTAAATAACCATAAGCCTTAACTTCCCTTGAAGAGACGAAAGCCAAAGAAATCTTGAAACCCCTGAGACTCTTCACCCAAGGCACCCATGGAGGATCCTTCCACTGCCCATGTCGTGCCCAAGGGAAACCACAACAACTGCTTCTAGAAGCCATGTTTCCCATTCCACAATCCACTCAAAGAGAAGATCCTATCAGCTCCGTAAGTGATATATTTGAGCCACGTGACTCCTTCATGACTCCTTTGCATAGGAACCACATCAAGGAAACCACCATGAAGATTGTCTCCTTCTTGCTTCCATCTATGGCAAGAGAAGCTCTACCTTTATCCCCTTAGCAAAGGAGCATTCCAGTGTGACAATGAAGGGAGGATGCGATAGATGAACACACATTGGGGGGGGTTGCACTATGGCTCAAAGGCAAGATCCAACAACACATGATTGGATAAGCTCTTGACTTGAACACACATCCATGCATGCTAGATTAGAGTTGTAAGAGAAAGTGGATAGAACACTTAACTCTATAACATGAACAGGGAGAATGAGTTATAAACATGAGAAGTTGGCTTTTGTATTTCATAAGTCTTTTCGCCCAGAAGCATGTGACATGGGGAACCCATGACTGATTTTAAGGCTTTTACAAGTGTTTGACCTAAAGCATAAGACTTAACGTACACAAAACATTCTCTCTAAAA
The DNA here is from genome assembly GCF_041138505.1 of Cibotium barometz. Classification (NCBI taxonomy): domain Eukaryota; kingdom Viridiplantae; phylum Streptophyta; class Polypodiopsida; order Cyatheales; family Cibotiaceae; genus Cibotium; species Cibotium barometz. The sequence goes on along the minus strand of NC_141046.1, from coordinate 20,541,639 downwards.
AATGGAATATTATATTTCTTGTGTTTATATATATATATATATATATATATATATATATATATATATATATATATATATATATATATATATAGAACTAGTTATTCCATGTTTTTAAAAGCTAGGAAAAAGGTGGATTACTGAGTGATACTACTACTACATGGTCAAAAAAGCAAGAAGGTTCACTAGAGTTGTGTCCCTTGACCAATCTTAAGAGGTTATAAAACCTGTGAAATTAACTCAATTTTGAGACCACTCTAATTCGCCAGATTATTTCCCATGCAAATTGTTGGCTTTGGTAGTGGATGGGCACTCTTAGATTGCTAATAGCCTTAGCTATTTCTACGAAAGCTGCCAACTCTGGTGTGGGATGGGCACTCTTAGATTCTTAATAGCCTTGGTTGTTTTCATGGAAGCTCCTGCTTTGGAGTGGGACGTGCTCTCTTAGAGTGCTAAATAACCCCGTGCAAGCGCTTTGAGAGCTGTCCCTCGTGGCTGAGAAAGGGCACCTTTGTGGTTGACTAAATTGCAGATGGGGATTTGTCAATGGATGCCATGTGTCTGACCAACATCTATATTTTCTTTATTTTATTATGTGATAAGGTGAGTACTACAATTACATATCAACTCCTCGAAGTTGAGAGAATGAGTAGATTCGAACCCAACACCTTTACATGGGTGCTAGAGTTGGGCTATAGTCCACTGGGCTGCTGTACAGAGAGCCCCTTGTAAACTTGGGGGTGCCTGCACTATTAACTCAATTTTCTCACTACCCCAATTCTTTTTGTGAGAAAGGACTTTCGTGTGTCCGATTCGGACATCACCACCCCACCTTTAGGTGTACCCACAACATATTAATTTAATAATAAACAGTACCTCGAACCTTAGCCAGAGACCCTCTCGGGTAACGCTCACGTATTTTGAAATTGTTCGCCTCGTGGCCTGCTGCTTCCCAGGTACGTCGCATTACGTTGACAAGAAAGAGGTTTAGGGTTTCCATTTTGAAAGCAGAAATTAGGGTTTCCAGGTTCTGACGGAAGAGCGCAACCCATCTTGTTTCCTAATTCAGGGTTTGCGTTTCGATAGCAGAAGGTAAGACTCTGGTGCGGAGGTTATATGCAATTTTTTTAGATGGATACTGCATGTTGTTGGATTTTTGGGTTTGCATTTGGAGAGCAGAACTAGGGTTTGTGCAGAGATTCCGTGTGAGTGAAAAGATTGTTGTAAATGCTTACCGCATCTTGCTGTTGTCTTGCTTGACAGGTTTTTGTTGAAGTTGGTTGAAACCCCTGCAGCGATATGGAAGCAGAGGATGAGCCAGTGAAGGGGAAGAGGGGTAGACCTCGCAAAAACCCTATTTCTCAGATGTTCCCGGATGGTTCAGTGAAAAGGAAGCGGGGCAGACCTCGCAAAGACCCTAGCCTGAGCCCTACCCCTAACTCTCGCAAAGCAGGGGGGGTGGGCTTTTCAGCTCCAGATGTTAAGGTAGCTTTGAACGGGAGTAAGGTAGGAGAAACCTTACCAGACGATATGGAGATCTATGATAGACGTTCAGCCGTGAGTAGGATCAAGCAGCGAGGGCGACCCCCTAAACGTGCCACCCTTGGAACAGGGCATGAACATGGCAATGACATAGCAGGAAAAGTTGTAAAGAAAATGCACGAGCAACCTGTGGAGAGGGCTGCCCCCTCACAAAGCAGGAAGTATCTCAAAGTCACACCCCAGTCCCCTTCTCTGCTAGGGGTGCCCATGCCTGTAACAGTTTTACCAGCACAAGCAAATGTGATGACGGAGGAAGTTGTCAATCTTTCCCCCTTCATGGATTCTGTGGTGAAAGTCTTCTGTGTCCATGCAGAACCAAATTTCTCCTTGCCCTGGCAGATGAAACGCCAGTTTAGCTCCAACAGTAGCGGCTTCATTATCAGTGGCCAAAGGGTGCTTACAAATGCCCATTCTGTGGAGCATCACACTCAAGTCAAGGTCAAGAGGCGCGGCTCTGATACCAAGTTTCTGGCCACAGTGCTAGCAATTGGAAGCGAGTGTGACATTGGTATGTATGTCTTCTCTTTGAAAGTGCCAGTCCCAATGTTTAGACTGCTCCCCCCCCCAAAAAAAAGAAAGAAAGAAAATTCTTGCCGGTTTCTTCTATATTAAGTTCTTCTTAGTGTCCTGAACTAAACTGCAGGGAACTGCTCCCCGCCCAGGGCAAGGCCATTCTCTATTGGGAGAATGCAGAGCAGGGAGCAGTTCTTGGTCATCATTCCTGGAGGTTTAGGATTCCTGAAGTGTTACTCCAAGCATCAAAAACGGTATGGAGCTGTGAAATGCTTAAAGAATAGAGATTGACCTGTCTTTGGAACATGCATGACCTGTTTCCTGTTTGCCCCGCCTGCAACCTTTGTTGGCCACTCTGACAAGTTCTGACAGAGTGCATCTTGTCTGTGAGGGGTGAGCTCTAGGAGCCACCCTACTGCAGGGTGGGCATAGGTGTGATTGGAAGCTCTAGGAGCCACCCTAGGATGACAGAAAGTAAACAATGGCACTCACTTTTGCCTCTCCTTTATACACTGGTTTTGCCAATGTCAAGCTTTTCAATCTGACTCTAACCACCTTCTTGCTGGCAGCTTTGTTGACAGTTAGCAGTGATGAATTTTGGGAAGGGGCTTCTGCTGTGGAATTCGGGGCTCTACCAAGTTTGAAAGATGCTGTCACTGTCGTGGGCTACCCTATAGGTGGTGATACCATCTCAGTGACAAGTGGAGTGGTGTCGAGGATTGAAGTTACATCCTATGTGCATGGAGCGACAGAACTTTTGGGAGTACAGGTAAGCTTCTGTTTACACGAGCCTTTAATGGTCAGATTTCTATATGCTGGGTTAGGGCTTTTTGCAATTGTCAAGCTTATCTTGTTGTGCGGTGTCTCTCATTTGCAATTAACCTGGAAGCTTCAATGTGTTATGGCACTCTTGAGTTGCTCAAGCTTTACTCTCATTGGCTGGCGATATGTCCAATCTTCTTTGGGTGACACTCAATTGTATTCATATTTGGCATGCACAATGTACCATGCTATGAAGTTGGGTCTCTAAGGGTAGTCTTTAGGGAGGAACTGGATTGCTAGTTGTGTCTCCATGGCCCATCCATTTATGAACTTGCAGGCTTGTGAGCAGCAAGCATGTGAAGCTCTTACATGCCATGCCTAGTTTGTCCTCATCTCCTAGAGTGATGGCCAATTGTTATTGTGGTAGAATCCCTCTTGGTTTTTGGGACCTATGATTTACTTGGCTTTTATGTGAGTCTTCTTTCTTGATCTTGCATCATAATGGGAAGAGAAGAAAAGTGCACATATTGAGTAATGTTCACTTGATACACTCTTCCTGCAGCAATTGTGGTAAATTTCCTGTTTGTATTTCTATTATTGAAATACAGGCCTCAAAATACCGTACATTTGTGCAAGTTAGTACTGCCTTAAGGCTGCACGTTAACAATTGTATAATGCCAAATTTTTTCCTAGATTTTCGTGTGTGTATGACATAGCGTCTGAGTGTTTGGATTCTAAGTATGCCTTTTTCAACAATGTATGCCTGTAAACAAGTGTCCCACCCATATCAAAAAATATAGCAATCAAGGGGATCATGGGGATGGGTTGTGAATGAGTGGTGTATGGCTTCTCTAGTGCAAGGGTCTTGGGGGCCTCTGTACCATGATGCTTCCCTCCTTTCTAAAATACCTAAGTTTATAAGTATTTTCTTCTAACACCGTATTTTATCGTACGATAAGGAAAAAAATTTATATCGTACCGTATTTTCCCGTACGGTATCGTACTTGACAACTATGTACGTAGGATAGTCTCTAAGCCATAGAGGTCAGTCAGGAGTCAGTCCTCTTACCCACTTGGAGAATTCATTAGTTAGGTGCATGTAGCAGTCATCCTTAGCCTAGGTCTTGCATTAGAAGCATATAACAGCATATAGGGCAGAATGGCATGACCAAAGGCCAGCCCATGGCTGGCAAGCTTGTCAGCAGCTTGGTCAAGGGCTGTGTACAGCCCTGACCCTCTATGTGAGGCAGCCGACAGCAAGCAGGGGCAGCATATCCCTGTCGGCCAGCAGCAAGAGCAGCCATGGGACAAGGCAGCAGCCTGCCTTGAGCTCTGTGCAATCAGCCAGCAAATTGGCAGCTCTAAACAAACAGGCACAAGGTTTTAATGCTATTTTGTTGAATATTTGTCCAATCAGGAACTGGCCGACAACATCTGCTGAAGACCAGCTCCTCCTAGCACTATGGAAAGAGGCGCCTAAATCCAGCATTAATCATTCAAGATTCAGTAGTAAATTAGCAGTCAAGCATCCTATCTTCTCCAAACAAATATTGAAGCTCCTCTTCTGCATTCTCAGCCAGCATATGTGCAGTCCTACAGCTATTTGGACTTGCATAAGTGGCTTGAAGAGTCTTTTGCAATGCCTTGGATTGGTGGATACTTAGCCGACGTATGGTCTTCCTTGTCCTTGCGTTGGGTAGTCATATCGCTTGTTCTCAAGCATTGTACAATATTCTCTAAAGAAGTAATAAAAGCAAGTACTCCTTGAAGAGGGGGGGTGGGGGTAAGGGGCTTCAGTGGGTAAATTGGGACCCAATACGGTGCTGTCTACTTAAGTTCTATTCTCTCTCTCTCTCTCTCTCTCTCTCTCTCTCTCTCTCTAGTGTGTGAATTGGGTGCTAAAAATCTCACCACAAAGGTATAAAGAAGGCCTTGTTGTGCGTTACCACTATCAACCTTAGTGCATGTAAAATTGGTATCAGAGTATCAGGTTGGTGACCTAACTTGGCCACCTAAAGAAGTGAGAGCATCCGGTGGACGGTAACATTGCGGCAAGGTTGCTTTAGTACTTACGTACATTATTATAAGGTACGTTTTAGTGTATAGTACGGTATAGTACCGTACTGTATGGATCCATACGTGGCAGTTTTTGTTTGTTTTCTTTTCTTCCTCCCCCCCCCCCCACTGACTGACCTTTGGTCCAAGATCCTCCCATAGTTACCGATTTTTCACCGCTCATAGTCGCCCGCTTGTAGCTGCTTATTTATCCACCTGTAGGCGATGCCGCCGAGGAACCACCAAGGGGGGTTTTGAACCCAAGACCTCTTGGTCCTAGGCAAACACGTTCACCACTTGAGCTATCACCTCATTGGCAAGTACGTGGTAGTTCAAGTTCACACAGATCCCCTCACTGGCCAATTCCAATTTGATTGGGCTACTTTGGTGGTTGACCTCAAGGCATTTTTTCTTCCACCATAGTATTTGACCAATCTTGAGGATACAAATTCACTGAGGGTGGTTCCCTTGTTTTGACCTATTCCAACAAGGTTATTACCATGGCCCAACAATTGGGCATATCGAAAGAAGATAAGCTAAAGCACTTCATTAGAGATTTAGACACGAACGTTAGGTACCCAATTAGGAAATTCGAGCCTCAGACCTATGTACGAGCACTGACCCTTGCTTAGAATCAAGAACTGATGTTGAACAGAGGTAAGCCCAAGCAGGTGTAGTCTAATCCTAAGCCCCAACAACAATCATTTACCCAAGGTAAGGGGGCTCAGAACAACAAAGACCAAAAGAACCAAAAGAAAAATTCTCAAGGTCAATCAGGCAATAAGAAGGATTCGACACCCAAGAAGACTCCTAAGGAAAAAGCTAAGGAGGGCATCACTGGAGGTTACCTCTTGTCGGATGATCAGGCACGGTATAGGACAGGGAACCGTTGTTTCTTCTGTAACACAGTGGGACACGAGAAGAAAGATTGCATTCAGGCTGAAAAGTCTTCCACTTCCACAATAACGACCGCAGCATCCCCATCCACACCTTCGACATCAGCCTTTGATGCCGTTCAACTATTTCTTGCTTTGAATTCAATGCTATCAGTGTTATTTGATGATAAGCTGGAGGGTGAGGTTGATGGACAGACGAAGGCTGTTATCCGTGCCTATGGCACTGCAAGGGGACAACGATTCATTGTCCTCTTTGACATGGGCAGTTTGAGGATGCCATCTCTCTGCAGTTGGCAAACAAGATGAGCGGTACCTTGGTTTCTTACCATTTAGATGTGGACGAATTTACACCTGGTCTACGTACACACATCTCTCATAAAGCTCAACAGTTTGAGTTTCAAGTTCAAAAGCCAACATTCCAATGGGATTTCATTGTCTTCCCTCTTTTAGGGTGTGACATGATCCTCGGGATCCAGCGGTTTAGACAGTATGCATCCATTCTTGAGTGGAGGCAGGACACTTCCACCATTGTTGAAGGTTTTCCTGAGCCCCTGATGGATCGGAGCATTCTTGGAATAGCACTCATTTCCCATATGCACGTCCAGTGAGCCATAAGAAAAGGAGCAGAGTGCAAGTTTCTCTATGTCTGCTCTTAGTCTAATGTAGTTCAAATAGCACCTGTTGTGGAGAAGAGGATGGTTGGTCTTTTGTCTCAATACAACAACATTATGCTACGAGATGACCTCCCATCCAATCTCCCATCCAGTAGACCTGAGGACCATCGCATAGAGTTGGTTCTTGGTTCAGAGCCTCCTAACAAGTTTCCCTACCGCCTTTCTAAGACATTGGAGGGTGAGCTAGAACATCAATTATCCCAGCTACTCCGGTTTGGAATTATCCGACCTTCCTCCTCTCCATTTGCTGCTTTCATTTTGTTTGTCCAAATGAAGAATAAGACCCCACGCTTATGTGTGGATTAACAAGGCTCTCAATAAGCTAACAATTAAGAATAGATTCCCCATGCCGGAATAGAGCACGTCCTAGAATGACTCAATGGTGTAAATTTTTTCTCTAAGATAGATCTTAAGGGTGGCTACGATCACGTTCGGATCTTTGAGGTTGATATTCCAAAAACTGCCTTCAGGACCAAGCGCGGCTGCTATGAATATGTGGTGAAGTCTTTTGGACTCACCGATTCATCAGTGACGTATAACAAGACGATGTCTCGGGTTTTTTGGGATCTCATTGGCGAATGCGTCTTCATCTTCCTAGACGACATCTTATTTGCTCAGGAACTGCAGAGCAACAGGAGTGAGATGTGGCACAAGTTTAGCAACTCTTGCAGGACAATGAGTTTATTATTAATGCCAAGAAGAGTGAGTTTGGAGTTCTGGAAATCCATTACCTAGTATACATCATTAGTTCATCGGGTATTAGCGTCGATCTCGAAAAGGCACAAGTCATTCTCAGTTGGGATATTCCCTAGACAGCCCAAGAAATCCACTCATTTGTGGGTCTTTGTTTGCCCTACAACATGCACATGGACAAGTTTTCAGACCTTGTAGCACCTCTCGCTGACTTGCCCAAGGATGTGAAGACTTGTTGCTAGAAAGTGTTCGTCACGGGCAAGGCTTCCAAGCAATGAAGAAAGTTGCTTTTGAGTCACTAGTTTTGAAGTGGCATATCATGGGATGATCCTTTCGAGGTGATTATCGATGCCAATAACCTGGCCATTGGAGCTTTTATAGAGCAAGATGGTAGGCCAATGGCTTACTATAGCCGCAAGCTGAATAATGCCGAAAAGAATTATTTGGTATATGACAAAAAGTTTTGGGGGGTGATGATCGCACTTAAGCACTTCCTTTACGGAAGAGATTTCACAGCTAAGACAGATCACCCGGCACTTAAATGGCAGTGTCCAATGTAGTGATAGGCAGTCGAGGCAATGAAGAAAGTTGGCCCAACATGGGCAAGGCTTTAGAGGCATTCAAGGCAATGAAGAAAGTTGCCTGCGGCACCAGTTTTGAAGCTGGCATCATGGGATGATCTTTTCGAGGTGATTGTTGATGTCGGTAATCTAGCCATTGGAGCTGTTTTAGAGCAAGATGGTAGGCCAGTGGCTTACTATAGCCGCAAGTTGAATCATGCCGAAAAGAATTATTCGGTATATGACAAAGAGCTTTTGGGAGTGATGACCGCACTTAAACATTGGAAGCACTTCCCTTACGGAAGAGATTTCACAATTAAGATAGATCACCAGGCACTTAAATGGTTGCAAACCATATCTAGTGCCCAATGCAGTGATAGGTGGTTGAGACGGAGTCAATTGCTCTCCAACAATTTGAGGGAATGATTGAATATGTCCCTGGTAAGAATAACCCCGTCACTGATGGGGCTTCTCTCTCGAAATCATGCTGCTGAATTCTTCCAAGACAACATCTTGGAAATCCCTCCGCATGACATAGATCTCTGGAGGATTGTGACATCCCCTCGGCTTCTAATCAGTTGTCTGCAACTGAAAAGCGTCCATATATGCAGTAAGGAGATCCGGGTACTTCTTAAAATAAGCTTCATCAACCTACTTCACATCAAGTGTTGGGTAGTTTTTGAATTTAACGAGATATCTACAAACAAGCTCGCCCTGAGGCGCTTTTCGTCCCTTGTGAAAGACAATTTAGAATGATGTCAGTTGCTTTGTGTGTTTCGTCTGCGACCAGATGTCAGACAACTGTGTAGAGCATGTAGGCTTCCATGTAGAAACGGGGGCCAGCCCATAGGGCTACCCCAAGACTATGCATGTGGGAATGGGGAAGGCTATGAGCCACCCCAAGGGGCCAAGAAGGCCCCAGGCCTTGCCCACCAGCCCTAGTGTGGGCTGGGCACCAGGATGGCCCCAGCCTGTCGGCCAGCATGGTAGGCCTGGGCAGCCCAGTCAGCCAGCCTCAAAGGCTAGGCCAGACGGTGGGCTAGTCCATGGGCAGCCTGCGTAGGCTGAAACAGCCCCATCCAAGTGGCTGGACAGCAATGTATTTTGGTCAGCCAACAGTGTGTGAAAATGACCAACTTAAAGGGCAATAAATGCCATTTATGAAGTCGTGGAGGAAAAGTTTGCTGGCTGACCAGGACTAGAAGGGGGTATAAATACCCAAGCCCAGAATTCAGTTCATTTATCTCATAATTCACAAGGTGCTGTAGCTACTCAAGGGCCAGGACAGCCAAGGGAGAAAGCTAACGCAAGGGTGAAGGTTTGAAGGTCAAGGGTAGAGATCTATCTCAACCAAAACAGGTTCAGTCAGTCTTTTATTTTCAGATTTTGCATCATTCTAATAAAAGCAAATACACCATTTGTGGTGGGGGCCCTACAGAGGGTATTCGGGACTCAATACTGTGTCCTCTTCTCCCTCTCTCTCTCTCTCTCTCTCTCTCTCTATTTTCTGCACATCTATTTTTAGTTTTGTGCGTTATTCTCATCGTGAAACGTTTGCTGATTTCTGAGCATTGAAGTTACCAATCTCCCCCGAAGCTTCTGCATGCCACAAATTGTTTCCAATGTTTATCTGGAGCTTTCTTGTGCTTTTCTTGGGATCTCTGTATGGCTGTCCTAACGGGAGTTGGTTCCGAGGCCCGTCAAAACGGTCAGTCATTAGTATACGTTTGATGGGTGAGTGGACAAGCACAAGGCCAGACTTGTGGCTAAGGGCTTTGCTCAGCGACTTGGCATCGACTATAAGGATACCTTTGCACCGATAGCGAGGATGACCACGATTGGGACAATTCTTGTCCTTGCCTTTTCTCCTCGGTGGCCGGTGTATTAGATGGATATATGTAATATGCGGAAGCTTCGAAGAAGGATCGGTAACTTCAATACTCAGAATTCAGCACTCTTTTCGTGACGGAAATTAACGCACAAACTAAAAGGAGATGTGCAGAAAATAGAGAGAGAGAGAGGTAGAGATGGAGAGGACACAATATTGGGTCCCAATTACCCTCTGTAGGGCCCCCACCACGGATGGTGTATTTGGTTTATTAGAATGATGAGAAATCTGAAAGAAAATACAGCAATCTTGGACCTTTTCTTGGCTGGAAAATCCTTGCCCTTGATCTTCAGTTCTCCATCCCTTTGCTTAGCAATTCCCTTGGCTTGTCTAGCCCTTGATTTGTTTGAGCTCTTGTTGAATAATGAGATGAATGATTGGGATTATGTGCACTTCTATTTATACTACCCCATCAGGAGCAGTCGACCAGCATCAAATATTCTCGCGACTGTAAATTCAGCAATAAATGCTAAATTAAATCCCAAAAAATGCTGCCTTTTTTTTTTCTAACAGGCTGAAAGTGATGCGCCTGATTCTAAAGGGCTGGGCACATCTTTTGTCCACAATCCAAGGGCTGGGCAGCCTGTATGGGCTGCCCCATACTTGCCCTACAGCCATATAAAGGCTGTAAACTTCTGGAAATTGCCTTATCTGTGCCCTAGGGCTGTCCTACAGCCCCTCCATGGCTGGTGGGTTCAGCTTGGGCCTGCCTGGCCCTCATGGGGGTGGTTCCACACCATTCCCATGCCCACACTAAGATCCGGGGTAGCCCTATGGGCTAGCCCCTTGTCCTAACCACTATCTAGTCAGTGATCTGGCATCTGGTACCATACCAAATACACAGAACCACTGACATCATTCTAGAGGGAGACTCACAACGCGGACTGGCACTGTTTCATGTGCAGGACAGTGCACACCTGACCTTGGACTCATGTGCAGGACAATGCACACCTGACCTCGGACGACTGAGATGGATTCCTGGCTGACTCGTTCCGGATTGGGCTCACATGGGACCAGTTCACCATCCCAAGTCTTGCACCTTCTGTACAGAAATGTCTACATGGCATCCAAGTGAGGGATGCACCTGACATCCCCTTTTGCTTAACGTGACGGAAGCTGCATAGCCTCCAAATAATCCGTCAATAACGCTGGATAGTCTACAAAAAACTCTTTGTCGAGCCATACCGCTTCATGACTTCCTCGGTCCTGAAACTTCGTGAGGAACTATCGTAGTCTTTGGCCTGAGCCATGCTTGAAACGGTGCATAAGGATCTGTTCTGGAACCATAATTTCTGCTTCATCCACAATGTCTAGTTCCGCTTCGTCTTTGACCTCTAAAGGGGGTGGACTTGAATATGGCTTTAACCAACTGACATGAAATACATCGTGCATAGTCCAACTCGGAGATAGCTTTAATTGCATAGACACCTCAGTAATCTTTTTCCGGATGGGAAAAGGTCCGAAGCTCCTGAAAGACAACTTTGGGCATCGCTTGTCCACCTGCTTCAATCTTTGCTTCATAATCGGAAGATAAACCCAATCCCCTTCCGAAAACTTCATATCCCTTCGGTCTTTATTGGCGTGTCGAGTGTAGGCCTCTTGTGCTTTAGCCAATCTGTCCTTTACTGACTCTAAAATCTCATGGTAAGACTCCGTCAGTCTGTTCGCCTCCGGTACTGAAGACGAAGTCCTGGTTAACAACGACTGGAAAGGTCTTCCAAACACTGCCTCATATGGAGTCTTGCCAAAATAACTGAAGAAAAAGAGTCATTCAAAACAGCTTGAACTAAAGGCAAATACGATTCCCACTTACCTTGCTGATCGTGGACATAACACTTCAGCACATCAAAGGCCAATTGGTTGTATATCTCTGTCTGGCTGTCTGTCTGTGGATGGAATGCAGTGGGAAAATTCAGCTTAGTACCAAAATTATCAAACAATGCCCTCCAAAAATGACTGGTAAATTTGGCATCTCGGTCTGACACTATGGTCCTAGGAATCCCGCCAATCGAGTACCAATGCCGAATGAATAACTGGGCAACATCCTCGGCGGTCACATTGGCCCTGCAAGGAATAAGCATAACAAATTTGCTAAACCTATCAACAATAGTTAAGCACTGCGTATTACGCTTACTCGGACTGGGAGGCAGATTTGTGACAAAGTCCATCGAAATGTCCTGAAAAGGACCCTCAGGAATTGGCAAGGGCTGTAACAACCCTATCTTCTTTCCACGAGGAGCTTTCACCTTTTGACAAATGTCACAGCGTTGTACATATGTAAACACTGGTTGTATATCTCTGTCTGTCTGTCTGGCTGTCTGTCTGTGGATGGAATGCACTGGAAAAATTCAGCTTAGTACCAAAATTATCAAACAATGCCCTCCAAAAATGACTGGTAAACTTGGCATCTCGGTCTGACACTATGGTCCTAAGAATCCCGCCAATCGGGTGCCAATGCCGAATGAATAACTGGGCAACATCCTGGGCGGTCACATTGGCCCTGCAAGGAATAAGCATAACAAATTTGCTAAACCTATCAACAATAGTTAAGCATTGCGTATTACACTTACTCGGACTGGGAGGCAGATTTGTGACAAAGTCCATCGAAATGTCCTAGAAAGGACCCTCAGGAATTGGCAAGGACTGTAACAACCCTATCTTCTTTCCACGAGGAGCTTTCACCTTTTGACAAATGTCACAGCGTTGTACATATGTAAACACATCACGCCTCATCTTTGGCCAATAGTATTGTCGTTCTAATTTCTCCAGAGTCGAATTCAGGCCCTTGTGACCACCTGTAATGGCGTCATGGGCATCATGGAGAAGAGCTTCCCGGAATGTCTTCATGACACATAGTCGGCCTTTGTAGAAAAGCCAACCATCGCGTATTAGAAAATGGCATGGTCTTGTGGTGTTCCCATTGAGTACCGAATTCCTTGGAATCCGCGTGCGTGTGCTTCATGTCCTCTCAAAGCATCGGCCACTGGATTGGCCTTTCCTGGAAGGTACTCAATCATACCACCGAACTGCTGGAATATCTGACTCCAGCGGTGTTGTCGATCACTCCACTGTGCACTTGGCATCGTCTGAATCCAGCGCATTGCCTGATGGTCAGTGCGAACCTGGAAGTCATGGCCATACAGGAAATGTTTCCAATGTTTCAAGGCCTGTATTACTGCTAGGAGTTCACGATCATAGACTGAGTAGTTCTTCTCGGCGGGCAGTAACTTACGAGACATGTAAGCTACTGGATGACCATTCTGTTCCAATACACCTCCAATTGCGATGTTACTTGCATCGGTGATCACTTGAAATGGATCGTCCTACGAGGCAAGTGCTAAACAAGGCGCTTCTGACAAAGCCACCTTGAGGTTCTGGAATGCCTCCAATGCTCGTGGAGTCATTCGAATCTTTTGCCTTCTTGTTTTCACTCCCTTTAGTAGCAGATCGGTGAGATCTGCTGAGAGGTCAGAAAACTTGTCGATGTGGGTGGAATATGCCTGGCATATACCCACAAATGATCTAATGTCATAGGCTGTCTGAGGTACTTCCCAGTTGACAATCTCGGCCACTTTAGCCGGATCAAGTCGAATGCCTTCAGCACTAATTATATATCCCAAGGAATGCACCTAGAACATATAAAATTCTGACTTCTTTTCATTGACGTAGAGCTCGTTGCTTTCCAGCAACTTAAGGACTTTCTCCACATCAATGTCATCCTGCTCAACCGTAGCTGAAAATATTAGTATGTCGTCCAGAAATATGAACACACACTTTGCAATCAACTCTCAGAAAACACGCATCATCATGCGGTTAAATGTAGCTGGGGCGTTCGTCAAACCAAATGGCATGACCACAAATTCATAGTGGGCCCATTCTGTACGGAAGGCTGTCTTGGGGATGTCCCCCTCTACAATCCGTACTTGGTGGGTACCACTCTTTAAATCCAGTTTTGAGAACACCTTTGCTCCATTCAGCCTCTTGAGAATATAGTCAATTCGAGGCATCGGGAATCTGCTCTCGATAGTTAGCTTGTTGAGTGCACGATAATCGACACACAAACGGGAAGACCAATCCTTTTTCTTGACAAATAAGATCGGTGCTGCAAATGGGGACACACTGGGGCGGATGAAGCCAGCTTGCAACAATTCTTGAAGTTGGCGGTCCAACTCCGATTCCATTGCCTTGCTAAGGCGATACGGAAACTTGCTCGAGGGTTCCGAGCGTGGGAGGAGGTCAATCCTGTGATCCTCTGGTCTGGACGGGGGGAGCTCGGGAGGAAGGCTGTCCCGAAGAAAAATCTTCTGGAACTTTTCATGGAGAACCGAGTACTTCTCGGAAGCACTTGCCACTGTCTGGGCTGTTTGGATGTAAATCATCGCACACTGTGCACCTTTCCTGACTGCTCGCTTAGCCTGCAAGTGGCTTATGAGCGAAAAGTTTGGAATTCTTGGCTCATACTTAATGGTCACCGGGGCGTTTGACACATTCCGATTGATCTGGAACGTGTGCTTGTCCCACTTGACATCAGGGAGAAACTTGTGAAACCACTGAATACCCAAAATTATGTCTGCTCCTACAAGAGGGGTAACCATAAAGTCACGCACAAACTCTATGCCCTGAATCACTAACTTAGCACTTAGAGCTTCATACTTGACGCTCTTTGTCATGCCTGTGCTAAAACCCTCAACTTGTTTGTCCACCGAAGTCAGATCGAAACGGGCACGCCTAGTGGCACCACATCCTCCGTGCTGCCGCTGTCAAATAAGACAATGACTCTCTGGCCACCTATGTAGCCAAAGGACTTGAGCAATTCATTGCGCTCATACACCTGATCATGGGCGCCCTTTTGCTCAACTTCGAGCTCCCGGCTAATAATTGCTCCAACTGAAGCATTGGGGTTTGAAGAACTAGGGTTAGCCGCTGGGGTCTGTGTGGGAGCTGAACTCACCACGGAAGCTGTGGAGGCGGCGGTGGCCTTTGGAGGCTTCTTCGGACAATCTCGAGAAGTATGTCCTTTTGTATGACAAAAGAAACATCTACCCTCCTTCTTGTACTGAGAAAGCTCCTCAGCACTCAACTTGCCACCTGTCTTGCCTGCCTCCGCTTTCTGGTCTGGAGTAAGCTTAGACGCATTGTTCGAGTTCTTGGAGCCAGAGGCTCCCGGGCTTTGTCCCGGGGAAGACCCTGTCTGGTTCTGGCTTTTGCTCCCCGAGACGTTAGCCCTGGGAGAAGCCGGCTGGGAAGTCTTGGGCTTGCCACCATTGTGTTTCATTTCTGCACTCTGCGCAAGCGAGAGTGCGTTCTCAAAGGTGGCTGGCCTAAACATACGCACCTCCCATTGGATTTGCGTGTCCAGGCCATACAAAAACTGCCCTTTGTTGTCCGTATCAGATAAGCCTAATTGCAGACATAAGGTCGAAATTTTATTGGCAAATTGAAGGACTTGTTGCGCGTTGTGACGCGCTCCCTTGAACTCGTCTTCGAGTCGCTCAAGGTAGTGGGTCGGTAGAAACCATTGCTTAAGGTCGCGGACGAACTCGTCCCACACATAAGCTGCCATACTTGCCATGGTGTGGGCATGAGCCCACTGAGTCCACCAAGGAATGGCCGCACCTTCCAAGTACCAACTGGCTAAAATTACTTTGTCAGTATCTGTTTTCCTCACTGCGGCAAAGTAAGCTTCAAATTGATGTAACCATGAATAAAGAGTTGTGGGATTGAGTTTACCATTATACTTACTGAAATTCATTTTCTCGGGAAAATGATTCGAGGGCGCCGCCGGTGTCAATCTGGCGTCCAAAGCTCTGAGGTAACGCTCGTGTTCCACGCATCGCATGGCGTCGTCGTCTTGTTGTCGGATCTCCAATGCACGCGTCTCCAACTCAAGCAAGGAGCTTGGCTGCGACTGTGACCCCGCGAGAGGGTCTCTGTGACGAGGATCTGGTATCTGGGATACGGAAGGAGAGGGAGGAGGAGATGGAAAACGCAACGCTGGAGAGCCGGTACGCTCCTCCAGAGCCAAGATCTGCGCCTTTTGCTCATCCAACTTGGCGGTCTGTTTAGCGATTGCTCGCATCATCTGCTGGAACATGTCTGTGACACTCAAGCCTGGTGCCCTAGCTGTGCTGCCTGGTGCACTCTGGTCCCATGGTTCTTGGTCTCTCTCGTCGTCGAAGCTCGCCATAGTAGGCAAATGCAATTCCTTTCCGGAATGCAATCCGACCATCCACTATCTGTGTGGGAGACTTCGGAGGCTTCCGGAGGCTAAAAACCAACCGTCAATCGAGGGACAGGAGTCACTCCGAAAGGGGTAGTCCACCGGCGTCTAAAAACCAACCACACGAGCGAGAAAAAATTCTGGTTTCTTTGTTGAATCTGTGTACTTGAAGTAGGCTCTGATACCAGTGTAACACGCGGAAGCTCTGAGAGTCTTCTTTCAGCCCTAAACACTCTTGGAAACCATCTGATGCAAAAGGCAGATATAGAGAGAGAGTAGATGTGCTGGAAATTCAGTATATTCATATGGTACAAAAATGTACTTCTACTACAGCCATAGGCTGCCTTGTACAAAAGGTGGTGAACACCCAAAATCCTGTCCTAAACTAGGACCCTAATGATCCACTCCATAAAGGAATGAATGCCTAAAACCATGAGCACACTTTGCTATTTATATGGTTCTTGGACACTTGTTTTACTGGCTGACTGCTGGTCGGCCAGTCATAAATTCATTAATGCTCTTTAACGCAGCCCCGACTGGATCGCCTCCTTGATCATGATGCGCTTGCTGCTGCCCCTTGCTGCTGCCGTAATCAAATATACTTCGATTGGGGACCAAACTTTGCAAGCATGTGGGGAAGCCCTTACCCACATTCTGTGAGCAGCCGACAGCCTGTGTTTGCTTCTAACGCACTGTCAGGACACCTCCTTCATGCTCTCTAGTCCTTGCTCTGAGTCCATACATGTCCACTTCTGTATCTTGTGCTCCAAACTCCCGTCCCTATCTGGTTCATACTATTTATCTGGCTGCCTTTTCTGGATTTAGCCCTAAAAATGTCCATGGCATTTATCATGCACATGACATCCCCCTCTGCTAAACTTGATGATGGGCTTCCAACCTGTTCTTGGATGATTGTCATCATCCCATACTTTTTCCCGAAGTCCCTCTGTCATCCAGGCAACCCTTTTTCTCTGAAAGCCCGGCCTGTTCTCCAAACCACTCTGTCTCAGACGAAGATCTATGCATCTGTTCCTTGGCAACCCTTTTTCCCGAAGTCCCTCTGTCATCCATCCATCCATCCTTGGCAACCCTTTTTCTCTGAAAGCCCGGCCTGTTCTCCAAACCACTCTGTCTCAGACGAAGATCTATGCATCTGTTCCCTCTAGTCCACAATCCATTCTTGCCCTGACTCTGAACACCGTCTTGGTCTTCATTCCTGAGAAATGAGTCTGGCACTCTCACATCACCCTTGGAGGATAAACCTCCCTTGGGACCGTTGCCCGAGAACCTATCTGGCTCACAGGACTGCCATCTTCTGGCACTGTGGAACACCACCAACAAACCCCCTGGGAGTTCTTCCCGATCTGTGTTCCTTGCCTTGGGCTTTGAATCCGTGTACTTTCCTGTACCTTGGACCTGTACACCATCATATGGGACTGAATCAGTGTTTAGCTTTGCTGAGCCTGATGCTCTGATACCACTGTAATATGCGGAAGCTTCGGAGAAGGATCGGTAACTTCAATACTCAGAATTCAGCACTCTTTTCGCAACGGAAATTAATGCACAAACTGAAAGGAGATGTGCAGAAAATAGAGAGAGAGAGGTAGAGATGGAGAGGACACAGTATTGGTTCCCAATTACCCTCTGAACATCCGGCACAACATTTACATGAGGCTTTCTGGACCACCATCTACATTCTTTGGGTGATACCAATGTTGCATGCGTGGAAGTCTTGTTGTACTGATCCACAGCCCTAAGCTTGATTAAGAACAAGATGCTGATGAAACATGATTAAGTTAGAGGAGAGAGAAGCAGAGAGATTTTGGTGCGAGGGTTTTTCTTGTATTTCTATATAGTACAAAAAGGTTGCTTTATGCTTGTACAAGGTTTAGCCTTGGTCAGGCCCATAGGGGTGACCTTTGGCTCTTTTTACATGATATCTATTGACTTAGATGCTTGATGATTGAACTGAATTATGACTGCATGCTTATATATGCTGAGGTACAGGTCAGCCATTTCTAGCAGTTGTTGGCCAGTTTTGGACATGGTTTATTCATAAAATCTGCCATAAATGGTTGCGTTGACTGAGTTCTTGCTCTCGATGGTGATGTTGTTGATGATGATGATGTGTTGCTAATGCTACTGATGCTGATGGTACTTATGCTACGACTGATGACTTGATACTGACTTAATTGATGATTAATCAGGATTAAGACTGCTCATGCCGAAGATTAGCCATGGCAAGGGTGTACACATGGCACATAATTCATTCATCATCAGCCAAGTTATCAAGCAGCTTTCAGTCATCAATTCAGCAATTCGGTCTCCTATCTCTCCGGGTGAAATCCATGAAGTTCTCTTCAGCATTCAGCCAACATATGCGCAGTCCTGCAGCTATCCTAGACTTGCATAAGTGGCCTAGAAGAGTCTTCTACAGTGCCCTTGGATTGGTGGATTCTTAGCCGTCATACAGTCTTCCTTGTCCTTGCGTTGGGCAGTCTTAGATCTTGTTCTAAAGCATTGTACAACAGTTCTCCAAAGAAGTAATATAAGCAAATACTTCTGCTCGCGGGGGGGGGGGCCTTCAGTGGTATTTGGGACCCAATTCTGTGTCGTCTACTTTCCTACTTGTAGGGGGGGGGGGGGGGGGGGGGCGCTTTCAGTGGGTATTTGGGACCCAATACTATGTCGCCTACTTTCTCTTCTACTCTCTCTCTCTCTCTCTCTCTCTCTCTCTCTCTCTCTCTACTCAGTGAATGGATGCTAAAGATCTCACCAAAGGTTTAACGAAGGCTTGTTGTGCGTTACCATGATCAAGCTCAGTGCATGTAGCATTTCTACATGGCGCTCACATACATTTCTAATAAGGTGGAATACAAAGGATCATACTCCTAAAATCTAGCAGGGTTCAATGCTCTTTTGTATAAAAGTGGCTTGTTCTAGCTTAGAGTAGGGTTTGTTGTTTTAACTTAGAGTAGGCCTTGTTTAGTCTTTTCTTTCTTGCTCTAGCTTAATATAGACTTAGTTTGGTTCTTTCCTATGTTTTGTAATTGTTTGTTGTTATATCTTAGAGCAGACTTTGAGTGCTAGTCTCTATCATGGCTGAGTATGCCCATCACCTCCGGAGAGTGATAGAAACTTAGTTCGCTGGTTTTATAAAGCATGTTCTTTTGGACTAACCTTATACAAACCTGTAGCTACTCTTGGGCACTGAAGACGTGAGTAGGGATGTCATAGCTTATTGTCCACACTATGCATGATAGAGTTGATGAACCTACACTTCATGTTTGGACAGACATTGGAGTTAGTGGTTGCACTTTTGAGTCGAAGTCTTTTTTAAAGTTTGGCTTAATGTTTGGTTCTAGTTGTTAGTGTCTAGAGTTCACAGGTCTCTGTTTTGCTATTTTGTTTTTTGTTTTTTGTTTCTTTTTGTATTGTTTTGTTTTGTTTTTTTTTTGGTTGGTTTGTTTTTGTTTTTTGTTTTTTGTTTTTGTGTTTTTGTTTTTGGTTAGTGTCTTAATTAAAAGTTTTCGTTTGATATTATCTTTTGATTTCCTCTCCTTAGTAGCTAGGTTTGTTAGTTTATTTATTTTTGATCTTTCAAATGCTTTGTTATTGTCTTTGTCCTTCTTCACTATTATTTCTTTCTCAAATCTCTCAATTCGTAAGTTCAGATTTTTTTGACCTTATGAAGGTATATCTTAAATACATGTGGGATTGTAGATCAAAGTGAGACAAGTGTCCTCACACTTAGCACCTCAGCCCTCCACTTGTCATTGTAGCTTTTACTTGCCATTCTAGCTCATGAGAGCCCCAAATCTATAAATTGTATAAATTGGAGCTGTGTCTCTGCATTTGAGCAAGCTGTATTGCTGTATTGCTGCAAACTAACCTCTACCACGTTGGCTACTTGCATTCTTGTCTACAACACTCTATGGAGAGTCTCTACACTACTTTCCAATCCATTCGCTAGTCGCTGTTAGGATTGGTTCATAGGACAATTGATCATTGTGCTGCCTTGCACACATATGTAACACACTAGCTTATGAGGCCAAGAGCAAAGTGCCAGACACCGGGGGTGTATAATTGAAGCCGCTAGACAATTTATAAGCCCATATGTGAATACCAGGCAGTGTAGACACCATACAAGGCAGGCTAGGTAGGGCGGATGACAACTGGACAGGCAGCCAAGCAGGCAGTGCAGGGGTTTGATATGCAGGTCGGGCTGGGCAGGACCATGACGGAATGCAGATCGACATCCTTTATGCAGGTCATGGGCTGGTTTGTAGGCCGACTCATAGAAGGGCCTCAATTGTGCCTACAAGTATACCCCATGACCTTGCTCATGGTTGCAAGTGGGGGGCCGTAACGGTGAGCATAAGGGTGTCTTTTTATAGGCAAAAAGACTTTAGTGGACCAGAAATTAGGTGGGTTGTCTGTGCTATATATGATGTTGGTATGAAAGGTTGCTATGGAATTGCAGTAGAAGCACATATATGCTAGTACTTCAATATATTTTTTTGCATGCAGATTGATGCAGCTATAAATGCTGGGAACTCAGGCGGTCCTGCTTTCAATGCGAAAGGTCAATGTGTGGGCATCACATTCCAATCTCTGAAACATGAAGACGCGGAAAATATCGGATACGTCATCCCCACGCCTGTTATTAGTCACTTTATCAATGATTACGAGCGCAATGAAGACTATACAGGTTAAGCATCATCTAGTGCCAATTTTGCTGTTTCTGCCTTATGGTGGGATCATCTGTGAAGCTTGATAATTGTTCTTGTTGTTATAGGATTTCCTATACTTGGAATAGACTGGCAAAAAATTGAGAATCCAGATCTGAGAAAAGCACTTGGCATGGTACCTCACCAAAAGGGGGTGCGGGTCAGAAGGGTGGAGCCAACAGCTCCAGCAGCAAAGTACTTCCAATCATCAGACATTCTTCTGAGTTTTGATGATATCGATGTGGCTAATGATGGCACAGGTCTGGATGGATGGTATCAACAAGTGGTGTGCTTAGTCTTTGGGATATAATAAGATTGCTAGCTTGGGTGTAAAGCTCTTACTTTACTCTCAATATTGTGTATTTGTAGTTCCCTTCCGCCATGGAGAAAGGATTGGATTCAGCTACCTTGTGTCACAAAAGTATACGGGAGAGCAAGCAAGGGTCAAAATCCTAAGAGACGCCAAATTTTTGGAGTTCAACATTCAGCTTGAAACCCATAAGCGTCTGATTCCGGTTCACACAAAGGGCCGACCCCCGTCGTACTACATTGTGGCGGGTATTGTGTTTGCTGCAGTCTCAGTGCCCTATCTCCGTTCAGAGGTGGGTTTGGCAAACTGAAGTTGAAGAGGTGAACATTATTTGACAAACACAAACCTTGGTTTTAGATGACTAATTTTAGTCTCATTATGCTTGTAGTATGGCAAGGATTATAACTATGATGCCCCTGTGAAACTACTTGACAAGCTCTTGCATTCAATGGCCCAAACGGAGGATGAGCAGCTGGTTGTCATCTCCCAGGTTTGATTTTTCTTCTAAAGTGAAACTCCTGTTATCAATAGCGGCACATAGGTGGGCATGCATGTATGCATACACCACATACATACCTGTTTTATCCAAACAAAAGAACTCATGCACACACTGCATGCACGCATGTTGGCACCTTCACGTCTTTTTCAAACAAAAGAACTCGTGTACACTCGCACACACACGTGCATCATGCATGCATGCATGCACGCACGCCCGAGCACGTGCACACACACACACACACATGTACAGACACCAATGCATACATGCATGCAAAAAAATGGCAGGTCTGTTGTGTGTTGTGATCTTGCAATTTCTTGGAGGCATGCATGCAAAGGTAGTTTCGTCAAGTCAAACATAACAGTAAGTACTTCTCATTCATTGGGCATGTAGCAGTAAGTATTTCTCATTCACTGGGCATGTATGGTTGTTTAGTCCCTATTGGGTGTAGGGATATGAAGTTCGAGGTTTCTCTAATCTGATTACCCTTGACATTTATTTAATGTTTTTCATTTATATGCTGTTTAAGTTCTGTGATAAATCTTGACGACAGGTGCTGGTGGCTGATATCAACATTGGCTATGAAGATATTGTCAATACCCAGGTGATCTATTTGGCTGATTTGTGAGTCCAGCTGAGTGCCATTTGCATGCAACTATGTAGTGGTTAGTTATGAATTGCTTGTTGGTGCATGCAGATAATGGCGGTGAATGGAACCTTGGTAAAGAACTTGAAGCACTTGGCACACATGGTGGAGACTTGCGAAGAGCAGTTTCTGAAATTTGATCTCGAATACCAGCAGGTAATCTTGTTGTGGGTTTTGCCAGCATACATTCCATAATAACTGCTCAATGATCTGCTTCTCTCTTTGTATGACAGATGGTTGTGCTAGAGACTAAAAAAGCCAAAGACGCAACCCCGGAGATTCTTGCAACTCACTGCATACCGTCAGCTACCTCTGAAGATTTGAAATCTTAAATAGCATTAGTATTATGAATACAGGCTTTTGAGTCCTTGCAATGGGGCAATTTTGTAAAGCACACATTTATAGATAATTCAACAGCCTTACAATTTTGCTTCAGTGACAGTGAATGCAAAGCTTGGTAGTCGGGTAGCATTTTGCACGGTTAGATGGTAGTCTTAAATCTACATGGAGACATGGAGACGGTTTTCCTTCGAAAGTCCTAGCTCTGGATATCATCAGCTTTTTGTGTACTTCTCTGCACTGCTCTCTCTCTCTCTCTCTTAGGTGACCCTAAAGATATCTATGAGGGTGGTTTTTACTTGGGTGTGATGAGGGCTCCTTGGACTTTGGAGAGCATGTGGGGATCTAGGGAGCATGAATTGTCTCTAACAGTGAGTGTCATTTTGGCAAATGGATTAGGGAGATCCAAAGGCTGTCAATGTGGCTCCATGAGCCATGGTATGCATGTGAATGTTATACGTGATTGTTCCTTGTGCAAGGAATTAAATCCTTAGTTTGAGTAAGTGCACAATCATTGTGTGGAAGGTGTTGGGTTAGTGCCGAGTCAGTTTGTTGTGAAACAATTGTTGAGTTGGTTCGGTGGTGATGGGGGTATGGACTTGTCAGAGTTGGTCTTTCCATTTTTGGGACCCGTATAGAGGGTTCCCTTGGTAAAAACTTTGGACTTCTATAAGCCGCTTATAGTAGGGCTCGAGTTAAGAGTACGACAATTTTAGCAAAGGGTAGTTCCACTTGGCTGATTTATGATTAAAGGTAGGCTTTGGACCAAATGATGGTTGTCAATTCTTTTCTTGGGAATTGGCGAACCTACCTTAGCTAGCTAGGGTACTCTTGGATATCTAGTGACCTCCTCGATGGTCCACCAATGTGGGTGGTGTTTGGGGGGTGGTCTTTATCTCTATTGGTGAGGTTGTGGGTCTCCAGTCGGTTTAGAGGGGAGTGGTTGACAGATTGAGGCAAGAGGAGAGTTGTGTGTTTGGGGTTACCTACAAATAATGGTGTGTGGTTAGACGACGAGGCTTGGGATGTTGGAAGGTATGGGATATTATCAAAGGTACAAGTGTTGTGTGTTAGGCGTTACTTGAAATGATGGCGTAGATGACAAGACTTGGGATGTTGGAAGGTTTTGGATATTATCTTTGTTCACCAAACATACGATGACCTTTCCATATAGAGGAGCTCAAATGGCGTAGATGACAAGACTTGGGATGTTGGAAGGTTTTGTTCACCAAACATACGATGACCTTTCCATATAGGGGAGCTCAAATGTCATGGTTTTTCTTTGTAACCTGAATACATTAATGATTCATCCTCTTTTGAGGACGTTACTTTCTCTCATTGTACCTGCTGTAGAGGGGTTCACATAGAACTTGTAAGATGTAAGTTTATATCGAATGAAAAACTCCACTTCAATAACCGATAGCTATGGTTTGGGAATTGTTTACTGTGGGTGTGATGGTTGCTACACAAAAGGAGTGAGGGGTGGGTGGCCAAGGTCCATATCTCCCAAGACAAAACTTTGTGGCTAGCCCTGGTGTCAAGTGAGGCTTGCCATGCAACTAGGTGGTCTTTTTAGGGGAACTCTAGCTCAAGGCACTTAAGTAGATATCACCATTATTTGTGTTTCTGGTCGAATTGTGACGGTTGATTGCATGTACAAAGCTCTATATGCTTCGGGGTTTATAGCCTCTTTGGTTCTTATTTCATTAGGTATTCGCCTCAAGGCATGCCCTCCATTTTTTGTTATCAGCCTCTCATTTCTCCTCCTTTTTCTTATGAATGTGATAGAGCATGTTCTAGGTGAGAGGTCCGTAGTAGTGCTCTCTTCATTGAAATATTCTTCCACCTTAACCCCATCTAGGGTCGCTAGCTTTACTGCACACTTGGAGGAGCGAGAAACTTTTGTGACTCAGTAGGGCCTTTGCCTTTGCACTTAAGTTTTCATTAGTGTTCTTAACATTGTATTCAAGTACCATATATCTCCTACCTCTATGTACTTGTCCTTGAGTTGGTCATCCTTGTGTAATAGTTTTTTGCGAGACCATCAATCTCTCTAAAAAGATCGTAATTTTTGTTCTCTTAGTTGCTCTAAGGAAAGTAAACTCTTTGTGAGAGGCTTCCCCTTAAGGTTTGTTGAGATATCGAGCTCGTCTAGTGAGGCAGTGGCCACTGATAACCCGCCTAGGGGATAGGCCCCACACTTACACCACTGGCATGGTTGGTGAGATCATGGGAGATATGCGGCCAGTGGGATGACAGGCTGTGTGACAGCCATTCTAGAGACTGGCATAGTTATAGCGCCAGCTCATTTAGTCGGGTTCACACTATAGAGAACCCGTGTATGTATTGGTTGAGTACCTTTCATATTATGTGTACTCTTATTCTTGTATATGGTGTGTTGAGTGTTGAGTAGAGAAGAAGAAGATTTCAGCCTCTCACCTTGTGTGTTCTCTATTAGGGTTTTGTGAGTGTGTGTGTGTGCTTGCAAGAGCTCAAGCTCTCTTCCCCCCTGCATCTTTTCATATGGTATCAGAGCCTGGTTCATGCTAAGGGCTGAGCTGCAAGCAAGAGAATCACAGGAAGCGGTACGAGGGTAAGAGCTTCAACTACTCTTCCCTATTTGTGTTGGTGACTACACCCTTGTCAGGAGCTCTAGGGGAGGCATCGGCAACGATCTCTGATTGAGGAGCTTTCTTCACGGGAGTAAAGCTTTTGGGCAACTATTCAGTCCTATGGACTACAATTTTCGAGCCGAAAACGCGTTTCGGGTGCGTCTGGACCTCCGTTTTTCAAAAAGCAGGCGATTTCGAGCACTACGGGTAAGTCATTGATTCTCTATAGAACTCTGTTTTAAGAACTGCAGGAAGACACATTGACTGTGCAGACACTGTGGGTGCTGCAAAGAGGTCTACAGTTGCCATTGGGTGTATGTATGCACATTGAAGTCACTGGTTGTGACATTTGAGAGTACTACAGTACCGCTGTGCAGAAAATACAGTAGTTTGTGTAGAAAAACCAGAGTGCAGGTTCTGGTAAAATTGTGTGTTTGGCAAGATGTCAAATGATGGGATAACTCAGATTGTGGCTGAGAAGCTTGACAAGAATAACTTCCATGCTTGGAGGTTCAGGTTGACGAATTTCCTGATGGGAAAAGGCTATTGGGACTACATAGAAGGTGAGCATGAAGAGGCACCGGAGATACCGGATATAAATCCGACTGCTGCAGATGTGAAAGAGTTTAAAGACTGGAACCAAGGAGCTAGGAAGGTTATGTATTGGCTATCCATTAGTATACAGGACACCATGATTGGGCACATTCTGGATGCCAAGTCCCCCAAGGAGGCGTGGAACACCTTGGTAAAGCTTTATGAAACAAATACCAAGGCACGTAAGATACAGTTGAAGAATGAACTTCATACTGTGGAGAAAATGAGCATGTCTGTGAATGACTATGCGTTGAAGATAAAGGGTATTGTGGAATCCCTTGCATCTATTGGTGTGTCAGTAGATGATGATGATAAGGTGGAGGTCTGTCTACGTGGTCTCGGGCCACAATACAAGGCGTTCAAGACGTCTATTCAGACTTGGGAAAACATTCCCAACTTTACAGATTTGGTGTCTATGCTGATTATCGAAGAGAAGAGCTTGGGTGAAGACCAACAGTCTTCACAAAGCAAAAACAGTTCAGAGCAACAAGCCTTCTACACAAGTTCAGGAAGAGGACGAGGAAGAGGAGGCCGTGGACGCGGTCAAGGAGGTGGCCGAACAGGTAATCAGAATTATGGCCAACAGCAGCAGCAGCAACAACAGTCCCAGAATCAACAACAACAACAACAACACGTAGGTGGAAGAGGCAAATTCAGAGGCAGGGGGAGTCAAAGAGGCCATGGAAATTGGCAAAGGCAATATAATGATGCACGTGAATGCTATTATTGTGGTAAGCCTGGACATGTGCAGGCAGAATGCTATAAGAAGCAGGCTGACATGCAAAATGGGAAAGTGCAGCAAAACAACTATGCATCCTCAAGCAGAAATAATGAGGATAATGAAAGGTTGTTTGTCATGCAACATGTCGTGAATGCCATGTCTGAAAATGTTGATGTAGCACAAAAAGATAATGTATGGTATGTGGATTCAGGCGCTTCGAACCACATGACGAGTCATGGGGAGTGGTTCAAGGAGATGAAAAACCCGGAAAGACCAAGTTTTGTGGAAACAGGGGATGACACTGCTCATCCAATTGCCCATGTTGGAGATGTGCCATTGTCTATGCAGGATGGCAAAGTGAAGTACCTTGCAGATGTACTTCATGTACCGAACATAACAAAGAATCTGGTTTCAGTTGGCCAGATGATTGAGCAGGGTTTGCAGGTTCGGTTTAACCCTGATGGGTGTTATGTTGAAGATTTCAAAGACAAGTGCAGGTTGGTTGCAAAAGGCAACAGAGTGGGCAGAATGTTTACATTGAATGTAGACATGCCTGAAATGAGTGCTGCGATGTTTGCAAATGGTTCAGGAATTGTTGCAGACACAGACATCTGGCATAAAAGGATTGGACATGTAAATGTGCAGAGATTGAAGTCTATGCAGACAAAAGGAATTGTGACAGGGTTGCCAAAATTTAAAGTGGAAGGTATGCAGAAAATATGTGAAGCATGCCAATTTGGGAAGCAAACAAAGCGTGTGTTTCCACGTAACAGATATGTGAGCAGAAATGCACTAGATGTTGTGCATTCAGATGTATGGGGTCCTATGAAGACCATATCTATGGGAGGCTGCAGGTATTATGTGACTTTCATTGATGACCACACAAGGAAAGTGTGGGTATATTTCATGAAAGAGAAGAGTGAGGTGTTCACTCACTTTCAGAATTTCAGAGTTTTGGTTGAAAAGCAAATAGGGAAATATGTCAAGTGCCTAAGGTCAGATGGAGGGGGAGAATACTTCTCCAATGAGTTCTCTGAATTTTTGAAGAAGAATGGTATTCGGAGACAGTTTACATGCAGATACACTCCGCAGCAAAATGGAGTTGCTGAGCGAAAAAACAGGCACATTGCTGAGATTGCGCGAGCATTGATGGAAGAGAAGAATATGCCGCATTGCTATTGGGCTGAGGCTGTTTCTACAGCAGTATACATCATGAACAGGACTCCAACTGCAACCATACATGATGTAACTCCAGAGAAGAGGTTTACTGGCAGAAAATCGGATTTGTCTCATCTGAAAGTCTTTGGATGCATTGCATATGTGCATGTGCCAGATGAGCTGAGAACTAAGCTGGATCCAAAAGCTAAAAAATGTGTGTTTATTGGATACTCCCTTGAGCAAAAGGGATACAGGTGTTATAACCCTGCTACACGTGAGTTGAGGGTAAGCAGGGATGTTGTCTTTGATGAGATGAGCAGCTGGTATACTGCTGAAAAAGAAGCTGTTGGGGCTGATTTGAGTGGAAGTGTGGTTGCACAGAATGCAGGTCAGCAATCACAGTCTTTGAGTGGACCAGGAGAGTCCTCATCTAGTGGGTCTATTGACAGACCATGGAGTGGCAGGCTGCGTCATAATACCAGTCCTGCAAATGTGATTAGTACATCACGTAAAGGAAAAGAGAAAGTGGTTGAGCCCCTTGGTATGCCTGACATTTCTGCAGGGCATTCTCATGTTGATGGAGAGTCTAGTGGCTCAGATATGAGCCTTGATGAGGAGCTTGGGATCCCAGCTATGAGAACACCTGGTGTAAAGAAGACTATGGAAGCCATGAATGAAAAGCTGCGAAGATCACAGAGAGTGAAGAACCCTGTGCAGAGATTTACATATGATGGTTATGTGGCACATCACTATGCATATATGGCAAAGGTTGTGCAGGTTGTAGAGCCCACATGCATTGATGAGGCTGTTGGAAATGTGTGTTGGTAGAAAGCTATGGATGAGGAGATGGATGCACTATATGGAAATTAGACTTGGGATTTAGTGCAATTGCCTGAAGGCAAGAAAGCCATTGGATGCAAGTGGGTGTACAAAGTAAAACATAACAGTGATGGAAGCATAAACAGGTACAAGGCTAGATTGGTAGCCAAAGGATATGCGCAGACATATGGGATTGATTATGAGGAAACTTTCAGCCCAGTTGCCAAGATGGCAACGGTGAGAGTTGTGATAGCAGTGGCTGCGTCAAAGCAATGGTCTTTACATCAAATGGATGTAAAGAATGCATTCTTGCATGGGGATTTGCAAGAAGAGGTGTATATGTTGCAGCCGAGGATGTGGGTCACCCCGAGCATGTTTGCAGGTTGAAGAAAGCCTTGTATGGCTTAAAGCAAGCACCAAGAGTATGGTCTGACAAGATTTCTGAATATCTTGTCACTATTGGCTTTCATGTAGCCAATGCAGATTTCTCGCTGTATGTGAGACATGGTGATAGAGGAGTTGTGCTTGTTGTCATCTATGTAGATGACTTGATCATTACGGGGGACCATGATGCAGAGATCTTTGATGTAAAGATCTTGCTTAGACAGAAGTTCGAGATGAAGGATCTGGGGGAGCTCAGATATTTCTTAGGCATTGAGGTGATTAGGTCACCACATGGTATTAGATTACTGCAGAGACAGTATGGCTTGGACATGTTGTCCAAGTATGGTATGACAGGATGTAAGCCTATTTCTGTGCCATTGGATCAGAATGGCAAGTTGAGTGCAGATTCAGGAGAGATCTTGGAGGATCCTACTATGTACAGGAGCATAGTAGGAAGTTTGATCTACATGACGATCACCAGACCAGATTTGAGCTATGTTGTTGGGTTGGTGAGTCAGTTTATGCAGGTTCCACGGAAACCGCATTTGGATGCAGTGAGACGCATACTGAGGTATGTGAAGTCTACTTTGCATTGTGGACTATTCTATGAGACTAGGACAGAGATATGTGTACATGGGTACACAGATGCTGATTGGGCTGGTAGTATCTCAGATAGAAGATCTACCAGTGGATTCATGTTTTCTTTGGGGAGTGCTGCTATGACTTGGAGCAGCAAGAAGCAGCCTACGGTTGCTCTATCGAGTACAGAGGCCGAGTACAGAGGAGCTGCTATGGCAGCATGTGAGGCAGCTTGGTTGAGAAAGCTACTTGCAGATTTGGGTCTATCAGTGGATAGACAAGTTGTCATTTTCTGTGACAACATTAGCAGTATACAGTTGGCCAGGAACCCAGTCTTTCATGCTCGTACGAAGCACATAGAGGTCCACTACCACTTCGTCAGAGAGAAGGTCTTGGCAGGAGATCTTGACCTTGTTTATGTCAGCACACAGAGGATCAGGTAGCTGACATCTTCACCAAAGCATTGGGTACAGAGAAGCTCCGCAGATTCAGGGCTTCGCTTGGTGTACATGAGATGGAGTTGAGCTCGAGGGGGAGTGTTGAGATATCGAGCTCGTCTAGTGAGGCGGTGGCCACTGAGGGGGATAGGCCCCACACTTACACCACTGGCATGGTTGGTGAGATCATGGGAGATATGCGGCCAGTGGGATGACAGGCTGTGTGATAGCCATTCTAGAGACTGGCATAGTTATAGCGCCAGCTCATTTAGTCGGGTTCACACTATAGAGAACCCGTGTATGTATTGGTTGAGTACCTTTCATATTATGTGTACTCTTATTCTTGTATATGGTGTGTTGAGTGTAGAGAAGAAGAAGATTTCAGCCTCTCACCTTGTGTGTTCTCTATTAGGGTTTTGTGAGTGTGTGTGTGTGCTTGCAAGAGCTCAAGCTCTCTTCCCCCCTGCATCTTTTCAAGGTTATGCCTTGCTACAATTTGAAGGCTTGGAACTAAACGTTCCATTGGCATGATTGTGCCAAGCCTTAATGCAAGCTGAAAAGGTGTGTTGTTGATAGCTACCTTTTATGCAGTATGATAGATCCATATAGCATAGTACAACTTGTGCTCCCAGTCACTCCTCAATGCCTCTATCGTCTTGGTGAGAATAGTGTACAATATCTTGTTTGTGCTTTTTGGCTTGGCCGTTCACTTGCAGTAGTAAGGTATTCACTTTCTATGCACCACAAGGAACTCTTTGAGCAAAAATTTCACCACTTTATTTATAAAATGTATACTATGATCACTCACTATTTCTAGTGACAACTTAAATGGGCAACCACATTCTCATAGAGGAACTTAGTGCTATCTTACATCAGTATTTAGTGTAACCTTGGCCGCCTCAGTCCACTATGTGAAGTAATTGATGATGACCATAATGAAATGTGCTTGGGTTTCCACCATAGTAGCTAAGCTAATGGGACCCACAAAGTCTAAACCCCATTTTTCAAATGGTTGTTTCAAAATTATAGGGGTTAGGGGAATTCGGTCCTTCTCTTAGACTATGGCAAACCTTTGGCATTTATTGTAGCATTTGATAAACTTAGTTAGATCTCCAAAGAGTGTAGGGGCTTGCTCAAGAACGATGACATGGTCATCTTTATGAACACATTTCCTCATGATGCTATCTTGACCCTTCTTGTAAAGCATTCCTACTATTAATTGATAGTAGGAGACTGTTTTCCTAATGAGGTGTTTGGGTTTATCCTTCTTGTTGGGATGGCCTATTGGGAATCCATTGTTCAAGAAGTGAGTGATGTCTTTATCCCATTCTGATACATGATCAATATGGAATAATAGACCATTATGAAGATCGTCTTCCACTTCTAGAGGGGGTTCTCCATTTGGAATTATGGAAAGGTGGTCGGCATGGACCGGCACAGATCCTTTTTACACAGTGATGGTGAAATCAAACTGCAAAAGAATAAGAAACCATCTCTAGTGATGCACCATGTAGTGTGAAGCTTATTCACCAAATAAAGCAGTGCTTAATGGTCAACAAAGAAAAAAAAATCGTAACCAAGGAGATAATGCCTATACTTCTTTTTACAACATATACCATGGCTAACCCTTCTCTCTCAGTCTATGTTGTGCTCCCTTGGTTTTGTTAACATGCATCCAATAGAAAATGTTAAATAATCAATATGTATATGCCATTTGGGGAATCTTAAGTTGGGTGCACTTAATATTTTCTTCTTTAGCTTTTTATATGGCTATTGGCATTTGTATGTCCAGTCAAAGATAATCAATAGCTTACATACACTATTCTAGCATATATTGCATATAAAAAGATAAATCTTCTTGTATACCCTATGTGCCCATTGGCATTCGTATATCCATTCAAAGATAATAAATAGCTTCTCAATAGCTTATATACAAGGGTCTGACACATATATGGCATACAAGAGGACGAATGTTTCTTATACATGGGCACTTTTTACCTTTTTGTTGGGAAAGGTTATACATAGGCTATAGGCAATACGCTAAAGGCTATACATAAGTCTATAAGCAAAATAATATGCCTATATATAGGCTACAGGCTATGCATAACTTTATGCATAGGCTATAGGAAATACGCTAAAGGCTATACACGAGTCTATAGACAAAACACTATATGCCTATATATAGGCTATAGGCTATGCATATAGCCTATATGTAGGCATATAATGTTTTGCCTATAGACTAATGCATAGCCTATAGCCTATATGTAGGCATATAATGTTTTGCCTATAGACTAATGCATAGCCTATAGCCTATATATAGGCATATAGCATTTTACCTATAGACTTTTGCATAGTAGGCTATGCACAACCTTTATGCATAGGCTATAGGCAATATGCTAAAGGCTATACATAACTCTAGAGGCAAAACACTATATCCCTATATATAGTCTATAGGCTATGCATAACCTTTATGCATATATATGCCTATATATAGGCTATAGGCTATGCATAACCTTTATGCATATATATGCCTATATATAGGTTATGCATAACCTTTGTGTATAGCATAAATGCATATAGCATATATATATGCATAGAATGTTTTGCCTATAAATCGATGCATAGCCTATAGCCTATATATAGGCATATAGCGTTTTGCCTATAGACTTATGCATAGATTTTAGCATAGCCTTTATGCATAGCATGTAGCCTATATATAGGCATATAGCATTTTGACTATAGACATAATTATGCATAGCCTTTAGCATATTGCATGTAGCCTATGCATAAGCCTTATGCATATAGCATGTGCATGACATTTATATGCACATAGCCTATAGGCATGTAGCATTTTACCTATAGACTTATGGATAGCCTTTACGCATAAGGCTATGCCTATGCATAGCCTATAGCCAATAGGCATATAGCGTTTTACCTATAGACTTATGGATAGCCTTTACGCATAAGGCTATGCGTATGCATAGCCTATAGCCAATAGGTATATAGCATTTGGCTTATAAAATTATGCATAGACTTTAGCATATTTCCTATAGCCTATACTTATGCCTTATGCATAAGCTTTATGCATATAGCCTATAGGTATGTAGCGTTTTGACTATAGATTTTTCCTATGCTTCTATGCATATGGCCTATACATAAAGTTATATGCATATAGCCTATGTATAGCCTATACATATAAGATTTATGCATAGGCTTAGCATAAGACCTTTATTTATTTATGTCTCTCTCGAAAAAAAAAGCTTAATACAAATGGTACTACTTACCCAAGCCATGGTGCAATCTTTCTCGGTCTCTTGATGGTCTCCTGCACAACCTTCTTCTTCTCATGAGTGATTGAAACATGTCGAGAAACCAACAACGCAGGTGGTGGCATCTCCAAGGGTGGCTTGTCAAAGAAACCGGCACCTCTTTAGCGCAAAGACCCGATCAAATCAGTTAAATCTTGAATCTAATCCCCGATGTGGCAATGGCAATAAAGGCCATAGCATCCTCCAACATGTCTCCTCTATGAATCCTGCATCTATCATAATCTGCCCAAGTAGTAAAACTAATAAAAACAAAGTGCTAGGATCCATGGAGCAATGCTAGTGTGCAATGGAGAGAGATAGAATGCAAGCTCAAACAATGTGGAGAGAGAGAGAGAGAGAGAGAGAGAGAGAGAGAGAATGTGGGGGTATGTGCAACAAGCTCTAGTAATGAAGAGAGAGAGGGAGAGAGAGCAAAGAAAAAAATGGCGGGTGAAGTGAATCTGAAGAACATTTGGGATATACGCTTTTTTTTTCATGTGATTTATGTCCCTAGGAATGTTATAAAGTCACACTTTTTAATGACACTTGTAGCAACACTATTTATGTCATTAAGCGACTCCTATTTACCTTTTTTGAAAAAGCCCAAAAGTGTCACTACTACAGATGTTGCTTCACGACACTCGTAACTTTTGTCGCTCTACAATCCTCGTAACCTTGGAGTGTATCCTACCACCCCTCCCTAAAACAATGGGCTCAAGGAGATCAATACGACACGGTTCCACCCTAGCCTATATATGGCTCTCTCTTTTAAAAAAAGAAAAGAAGAGCCATATATAGGAGCTTTTAGGGTTGTTCACGGATCTTAAGCATTGGAAACTTTTCGTTTATGGGAGGGAATTCACAATGAAAATTGATCACTAGATACTTAAATGGTTGTAAACCATGTTTAGTGCCCAATGTAGTGTGCCCAATGTAGTGATAGGAAAGCCAAGTGGATTCAAATCTATCAATAGTTTGGAGGTATGATTTTTTTTCTCTAAGAAAGAGACTTTTATTAAGTATGAAAGAAGGCATACAACAATTATGGCTATGAGCTGGAATAGAATAGAATCACCCCAATATGTAAGGTGATCTCAACCACTGAGGAGCATAATGGTGCCATGAAAGACCTATGGGACTAGAGCAAAAGAAAATGCCATGGTCCCACTCTTGGATAAATACAATGCCCTTTTCCTGCATGGAATGAAAGGACTCGTGAATATAAGCCCAAGTAGCCATGAGAGTATGGATGATATCAGCCCATATAGTGCTAATGCACTGAGACTCAAAAATTTGGACACCCTCAATAGCCTTAATGCATCTAGCTCTATAGATCTGTCATGCTGTAATACTGGCAATCAACTGGTGTCAATCCTCTATCTAGGGGGTGTATAATGTGCACACGGGACATCTTGCAACAAACCATGCTGTGGGCAGTACCTCTACTAATGAAAATAGTAGTGTCTATATCAGTGCCCTCGTAGAAAAGTTGCGGGCTCGATTGAGAAAGCCAAGCAATTGCCCCCAAGTAACATACATCGTGCAGCCACTCAATTTACCCATAAGTTGGGCTATAGAATCCCAAATACGCTGTGTGGTGCTGCATCTCCATAAACAATGCTATACATTCTCAGAATTTGCTCCACATCTCGGGCAGGTAGGTTCTACACGGAAAACACATCTCCACTGATTGGTGGGGAGACCACCATCTAAAAATAACAAAAATAAATGAGAGATCTTGCTCTTTCTGTATGAATGCTAGAGCCTATGCCAATATCTATGCTATCATTGGATTGATGCCATAACTCTCCCAATGAGGCTTGAGAGTAGGGATCCTATGCATCTATCGAGTGATGAGAAGCTTGGCATTCCATATCGTGAAACTGAAAAGGAAGGCTTTTCAATGGATCGGAGGCATCAATCCATTCCCACTCACCTAGATCCTAGTGAAGATATATGATAGGACTACCACCATACGGCCACAAACACCAAGAGCCATGAGTCACTATTTGAGGAGAAGGATCAATGAAGCAATGCTTCTCCAAACGACCAACGATCCTCATTGGACTAAGCCTAGTGTCTCGGATGATCCCCTCCATGCTACAACTCCTCAATATCCATCCAGACATGATAGAATAGATGATGCAATCCGTAGCCTCCAGGCCTAGGAGAGCAATGATCTACAAAAGTACGCCTATCCTAGAAAAAACTCCCACCCATCTCGGATGATAATCTCCATGAAAGATCTCAGAGAGCCACTCATGCGGTATAGATACATCAATCTGATCAATACGTATGCGAGAACCCCTAAGATGCTGAATGAATGCAGCTCTCCGATCCGTCGGTAGACTCTTGAAGGTCTTCCAGGCAAGAACTATGTATGCACATCTCTCCCATCCTGACCACTGCATGTAACGAGATCCACCAAGTGGCCAACTAGCCTTATCCCTAATGAACTCGTTCCACATAATAGGTTGTCAGTCAACCTTATCCACAGACCTAGGAAGCCTTTGTCGTCGAGAAAGGTCTCATGCTTCTCCATGCTCTAACAATGGCAACAATAAGAGGGGAAGATGGTGTCCTGATATCTACCTCTGTGAACAAAAACCGCATGCTAAGTGGCCAATCTCTCCTAACACAGGGTGCACATCCAGAAATCTAAGAAAGAAAAAAATCCTTCCAAGGCTCAATGCCTTGTAGGAAATTTCTAACCACGAGTTTACAAAGCAACACCCTGCACTAAACATCCAGATCAATAATATTCAACCCCCCTGTTGTTTGG
Source organism: Cibotium barometz (assembly GCF_041138505.1). Lineage (NCBI taxonomy): Eukaryota > Viridiplantae > Streptophyta > Polypodiopsida > Cyatheales > Cibotiaceae > Cibotium > Cibotium barometz. Next base: position 20,505,924 of record NC_141046.1, on the reverse strand, counting down.
CTGAATAACTGTAAGCCAAGCTACCCTAGCACGTGTGTTTGTGGTGCCATCTAAACCCGACCAAAGAAAATTGCGGATCAACCTCTACAACTGACCAATGCATACATGAGAGAAGCATGAACAAGATGCAATAAACCAACCTGAGACAAGCAATACCTGATTGGCCGTCAATGCTCTGGAGGCTAAATCCAATCTCCTAGAGCTCCAATGAAGAAGCTTTTTTCGAATACTCATAAGTACCGGAGCAGGAGAAATAGTAATCCCAACTTGGCATCCCAAATATCTAGTAGTGCATCCTCTGTTGATCCAAGTAAAACCAATCTCTGCACCCCAAGCAACTCTTAACTAATCCAAAAACTAGTAGATTTGTGATAATTAATGAGGGTCCTTGTTGCCAAACAAAACTCTTCCAGTGCCACCTAAAAGGAACATTAAACATATGTGTAAGGTCTCCAAGAACATGGCTGTGTCATTAGCTAACTCAGAGTCAACCAACTGCTCCTCACTCTACGAAGAGGCAACCTTAATCCAGAAATACTAGCAGTGGAGTGGAGGAAGATGCTCATCACCGTTGTGACTACGATATATAATAATGGGACTAAAAGGCATCCCTGTCGTACTGAGCGAGAGATTTGAAACTGCTTGCCTCTATCAGCGCAAGCACACACACTACTATGGGCATCGTGATACATGCATGAAACTCCCTTGATCCTTCTTTGAGAGAAACCCATATGGCAAACAGTACCCTCGAGGAATTCCCAATCCACTCTATCATAAGCCTTCTCAAAATCCAAGAGTAGAATGGCTAAAGGCTGATTACTCGCTTTGGTCCATTTCAGAGCCTCCTAAAACAAGAAAATATTATCAAAGATGTTCCTCTTGTGCAATCTAAACCATTCTGAGTATCATGAATGACATCCTACAAAATTGGATGTAATCTAATGCTCACTGCCTTAGCAAGTATCTTATATGCAGTCCCAAGTAAGGTGATAGGTCTGCATTGTCTAATCAAGGTCTTATTCCCACTCTTAGGGATAACGAAAATAAGCTCAGTGAGAGAAGAAGGCATAGAACTTGTGTCCCACATCTCCTAGAGAGCCGATGCGATCTCTGCCCCAATCTCATCCCAAAAAGTAATTAAAAAAATAGGGGAGAGATCATCCTCCCCTGGACACTTACCATGAGGTAAGGCATGAAGAGCATGATTGAACTCCTACATAGAAAAAGGGGCATCCAGAATGGCACACGTCTCCTTAGAAATCAAAGGTGGCAATGCATTCCAAACCTTCCTTTGTGCCGTGTGTCTCAAATCAGAATGAGGCTTAGTGCTAAGAAGCAGGCGATAGAAATCAATGGCAATCTATCTAACCATAAGAGGATATGAATGAAGAGTGCCATGTGAATCTTGTTGCTACGTGACACTATCTCTGACATGAGATGGGCCATGAGTAGCAAAGAAGTGTTTGTTACATCTGCCACCCATATGAGTCCAAAAGGATTCCTCTTTGACTTCCCATGGTTCTGCAAATGGGATAACACAACACACCTTCCACCTGAGATTATTTACATGATTTGCCAAAGCCCCCTTCTAATTGCCACGCTAAGTCTAAGTTAAGCTCGTTGATTGGAGCAAAGAATTATCCATGACTATAAAACTATGTCCACACAAATTTTCATCAAGCTGCTGAAGCCCATAAACCAAGCCCACCCTCTCAAACCAAATAAATACATACTTGTGGTGCACTCTCCGATCATCCCTTGTATGGGCTGAGAATTGATGCCTCCACACAGAGCATGTAGGAAACCTACAGTAGTCGATGCATGCATCCATTGCACCGCCGGCACCTAGGAGACCACAAATCAATAGCGCCCCCATGAAGGGATGTTGGTTGCAGGGCCATCTCATGCCCCAAGGGTTTGGGGAGATAACTATGACAAGGTTCTATATGGCTTTTTGACTTCCCATGGTTCCACATAAAGAGCTAACACACCTTCTAGCAATGCATCAACAAGAGGTTAGCTATGTGATTTACCACTCCAATAGTTCTACAACAACAAAGATAATCTAAAAACTTTAACTTTGTGGTCTAGAGTCCCATTTGTATTTGACACTAGCTAGTATGTCCATCGCATTCTATTATAAGTTTGTGTTTAACACCATGAAGTATGTCTCAAAGATATGATACCTTAATTCGTTTTTTCTCTTCCCTTTATTCATGTCTTTAAAAGCCCTACAAATGGCACTTCTCTCTTCCTTTTGATTGGACATGCCCAATAACTAAAGTTTTTTCATCATGTCTTGTTTACTTGAAACCAATTGGTTTCATAATGATGAAACCAACCGAAGTTACAGTAATTGTGAGAAACAATAGTTTATAAGATAAAACAGCTTTAATCATGTGTAAAATTACATTGTTTGTCATCCAATGCATCAGAATTGCTCTTGGAGGATTGAGGAAGCTATGCCAGAACAGTGCAAATTTAGGCTATGCAGCGATGGTGCACGCTCAAAATTTGCCTGTTCTGGCACTGCTTCCCCATCCACTCAGGATCATTTTTGATGCATTTATAATGGAGTTGAGTACATTAATTATAAAAATAGTAATTTATAAAATAAAAATACCTTTAATCATGTATAAAAATACATTATTTGTCATCCAATGCATCAGAATCGCTCCTGGAGGGCTGGGGAAGCTATGCCAAAACAGTGCAAATTTGGGCTCTACAGCAGCGGTGCAGGCTTAAAATTCGCACTGTTCTAGCACTGCTCCCCCAGCCACTCAGAATCATTTACCATCATGTCTTGTTTACTTTAAACAGGCTCCTTTAGTGTCGTGAGATTTGTCCACGTGCTAAAGGAGTTGTATTTTTATATATAATATGGCCCATTACACATAATGTCTAATGTGTAACACATTTTTTTTCTTTATGCTTCAACAAATGTATGTGAAGTCATCACCTCATTCATATACAAGCCATGTGACCGTTTGATGTTGTACTTCTCTTCCTCATCAATTGGATAACTTTGTTAAGACACCTTTAAACCTTGGCTCTTGAAAGCCCCCATGGGATCATTCTTTTTCCTAATATGTAGTGCTATCATTTTGGTAACCTACTCAAGGAATCACATCATCTTTCCTCCACACAATGATTTGTGTGGCACAGCATGGGCATTTCTAACTTTAGCATTGTTCTTTGTGATCTTCACATTGCCCCCATGGATGATACCCATGGTCTTCACATCACCCTCATTGTTATTTGTGAAGACCATGGATGATACCCATGATCTTCACATTGCCCCCATGGATGATACCCATGCTATTCAACACTTCATCTACCATCTTCATAGAGATAACAACTCATTCACATGGTTGCATTGTGAGGTTGGAATTACTATATCTTGCCCAAGTTGTGCATCTTTGCATGCCGTGTGAGGCTATGTAACTATATCTTGCCCACGTTGTGCATCTTTGCACACCATGTGAAAAAATGCACCTTATCAATTCCAATGGGCATAATTGGCTCTCATTTAGGATCATTCATCTTGCTTCTTTCTACCAAGGCATCTTGGTCACATTTTAAAAATTTGATCTTTTTACATAGGCATGGTCTTTGTGGTTTTATTGATCTCCTTATCTTTCTTGGAGCCATTACCCTTCTTCACTATTATAGTAGGTGCAACTTTCTCACTTGAAATTCTTTTAAGATAATTTACATCCCTATATATGCTAACCGAAATTTATCTTATATATGGGAATCTCAAAAGTTGTTTGCATACTTACACACATTGGACAAGAATTAGCCATGTTTGCCCCCATGTTACACCCAAGCATACACTTGGTATATACTTGAAACATCATTTACAGTATTAAGACAAACTCCCCTAATCCACCACAAACTCCCCAGATACTAAAACTAATAGCAATGTCTCATTGTTTTGAGTATCTATTGATTTGGAATGTTTGTTCTCTCAATCATCCACTTATATATACTTCAAATATCCTCTAAAGTTTCCTTTCACCTTTTCATCACCATCATAAGCCACAACAACATTCATGAGTTCTACCTTGCTGGCCTTCACGATTTCATGCCGATCTCACTTCATTCCACCGAGTCCAAAGACCAATTTCTCATCCACTTAATCAGCCCCATGACCTTGCAACACTTGACTAATTTAAGCAAAATGTGGTGTGTGTGTGTGTGTGTGTGTGTGTGTGTGTGTGTGTGTGTGTGTGTGTGTGTGTGTGTATGTGAGAGAGAGAGAGAGAGAGAGAGAGAGCACAAAAATCACTAGTAGAAAACAAACTAAACATGACCATTAAAAAATTCAGCACTGATAATGGGGGGGCCTTTGAAAACTAGTCAACAACATGGGATTGTCCATGAATTTAGTGTCCCCTACATCCCACAACAAAACAACATTGCTGAGTAGATTACCCCGTATGCTCATGCTCAAAGTAGCTGCGGCGACGGCGGCAGGAGCCACAGCTTGTTACCAGCAAAATCACATGAAAAGATCAAACCCTAACTCAGTTCAGCCTATGCTTTTATAGCTTCCAAAGAAGCGATCAAAACTTAGGCGTATGGTCGTCTACACTTCTTTCTTCTCTTCATTCATAGCGTCCAATTCGTTCTGCTCTCTGAACACTGTCCTCAGCCAGTAGACCTTCCATCTACCTCTTCCACGCTTGCAAATATAACACGGCCACATCATGAGAATAATTACAAGAAAGAAAGCTTCAAGAATACATTACAATGTCTCCAGATTTTGCCAGGCCCTTGAATACACGAGAGCCCTTGAATACACGAGAACCCTAGTCGTGTTGACAACAAAAGAAGAAGAAGAAGCCTTTTTAACGTCGTAGGAACAATCCCAAGAGACCAAATATGATCTATCCGACAGAGAGAAAAATAAATCAAACACTAAAAGTTTGCTATCGCTTTGAGAATATTGACTTAATATGATTTTTAAATAGGGAAAGTGGTGCATTTTTTATTTTATTAAGCGGAGGGTTTTTCCCTGCCACCTCCTGTCACCAGTGTCTCCTCTAATCTCCTCTAAAACTAGTTACTGGATCTCTTCTAAAACAATTTCTTTTCTTCCTCCTCTAGTCACGTGGCAATAGTGTACAAATGGGCAGACTCTACAAGGTGTGGTGGGGACAATGTCGCAGAGCAGCACGCGGGTGTAAAACTAATTTTTATTACAATCCAGATATGCACATCTGGTAGGTTACAAAGATGTCTGCATCGCAGCCAGCACGATTTGAACCCACAACCCTGGGGAATAACACAATTCACTCTATTCATCGAACTACTGCCGTCTTGACTACATTTCCAAATTTACATTGTTTATTACAAGTAGGTGATCGTGCATTGATGTGGCATGAAGTTTTTTCTTGTGTGTATGCAAGTGTGCAACTACATGCATGCACGAATATATCTACTATCTCTATCTCTTTTCTATTTTATTAAGCACAGGTTTTTCCCCTTACCTGTCGCTCTCTTTAGCATTTCCTCTAATCTTCTCTAATGTTCCCAAAACTTTAACGTTTCCCCTTTACCACCTGTAACTCTCTCCACATGAGTTCAAGTCCCACCGTTGGTCGCATATGCCCTCGTGTTGTATTCTACCGACGTTAATACCTCTCTCTCTCTCTATAGAATTTCCTCTAAGCTCCCCAAAACTTTAACGTTGTGAAATTCTCTCTATAGAATTCCCTCTAATCTCCCCAAAACTTTAACGTTGTGAAATTTGAATACTCGCCTGGAACCAGATAAAGAAGACTGCCACGTCAGCAGCGCTGTCAGGCGAAGACACGTGACTCAGGTCAATTTTACGTTAGTTTTGTTCTCTTTGTCTGCTGCAGAAGGCCATGGCCGCCCACTATCAACAGCTGAATCTCATCCAACAGCATGGCCAGCTTCTTCCGTCTCGCTGTCTCCTCTTCCCCGCCACCTCCTCTCGCTCTCAGCTCCCACTCAGGTTTGTTTTCATCGTATAATTTTTGTACAAAATGTGCTTGTTTCTACCTGCATTTGTTAATTTTTGTTTTTTCTGATTTGGGCCCTTGCCCTTTTGATGTGGTCTGGTTTCATTGTGCACCTTCTGGAGAGAATATACGACATACTTTTAAGTACGACATGTTATTGGTTCTAGAATGTGCTTCATCTGTATGCTCATTTATGATATCTAGCTTGCATTTATGATGCCCTCTATGCTTTTAATTGCATTTCCTAAATTTTCTCGTGTGCACTACAAGTCATTGGCATGAGAATGTACTAGATGAAATGTAGAACATGCCAATGCCATTTGCATTTGCAATATTTTGACATATTTCTGCGATTTTCGGCCCTAGAGGCAATGGATAACTGCAATTCTATTTTGTCAAAGTCACTTGAGACATACACCTGGCCTGCTTCAAGTTTGGTTTCAACCAAAATAAATTAGCAATCGTCTTTCTTGTAGGCAAAGAACGTTCCTTCCTTGCTAGGCGGCCACACTTGACAAGTCATGGTGTAACCGTGGCTAGCCACATCCATGAGTGAGAATACTAGTCTTTCTCATTAGACAATGCTCTATGCTATTTGTGTCCTCCGGCTACAAGCATGAGCAGCTTGCTAGTAGGCCAACTCAGTGGGAACATCCTGTTACTACCACATTCAATCAATATTGTGGGAATGACCACAGCATTGAACATAAATTTCTTGACAACATCCCCCCAACCCCCAACCCCCAATCCCCCACCCCCACCCCCACCCCACCCCACCCCACCCCACCCGCCCCCCCACCCCCCCACGCCAACCAAACCCCTCTTCCTCCCCTAAAAAAAATAACTCTCTTTTCTTCTAATGGGATTTCATTTGGGAGGGTGGATAAGTTGTATGAGTTGTTCCAAAGGTCAAGCGCGTGAACACCAGCTTGCTTGTGTGTGTGTGGCATTTGGTGTGGGCAGCATTGAAAATCTTTTAGTGTGGACACATTTTGTAGTCGTAGGTTTATTTCTTGCTGTAGTTGACCATCTTGAAGCTACTATAAGAGCATTCTTTGCTCAAGCTTGTTAGTGTTGGGATTCGAAGTCTCATGTGTGTGTCCTCTCGTGTGTGTGAACCCTTGTTTGTGTCCATATGTGTGTGTGTGTGTGTCTAGGTGTGTGTGTTTGAACAACTCCTAAAAGAGTTATTGTTCTAGTAGTGGGTGAGCACCCTTATAAGTGGATAAGATAAGTGTGCCATGTGGTATACACTTATTAGAGTGTGATATTAGGATGGGTCAAAAGATAAGGCTGCTGTAACATGCGGAAGCTTCGGGGTAGATCGGTAACTTCAATGCTCAGAAAACTGCAATCGTTCACGAAGAGAATAACGCACAAAACTGAAAGTAGATGTGCAAAAAATAGAGAGAGAGAGAGAGAGAGAGAGAGAGAGAGAGAGAGGGGGGGGAGAAGAGGACACAGTATTGGGTCGTGAATACCCTCTGTAGGGCTCCCATCACGAATGGTGTATTTTGCTTTTGTTAGAATGATATAAAATCTGAAAATAAAAGAGTGAACCTTGCTGTTTCGGCAGAGATAAATCTCTGCCCTTGACCTTCAACCTTCACCCTTGCGTTAGCTTGGCTGTCCGGGCCCTTGAGTTGCTGCAACACTTTGTGAAATATGAGATAAATGAATCATTTTCTGGGCTGTGTTTTTATACCAACAAAAGTTCTTAGTCGGCCAGCAATAAATCCCTTCCATGACTTGTTTAATGAGCATTAAATGCTCTGTAAGTATTCGTTTTCACACGTGGGCTGCTAGCTTTTCCATTGCTTCTGTCCAGGCTGTTTGGTCAGCCCTTATGCTCTGGCCGCCTACAGTCCTGGCTGCCCTATGGGCTAGCCGATTGGCTGGGGTGGCCCCAAATGCATGTCGGCTTGCTGGACTAGCCCCCGCTGGCTGGCCGCTGGACTGGACCTTAGCTGACAGGGCCCCAACTTCCTTGGCTGGTGGGCAAAGGCCATGGGCCCCTTGGGGTGGCCTAAGGCCTACCCCCTGCCCAATCATGGGATATAATACCCCTTTCTGGGGTAGCCCTAAGGGATGCGCCCTTCTACATGCAACCTACATGCCCTACATAGATGTCTGGCATTCGGTCACAGACCAAATACACAGAGCAATTGACATCATTCCGGTCACAGACCAAACACAGAGAGCAATTGACATCATTCCAGAGGGAGACTCACAGCGCGGACTGGCTCTCCTTCATGTGCAGGACAATGCGCACTTGACCTCGGACGCATGAAGTGGAACCCTGGCTGACTCGTCCCGGAGTGGACTCACATGGGACCAGTTTTCCACTCCAGGTCCTACACCTTCTTGTTTAGATATGTCCACGTGGCATCCAAGTGCGGGATGCACGTGACATCCCCTTCTGCTTAACTTGACAGAAACTGCATAGCCTCCAAATAGTCCGTTAATAAAGCCGGATAGTCGTCGAAGAACTCTTTGTCAAATTGTGGGTCCCTCGGTCCTTAAACTTTGTATTGTCTTTGTCTTCAGTGTGAGCCATGCTTGAAGCGGTGCAAAAGGATCTATTCTGGAACCATCATTTCAGCTTCATCAATGATATCTGGTTCTGCTTTGTCTTTCAGTTCTGAAGGGATCGGACCTGTATATGGTTTTAACCAATTGACATAGAACACATTGTGCATGGTCGAGCTCGGAGGTAGCTTCAACTTCATTGAAACCTCGTTAATCTTTCTCTAGATGGAAAAAGGTGCGAAGCTCATAGCTTGTCCACTTGTTTCAACTTTTGCTTCATGATCCGAAGATAAACCCAATCACCCTCTAAAAACTTCATATCCCTTCGGTCTTTGTTGACTTGTCGAGTGTAGGCCTTATGTGCTTTAGCCAACCTGTCTTTTATGGACTCCAAAATCTCCTGGTAAGACTCTGTCAATCTGTTCGCTTCAGGTATTGAGCACGAGGTTTTGGTCAATAGTGACTGGAATGGTCTTCCAAACGCTATTTCATATGGAGTCCTACCAATAGCTGAAGAAAAGGAATCATTCAAAACAGCTTGAACTAAAGGCAAATACGATTCCCACTTACCTTGCTGGTCGTGGACATAACACTTCAGCACATCAACGGCCAACTGGTTGTACATTTCTGTCTGGCCGTTAGTCTATGGGTGAAATGCACTGGAAAAATTCAATTTAGTACCAAAGTTATCAAACAATGCCCTCCAAAAATGACTGGTAAATTTGGCATCTCCGTCTGACACTATGGTCCTAGGGATCGCGCTAAATCGGGTACCAATGCCGAATGAACAAATGGCCAACATCTTCGGTAGTCACATTGGTCCTGCATGGAATAAGCATAACAAATTTGCTAAATCTATCAACTATAGTCAAGCACTGAGTATTACGCTTACCCAGACTGGGAGGCAGATTCGTGACAAAATCCATCGATATATCTTGGAAAGGTCCCTCAGGAATTGAAAAGGGTTGTAGCAACCCTATCTTCTTCTCACGAGGAGCTTTCACCGTTTGACAAATATCACATTGTTGCACATGTGCAAACACATCTCGCCTCATCTTTGGCCAATAATATTGCCGTTCTAACTTCTCTAAAGTTGAATTCATGCCCCGATGACCACCAGTAATGGTGTCATGGGCGTCATGGAGAAGAGCTGCCGTGAACGACTTCATGACACACAGTCAGCCTTTGTAGAAAAGCCAACCATCGCATATCAGAAAGTGGCATGGTTTTGTGGCATCCACTGCTTGTTCCCATTGTGTACCGAATTCCTCGGAATCCGCGTGCGTGTGCTTCATGTCGTCTAGTCCGGTACCAACAAGGTCAAGTCTAGTGGTCTAAATCAAAGTTACCTGTCCCTTCTGGCTCAAAGCATCGGCCACTGGATTGGGCTTTCCTGGAAGGTACTCAATCATATCACCAAATTGCTAGAATATTTGGCTCCAGCGGTACTGTCGGTCACTTCGCTATGCACTTGGCATTGTTTGAATCTAGTGTAATGCCTGATGGTTAGTGCGAACCTCAAAGTCACGGCCATAAAGGAAATGTTTCCAATGTTTCAAGGCCTGAATAATTGCGAGAAGTTCTCGATTGTAGACCGAGTAATTCTTTTCCGCGGGCAGTAACTTATGAGACATGGAAGCTACTGGATGGCCATTTTGTTGTAATACATCTCCAATTGGGATGTTACTCGCATCGGTGATCACCTAGAACGGCTCGTCCCACGAGGCAAGCGCTAGATAAGGCGCTTCTGACAAAGCCACCTTGAGGTTCTTGAATGCCTCCAACGCTCGTGGAGTCATTCGAATCCATTGTCTTTTAGTCTTGACACCCTTTAGCAGATCGGCGAGGTCCGTCGAGTGGTCAGAAAACTTGTCTATGTGGGTAGAGTATGCCTGGCATATACCCACAAAGGGTTTGATGTCATAAGCAGTCTGTGGTACTTCCCCAATTGACAATCTCGGCCACCTTGGCCGGATCAAGTCGAATGCCTTGTGCACTAATTATATATCCAAGGTAATGAACCTCGAACAAATAAAATTCTGACTTCTTCTCATTGACGTAGAGCTCGTTGCTTTCTAGCAACTTTAGGACTTTCTCTACATCAATGTCATGTTGCTCAACCGTAGCTGAAAATACTAGTATGTTGTCCAGAAATATGAACACACACTTTCCAATCAATTCTCGGAATACCTGCATCATCATGTGGTTGAATGTGGTTGGGGTGTTCGTCAAGCCAAAAGGCATGACCACAAATTCATAGTGGGCCTGTTCCGTACGAAAGACTGTCCCACTTGACATCAAGAAGGAACTTGTGAAACCACTGAATGCGCAAGATTATGTCTGCTCCTACAAGAGGGGCAACCATAAAATCAGGCACAAATTGTATGCCCTGAAAGACTAATTTAGCACCTAGAGCTTTAAACTTGACGCTCGTTGTCATGCCTGTGCTAAAACCCTCAACTTGCTTGTCCAACGAAGTCAGGACGAAACGGGCACGCCGAGAGGCCTGTTCTGTGACCACATCCTCCGTGCTGTCGCTGTCAAACAAGACGACGACTCTTTGGCCACCTATGTAGCCAAAGGTTTTGAGCCATTCGTTGCGCTCATACTCTTGGTCATGGGTGTCCTACTTATCTTCGAGCTCCCGGCTATTGATTGCTCCAACCGAAGCATTGGGATTCCAAGAACTAGGGACAGCCATTGTGGTTTGTGTGGAAGCTAGGCTCACCATTGAAGTCGTGGAGGCTGGGGTGGTCGTCGGTGAAGTGGTAGTCTTCTTAGGACACTCTCGAGAAGTGTGTCCTTTTGTATGACAAAAGAAACACCTACCCTCCTTCTTGTACTGAGCGATCTCCTTAGCACTCAACTTGCCACCCTTCTTGCTTGCCTGAGATTTCTGGTATGGAGTAAGCTTGGGCGCATTGGTCGAGTTCTTGGAGCTAGAGGCTCCCGTGCTCTTGTAACATGTGAAAGCTTTGGAGAAGAATCGATAACTTCAATACTCAGAATTATTCAGCTCTCTTTTCGCGACGGAAATTAACGCACAAATTGAAAGGTGATGTGCAGAAAATAGAGAGAGAGAGAGGGAGAGATGGAGAGGACATAGTATTGGGTCCCTATTACCCTCTGTAGGGCCCCCACCACGGATGGTGTATTTGCTTTATTAGAATGATGTGAATCTGAAAAGAAAATACAAAATTCTTGACCTTTCTTGGCTGGGAAATCCCTGCCCTTGACCTTCAGTACTCCACCCCTTTGCTTAGCAACTCCCTTGGCTTGTCTAGCCCTTGATTTGCTTGAGCTCTTGGTGAATAATGAGATGAATGAATGGGAACATGGGCTAGGCTATTTATACTACTCAATATGAGTAGTCGGCCAGTATACACCTAGGCGGCCAGCCTAAAAGTCCCACGACTTGTGAAAATCCAGCAATAAATGCTGAATTAAATCCCAAAAAATGCTGCATTTTTCCCTACAGGCTGAGAAGGTGATGCGCCTGAATTCCAATGGCTGGGCAAGGCCTTTGCACACATCCCAAGGGCTGGGCAGCCTGTATGGGCTGCCCCATACTTGCCCTACAGTCATGTGAAGGCTGTAAACTCTTGGAATTTGCCTTATTCTTGCCCTAGGGCTGTCCTACAGCCCCTCCATGGCTGGTGGGTTCAGCGTGGGCCTTCCTGGCCCTCATGGGGGTGGTGTGATCCGGGGTAGCCCTATGGGCTGGCCCCTTGTCCTAAACACTAACTACTCAGTGATTTGGCATCCGGTACCATACTAGATACGCAGAATCACTGACATCATTCTAGAGGGAGACTCACAGCGCGGACTGGCACTGTTTCATGTGTAGGACTCCTGTGCAGGACACCTGACCTTAGACTCCTGTGCAGGACAATGCACACCTGACCTCGGACAACTGAGATGGATCCCTGGCTGACTCGTCCCAGACTGGGCTCACATGGGACCAGTTCACCATCCCAGGTCCTGCACCTTCTGTACAGAAATGTCTACGTGGCATCCAAGTGCAGGATGCACGTGACATCCCCTTTTGCTTAACTTGACGGAAGCTGCATAGCCTCCAAATAATCCGTCAATAATGCCGCATAGTCTTCGAAAAACTCTTTGTCGAGCCATACCGCTTCATGGGTTTCCCGGTCCTGAAACTTTGTGGGGAACTGTTGTAGTCTTCGGCCTGAGCCATGCTTGAAACGGTGCATAAGGATCTGTTCTGGAACCATAACTTCTGCTTCATCAACAATGTCTGGTTCCACTTGGTCTTTGACCTCTGAAGAGGTTGGACCTGCATATGGCTTTAGCCAACTAACATGAAATACATTGTGCATAGTCCAACTCGGAGGTAGCTTTAACTGCATAGACACCTCATTAATCTTTTTCCTGATGGGAAAAGGTCCGAAACTCCTGACAGACAACTTTGGGCATCGCTTGTCCACCTATTTCAATCTTTGCTTCATTATCCTAAGATAAACCCAATCCCCTTCCGAAAACTTCATATCCCTTCGGTCTTTATTGGCCTGTCGAGTGTAGGCCTCTTGCGCTTTAGCCAATCTGTCTTTTACTGACTCTAAGATCTCCTGGTAAGACTCCGTCACTCTGTTTACCTCCGGTACTGAAGACGAAGTCTTGGTTAACAACGACTGGAAAGGTCTTCCAAATGCGGCCTCATATGGAGTCCTGCCAATAGCTGAAGAAAAAGAGTCATTCAAAATAGCTTGAACTAAAGGCAAATACGATTCCCACTTACCTTGCTGATCGTGGACATAACACTTCAGCACATCAAAGGCCAGCTGGTTGTATATCTCTGTTTGGCCGTTTGTCTGTGGGTGGAATGCACTGGAAAAATTCAGCTTAGTACCAAAATTATCAAACAATGCCCTCCAAAAATGACTGGTAAACTTGGCATCTCGGTCTGACACTATGGTCATAGAAATCCCGCCAATCGGGTACCAATGCCGAATGAATAACTGGGCAACATCCTCGGCGGTCACATTGGCCCTGCCTATCGACAATAGTTAAGCATTGCGTATTACGTTTACTCGGACTGGGAGGCAGATTTGTGACAAAGTCCATGGAAATGTCTGGGAAAGGACCCTCATGAATTGGCAAGGGCTGTAACAACCCTATCTTCTTTCCACGAGGAGCTTTCACCTTTTGACAAATGTCACAGCGTTGTACATATGTAAACACATCATGCCTCATCTTTGGCCCATAGTATTGCCGTTCTAATTTCTCCAGAGTCGAATTCATGCCCCTATGACCACCTGTAATGGCGTCATGGGCATCATGGAGAAGAGCTGCCCTGAAGGACTTCATGACACATAGTCGGCCTTTGTAGGAAAGCCAACCATCGCGTATCAGAAAATGGCATGGTCATGTGGCATCCAATGCCTGTTCCCACTGTGAACCGAATTCCTCGAAATCCGCGTACGTGTGCTTCATGTCCTCTAGTCCTATACCAACAAGATCAAGTCTAGTGGTTTGAATCGTAGACACTTGTCCCTTCCTGCTCAAAGCGTCGGCCACTGGATTGGCCTTTCCTGGAAGGTACTCAATCATACCACCGAATTGCTGGAATATCTAACTCCAGCGGTGTTGTCGATCACTCCACTGTGCACTTGGCATTGTCTGAATCCAGCGTAATGCCTGATGGTCATTGCGAACCTCGAAGTCACGGCCATACAGGAAATGTTTCCAATGTTTCAAGGCCTGTATCACTGCTAGGAGTTCACGATCATAAACTGAGTAGTTCTTCTTGGCGGGCAGTAACTTACGAGACATGTAAGCTACTGGATGACCATTTTGTTGCAATACACCTCCAATAGCGATGTTACTCGCATCGGTGATCACCTGAAATGGGTCGTCCCATGAGGCAAGAGCTAAACAAGGTGCTTGTGATAAAGCCACCTTGAGGTTCTGGAATGCCTCCAACGCTCGTGGAGTCATTCGAATCTTTTGCCTTCTTGTTTTCACTCCCTTTAGGAGATCGGTGAGATCTGCTGAGAGGTCAGAAAACTTGTCGATGTGGGTGGAATATGCCTGGCATATACCCACAAATGATCTGATGTCATAGGCTGTCTGAGGTACTTCCCAGTTGACAATCTCGGCCACTTTAGTCGGATCAAGTCGAATGCCTTCAGCACTAATTATATATCCCAAGTAATGCAGCTGGAACCGATAAAATTCTGACTTCTTTTCATTGACATAGAGCTTGTTGCTTTCTAGCAACTTAAGGACTTTCTCCACATCAATGTCATGCTGCTCAATCGTAGCTGAACATACTAGTATGTCGTCCAAAAATATGAACACACTTTCCAATCAAATCGCGGAAAACACGCATCATCATGCGGTTAAATGTAGCTGGGGCGTTCGTCAAGCCAAATGGCATGACCACAAATTCATAGTGGGCCCGTTCTGTATACGAAAGGCTGTCTTGGGGATGTCCCCCTCCACAATTGGCACCTGGTGGTACACTCTTTAAATTTAGTTTCGAGAACACCTTTGCTCCATTTAGCCTCTCGAGAATATAGTCAATTCGAGGCATCGGGAATCTGCTATTGATCGTTAGCTTGTTGAGTGCACGATAATCGACACACAGACCGGAAGACCCATCTTTCTTCTTGACAAATAGGATCGGTGCTGCAAATGGCGACACGCTGGGGTGGATGAAGTCAGATTGCAACAATTCTTGGAGTTGGCGGTCCAACTCCGATTCCATTGCCTTGGAAAGGCGATACGGAAACGTGCTTGGGGGTTCCGAGCCTGGGAGGAGGTCAATCTTATGGTCATCCGGTCTGGACGGGGGGAGCTGGGGAGGGAGGCTGTCCCGAATAAAAATATTTTGGAACTTTTCATGGAGAACCGAGTACTTCTTGGAAGCACTGGCCACCGTCTGGGCTGTCTGGATGTAAATCATCGCACACTGTGTGCCTTTCTAGACTGCTCACTTAGCCTGTAAGTGGCTTATGAGCGGAAAGTTCGGAATTCCTAGCTCACACTTAATGGTCACTGGGGCGTTTGACACATTCCGATTGATCTGGAACGTGTGCTTGTCCCACTTGACATCAGGAAGAAACTTGTGAAACCACTGAATACCCAAAATTATGTCTGCTCCTACAAGAGGGGCAACCATAAAATCACGCACAAACTCTTTGCCCTGAATCACTAACTTAGCACCTAGAGCTTCATACTTGACGCGCGTTGTCATGCCTGTGCTAAAACCCTCAATCTGTTTGTCCACCGAAGTTAGCTCAAAACGGGCACGCCTAGCGGCCTGTTCTGTGACCACATCCTCCGTGCTGCCGCTGTCAAACAAGACAACGACTCTTTGGCCACCTATATAGCCAAAGGACTTGAGCAAGCGCTCATACTCTTGGTCATGGGCGCCCTTCTGCTTATCTACGAGCTCCCGGCTAATAATTGCTCCAATTGAAGCACCGGGGTTTGAAGAACTAGGGGTAGCCACTGGGGTCTGTGTGGGAGCTGAGCTCACCACGGAAGCTGTGGAGGCGACGGTGGCGGGCTTTGGAGGCTTCTTCGGACAATCCCGAGAAGTATGTCCTTTTGTATGACAAAAGAAACATCTACCCTTCTTCTTATACTGAGAAAGTTCCTCCGCTCTTAACTTGCCACCTGTCTTGCCTACCTCCGCTTTCTGGTCTGGAGTAAGCTTAGACGCATTGTTCGAGTTCTTGGAGCCAAAGGCTCTCGGGCTCTGTCTTGGGGAAGACCCCGTCTGCTTCTGGCTTTTGCCCCCCGAGGCGGTAGCCCTGGGAGAAGCCGGCTGGGAAGTCTTGGGCTTGCCACCATTGTGTTTCATTTCTGCACTCTGCGCAAGCAAGAGTGCGTCTTCAAAGGTGGCTGGCCTAAACATACGCACCTCCCATTGGATTTGCATGTCTAGGCCATACAAAAACTGCCCTTTCTTCTCCGTATCAGATAAGCCTAATTGCAGACATAAAGTCGAAATTCTATTGGCAAACTGAAGGACTGGTTCCGCGTTTTGATGCACTCCCCTGAACTCGTCTTCGAGTCGCTCAAGGTAGTGGGGCGATAGAAACCGCTGCTTAAGGTTGCGGACAAACTCGTACCACACATAAGCTGCCATACCTGCTCCGGTGTGGGCATGAGCCCACTGAGTCCACCAAGGAATGGCCTCACCTTCCAAGTACCAACTGGCTAAGATCACTGGCTAAGATCACTCTATCAGTATTTGTTTTCCTAACTGCGGCAAAATAAGCTTAAAATTGATGTAACTATGAATAGAGAGTTGTGGGATCGAGTTTACCATTATACTTACTGAAGTTCATTTTCTCGGGAAAATGATTGGAGGGCGTCGTCAGTGTCAATCTGGCGTCCAATGCTTTGAGGTAACGCTCGTGTTCCACGCGTCGCATGGCTTCGTCTTCTCGTTGTCGAACCTCCAATGCACGCATCTGCAACTCAAGCAAAGAGCTTGGCTGCAGCTGTGACCGTGTGAGAGGGTTCCTGAGTCGAGGATCTGGTATCTGGGATACGGAAGGAGAGCGAGGAGGAGATGGAAAACGTGACGCTGGAGAGCGGTACGCTCCTCCAGAGCCAAGATCTGCGCCTTCTGCTCATCCAACGTGGCTGTCTGTTCTGCGATTGCTCGCATCATATGCTGGAACATGTCTGTGACACTCAAGCCTGGTGCCCTAGCTGGGCTACCTGGTGCACTCTCGTCCCATGGTTCTTGGTCTCTCTTGTCGTCGAAGCTCGCCATAGCAGGAAAATGCACTTCCTTTCCGGAACGCAATGTAACCATCCACTATTTGTGTGGGAGACGTCCGGAGGCTTCCGGAGGCTAAAAACCAACCGTCCATCGAGGGACAAGAGTCACTCCGAAAGGGGTAGTCCACCGGCAACTAAAAACCAACCACATGAGCGAGAAAAAATTCTGGTTTCTTTGCTGAATCTTTGTACTTAAAGTAGGCTCTGACACCACTGTAACATGCGGAAGCTTTAGAGAAGAATCGGTAACTTCAATACTCAGAATTCAGCACTCTTTTCGCGACGGAAATTAACGCACAAACTGAAAGGTGATGTGCAGAAAATAGAGAGAGAGAGAGGGAGAGATGGAGAGGACACAGTATTGGGTCCCAATTACCCTCTGTAGGGCCCCCACCACGGATGGTGTATTTGCTTTATTAGAATGATGTGAATCTGAAAAGAAAATACAGGATTCTTGACCTTTCTTGGCTGGGAAATCCCTGCCCTTGACCTTCAGTACTCCACCCCTTTGCTTAGCAACTCCCTTGGCTTGTCTAGTCCTTGATTTGCTTGAGCTCTTGGTGAATAATGAGATGAATGAATGGGAACATGGGCTAGGCTATTTATACTACTCAATATGAGCAGTCAACTAGTATACATCCAGGTGGCCAGCCTAAAAGTCCCACGACTTGTGAAAATCCAGCAATAAATGCTGAATTAAATCCCAAAAAATGCTGCATTTTTCCCTACAGGCTGAGAAGGTGATGCGCCTGAATTCCAATGGCTGGGCAAGGCCTTTGCACACATCCCAAGGGTTGGGAAGCCTGTATGGGCTGCCCCATACTTGCCCTACAGCCATGTAAAGGTTGTAAACTCCTGGAATTTGCCTTATTCTTGCCCTAGGGCTGTCCTACAGCCCCTCCATGGCTGGTGGGTTCAGCGTGGGCCTTCCTGGCCCTCATGGGGGTGGTTCCACACCATTCCCATGCCCACACTAAGATCCGAGGTAGCCCTATGGGCTGGCCCCTTGTCCTAAACACTAACTACTCAGTGATCTGGCATCCGGTATACGAGATACACAGAATCACTGACATCATTCTAGAGGGAGACTCACAGCGCGGACTAGCACTGTTTCATGTGCAGGACAGTGCACACGTGACCTTAGACTCCTGTGCAGGACAATGCACACCTGACCTTGGACAACTGAGATGGATCCGTGGTTGACTCGTCCCGGACTGGGCTCACATGGGACCAGTTCACCATCCCAGGTCCTGCACCTTCTGTACAGAAATGTCTACGTGGCATCCAAGTGCGGGATGCACGCGACAACTCTGTCCTGGGGAGGGTCCCGTCTGGTTCTGGCCTTTTCCCCCCGAGGTGTTAGCCTTGGGAGTAGCAAGCTGGGAAGTCTTGGGCTTTCCGCCAATACGCACCTCTCACTGGATTTGCATGTCAAGGCCATAAAGGAATTGCCCTTTCTTGCCCGTATCAGATAAGCCCAACTGCAAACATAAGTTTGAGATTTTTTTGGCAAATTGAAGGACTGGTTGCGCGTTTTGACGCGCTCCCCTTGTTGGTGTTGGACTCACACTCACACACATAGAATCCTGTAAATTAGGGTTAGGTGCAAGAAGAAGAAGCTCACACAGAAATGAGAGAGAGCCAAAAGTGTGGTAGCCACAAAATGCACGTCAATCCTTGCATGTGTGTCACATCCATGTAATATAGAAGTACAAAATATTATATGGATAGAGTGTCCTCTCACACTTGATATCCAAGGGGAAAAACCACATGGGAAAAAGTGCCCTTGGTTAAGCCCTGCTCACACATAGTACTACCATAAGTGAGCATTGTTGGAAGGTTGGCGATTTTGAGCGTGTGATCTATGGCTAGAAGGTGCCTTGGATTATCCCATAAGTGGAAGCATGGGAAGTTGAAGAGCCATATATAGACTAGAGTGGCACCTTGTCATAGTCATCTCCTCTGGCCGGTGTTTTGGGAGGTAGCTCACCGAGAGATGGGAGCCCGGCGGAGGGATGCTGTAGTGTCCGTTGGGGGTGTTCGTGGTGCTCGATGGTGATGCGTCTCCTACGTGCGTTAGTCTTCCGTTGCGCATTCGAGTTACACGCCTATCTCTCTCCTTCTGTTGTGCTGTCTATTTTCTGCACTCTACTTGCTCTTGTGGTCTCAGATTTGGTTATCATCTCCGCTGCGTATTTTGACATGGTATTAGAGCCCAGGATTGTGTGGTCCTGGGAGCCTCAGGCGTGTGTGGTCCTGGGCGACCCCCTTCACGTCTCGGTGGCTTGCGGAGCTCGAATCGAGAGAGGGTGTTGGAAGGTTGGCGATTTCGAGCGTGTGATCTATGGCTAGAAGATACATGTCTTGTTGGAGACTCAAGAGGCGGCATATTATCAACCATATGATGCTTCTGCAAAAGCATCAAACTCCGAAAATTTACATGCTTAAAACGAGTATGCCATAGATTTGCATCATGCATAGCAGGAGTGTGGGTAGCCACTGCATTTGCATCATAAGTACGCTTGTCATAGCTGTCCAGCTTATACAAGCCTTTGTATCGTGTTCCAGAAGTGACTATTTCATAACCCTTTGATAGGTCTTTTACCAAACACTTCCCATCTTCAAATTCAACCTTTAAACCTTGGTCGTTTATGGCTGAGACGGAGAGCAGATTTTTCTTTATCCCTGGAACATACAACGCATTTTTCATACATATATTGGCACCATTGGCTGCAACAAGTATGACATTGCCGATTCCCTTTACTGGATATGTGGTATGATGTGCACATGATATAGTGCGGCCATTTGAAACATAAACCGAGTGCTGAAATACATCTTTGCGTGAAGTGATGTGGCTCGAACCACCAATATCAAAATACCATGATACATCCTGTCTATCAGATGCAATGCAAGACATCATCGTCTGAAGCACTTGGTGTGTCACTAGTGCATGTGACCAAAAAGTGTACTCTTCCTGAATTACATTAGTTGATTGCTGTGCTTTGTCATCAGAAGAGTCTGCTACTGCATTGCCTGCATCTTTCTTTTTATCTTTTGCAATCCGCTTTCTACATTCATTGATGTAGTGGCCAGGCTTATGGCAGTAGTGACATTTGTCCTTATTTTTAGGCTTGTTTGTATCCCCTTTGTCAGACTTTTCACCCCTAGAAGAGGGCTGTCCATGACCACTCTTACTAGACTGTTGTCCCCTATGCCTAAAGCTCTTTGCTTTACCCTTATCCTTGGCTGTAAATGCCTTGTCTCCACCACGGTTGCTAGATAAGTTTGCTCTTGTTTGCTCTTCCTTCAAGAGTAAACCCACCAGCTCTTCAAAAGTGATGGGATCACCACCTCCTCTCATAGAGAGGTTGAGAGAGGTGTGAAAGCCCAAGTAGGAAGGTGGTAAAGAATGAAGAGTGTTGGTGACAAGTTGTCGGATTGGGATAACCTCATCAATGTTGAGCAATTGTTCCTGCAAATCTTTCACTTTGGTGAGATGATCTGCCATGGAGTCACCCTCATCCATAGAAAGAAGATCCAATTGCCTCTTCAAGTAGGCAACTCTTGTCTCGTTGTGTACCTGATACATTGCTTCCAATGTGTCCCATGCAAGCTTTGATGTCTTGCAAGACCGAATGTGTGGAATAATAGTCCTTTTTCACTGAAAGGGCTATCAAGGACATGGCCTGTGCATCCCTAGAGTCCCATCTCTTCTGCTCTTGTGTGGGAGCAGGTTCTACCTCAGGAGCTCTTTGAGCACCTCCCCTTTGAGGCGTTGCTGGCTGTATGGTAAGTGGGTGTGTGTCATCACCATACACTATGCCCCAAAACCCTTTGGCTACCAGCAAATTACGGATCATGAAACTCCAGAGGGAGTAGTTTGATCCATCCAACTTATCCTCCTGGGTGAGCACACCAAATACATGTGTAGCATTTTGACCCATGTCAACAAAATACACCCGCAAGTAAACCAAGCACCAATGTGCACTGCCAGGCAACCAAATGTCCTGTGCAAATTTTTGCCTGCAACCTGAAGCAAGTGTAAACCTGCACCAAATTGTCCAATTACACACAATGTGTATACATATGTGACAAATCACCATTGTAATCTCCAATTACATGCTCCAATTTGAAAAGCCCCAATTTTTATGCACTGCAATTGCTTCAATGTGCAGTCAATTGCCCAATTTTCACAAAAACCCCAAATTTTTGCAACTAGGGGAGGCTTAATTTGTTGATTTTGACCTCAATTTGAAAAACCCCCAAATTCCAACCAAAACAGCATGGGCAATTCTGCAGCAAATAATTTCCATGCTATTGTGCCTCCTGCAATTTTCCATGCAAAGGAGGAACTTTTGGCTCTGCCCCCAAAATTTCCTGGACCTACACAAGAATGTCTGGTATTTTTTTAAAAAAAATATTCCTTGAAATAAAAGTACCTCCATACGGCAGGCCAAGTGGGCATGAGACGAAACTCTACGGCGTCTGAGTAGTTACGGGCAGGCCAAGCTGGACGTGGAACCGGTTAGAGTCCGAGCAGGTACGGGTTGGCTAGTGGGTGTCAGACGAGCAGGTAGAACTGGTTAGAGTCCGAGCAGGTACGGGTTGGCCAGTGGGTGTCAGACAAGTACAGAGGGCGGGTGATAGAGCAAGAGGTACAGGCGAGGAGGGGTGGGCGCTAGACGACGGATTTGTACGCCGGACGGACCTGTAGGCTGTGGCACGGCCGGAACCCCACACGCTGGACGGCGGTGGAGGACCCTGTGAGCATGGATGGGTGGCGCAGCCAGTGGGGGCGAGGCGTTGGTGGAGCTGTCCGCACAGTCCGTCGAGATGATCGGAGGCGGAATGCGGCGGCGGCGGAGCGATGGGCAGTAGCGACGCCGGATTGGGAGGGCAGGTTGGGCGGCGGCGGATCCCTCAGCACTAGCGCCGCCGGTTGAGAGGCCGACGTGGGTGTCGACGGAGCTGACGGTTGGATGGATCCGACGGATGGAGTGTTCCAAAGCTGACGGACGGACTGTCCCAGAGCCGATGGACGGACTGTTCGACGGAAATCCTCTGGCGACGGAGAGAAGACAGTTGCAGCGTCGGAATTTTGGTCGGCTAGGACTGAACTTCCAGAGGGTGATACCAATTGTTGGTGTTGGACTCACACACACACAGAATCCTGCAAATTAGGGTTAGGTGCAGGAAGAAGAAGCTCACACAGAAATGAGAGAGAGAGAGAGAGAGCCAAAAGTGTGGTAGCCACAAAATGCAAGTCAACCCTTGCATGTGTGTCACATCCATATAATATAGAAGTACAAAATATTATATGGATAGAGTGTCCTTTCACACTTGATATCCAAGGAGAAAAACCACATGGAAAAAAGTGCCCTTGGTTAAGCCCTGTTCACACAGCACTACCATAAGTGAGCATATGCCTACATCCCTAAACTCGTCTTCGAGTTGCTCAAGGTAATGGGGCGGTAGAAACCGCTGCTTAAGGTCGAGGACAAACTCGTCCCAAACATAAGCTGCCATACCTAATCTGGTGTGGGCATGAGCCCACTAGGTCCACCAAGGAATGGCCTCACCTTCCAAGTACCAACTAGGTAAGATCACCCTGTCAGTATAACTTTTTCGAACTACGGCAAAGTAAGCTTCAAATTGATGCAACCATGAATAAAGAGTTGTGGGGTTGAGTTTACCATTATACTTACTGAAGTTCATTTTCTCAAGAAAATGACTTGAGGAAGCCGCTGGTGTCAGTCTTGCGTCCAAAGCCGCAAGGTATCGTTCATGTTCCATGCGTCGCATGGCGTCGTCTTCACGTTGTCGAATCTCCATCGCACGCATCTGCAACTCAAGCATCAAACTCAGCTGGGGTCGTGACCCTTCGAAAGGGTCCCTTTGTAGAGGGTCTGGAATCTAGGAAACGAAAGGAGAGGGAGGAGACGGAAAAAGAGGAATTGGAGAACGGGTGCACTCTTCCAGAGCTAGTATCTACGCCTTCTGCTCTTCCAATTTGGTACCCTATTTTGCGATTGCTCGCTTCATCTTTTGGAACATCTCTGGTACACTCATGCCTGATGCCCTAGATGGACTGCCTGGTGCACTTCGGTCCCAAGGTTCTTATTCTCTCTCGTCGTCGTAGCTCGCCATACTAGGAAAATGCACTACATTTCCGGAGCGCAATCTGACCATCCACTAGGTGTGTGGGAGACTTCTGGAGGCTGAAAACCAACCGTTCTTCGAGGGATAGGAGTCACTCTGAAAGGGGTAGTCCACCGAAGTCTAGAAACCAACCACACAAACGAGAAAAAATTTATGGGTAACTTCAATGCTCAGAAAACAGCAATCGTTCACGATGAGAATAACGCACAAAACTGAAAGTAGATGTGCAGAAAATAGAGAGAGAGAGAGAGAGAGAGAGAGAGAGAGAGAGGGAGAAGAGGACATAGTATTGGGTCCCGAATATCCTCTGTAGGGCCGCCACCACAAATGGTGTATTTTGCTTTTATTAGAATGATGTAAAATCTGAAAATAAAAGACTGAACCTTGCTGTTTTGGTGGAGATAAATCTCTGCCCTTGACCTTCAATCTTCACCCTTGCGTTAGCTCCTCCCTTGGCTGTCTGGGCCCTTGAGTTTCTGTAACACTTTGTGAAATATGAGATAAATGAATTGTTTTCTGGGCTGTGTTTTTATACCAACAAAAGTTCTCAGTCGGCCAGCAATAAATCCCTTCCACGTCTTGTTTAATGAGCATTAAATGCTTTGTAAGTATTCGTTTTCACACGTGGGCTGCTAGCTTTTCCATCGCTTCTGTCCAGGCTGTTTGGGCAGCCCTTATGCTTTGGCCGCCTACAGTCCTGGCTGCCCTATGGGCTAGCCGATTGGCTGGGGTGGCCCCAAATGCATGTCGGCTGGCTGGACTGGACCTTAGCTGACAGGGCCCCAGCTTCCTTGGCTGGTGGGCAAAGGCCATGGGCCCCTTGGGGTGGCCTAAGGCCTACCCCCTGCCCAATCATGGGATATAATACCCCTTTCTGGGGTAGCCGTAAGGGATGCGCCCTTCTACATGCAACCTACGTGCCCTACATAGATGTCTGGTCACAGACCAAACACACAGAGCAACTGACACCATTCTAGAGGGAGACCCACAACGCAGACCAAACACACAAAGCAACTGACTCATCCCGAACTGGGGTCACATGGGGCCAGTTTTCCACTCCAAGTCCTTCACCTTCTTGTTCAGTTATGTCCGCGTGGCATCCAAGTGCGGGATGCACGTGACAGTTGCAAACCTACAAAAGTATTGGACTTGGTGAGTGAACATCACTCCTATCATATCAATCAAATCACATCATTGAGTTGTGTAATACTATCTCTCTTGAGCTTTATTCAACAGCCAACCATCACCAGTTTCTTTCGGACCCAGGAGGTCGGGGACACCGATATAATGGATCTTGTGGACCCTCCATGAGCTGCTCTGGACCTACCTCGCCCGAGAGGAGTTACCTCGGACCGAGCCTCTGCACTCCAGCGTGCCCGACGCCCCCCCCCCCCCCCGGCGGCCACCACGATCACCTCATCAGCTCCAGATCTGGGACATGCTCCACCGCCATCGAGCTACCCTTCCACGTGACAGCTGAGGGAGACCTTTCGGCCATCCTCATTAGCCCCATGCTTGATATTTTGGAGAGTGGTATACCATCTACTCGGAGCTGATGCTGCTCTCATGCTTCTATGTTCTTAGTATTCCATGATGAGTTTCCATGGACAGTTTTGTATCACCCCAGTGACATAGCTATGTTTATGTTTAATAGACGCTTAATATATCTTTTCTCTCTCTCTCTACACCCCCAGTATGGTACAGGATGGAGCTAGCTAGGTTGCATATCATGATTGTATACTCCATGCATATAGCTTTGCATTCTCCTAGTAGTAGAGCTCCATCCCCTGCACACCCAGATTCAGCTTTTTTTATTCAGTACTTTTTCATTTTGTTGGGATGACAGAGGATACCCCATACAGGTACTCCAATTTGTCTCATAGGCCGAGTTCGGTCTTTTGGAAGACGTTAATAAAATCTTTCTTTCTTTCTCTCTCTCTCTCTCTCTCTCTCTCTACACACAGACATTGTATCAGATCCACCAATTGTTGTAACCTTTTTGGTCTTATAGGTCATTTTGGCCTTCTGAAGACGTTAATATATCATTTCATATCATTTCATTTCTCTCTCTCTCTCTCTCTACACACACACACCCCCCATGGATCTGTTTGATCTCCCATAGCTAGGCTTTTACCTGTGCAAACCCTAGACCTACAATTGATATCAGAGCTAGAGCCTGGTGCAACCTTGTCCATGCAGCAGTTGTTGGGTCGTGCCGCATTGCTGTACACTTGGGCACGCTGCTGGTTTGCACTCTAGTTTTTCACGCACCATTCCATTGGTGTCGATGTTGTTGCCATGTCAATGGCCTCTGTGTGTGCATCTGCTCTCCTGATGCCATACGCACAGTAGCAACCATCACTAATGCATTGCCACGTCGACCCTTTGCATCTTCGTTTGCCACTTTGCTGTCTTCTGCTCTAGTTCAATGTTAACAGTTCGACACGTCGCCATCCCCAACTGCATTGTGTGCGCCTACTTTCGCCCTTGTGAGACAGCCGCCTTGCACCATGAGGCACATCCTAACAAGGGGTTGCTAGACATTAGCCACCGTCTCTACACCAGCTGAGCTCGCCACCAACTCAGTTGACAATAATGCGCCTGTTGCTCATCACAGTCATTGTCCACATCAGCGCCCGAGCAACAACCTGTACCTACAAAGCCTTATCAATAAAAGTTACGGCTTTCTAAAAATATTGTAAATTAGAGCTTATGCATATTGTAACCAGCCTCCTACTTTGTTCTTCAAATTGATCATTGTCTTGCTCAAAACTGTTCCATATGTGAGTTGGTAGCTACCAAATATCTCATGGAGCATGAATTGTGATTTGTATATCTTTTTAGTAGCTAATTAAGCTACAATTCTCATTTCTATTTACGGGTGGCCATTGGCGAGAATGCCCAAAGTTTTCAGTGGGGTGTCATAGACGAGAAGTCCAAATGAATGGATTTAGCACCTGGGTGGTCAAATTGACCAGAACGCTTAGATGAGTGATGACTGGTTTCAAAGGCAAAACCAGATGTCCAAATCATTTGAACAAACCATGAATAGGTGAATCTTTGCAACGAAGCCTTCTTGGACCCAAAGCATGCAACTCCTAGAATCTAGGAGAGTTGCTATTTTTGGAAGACTTTGATGGAAATTCTGTTCGCGTCAAAACCTCTGGATTACTAAAGCATCTTTGTCAAATTCTTTAGAGTTGGGATATTTTAAGCATAGAAGTTTATGGAAGAATCACCTCTTAAAGTAGACATGTGGCATCTAGAATGTGACAAGTGTCTCTACGCTTGTCATTTCACCTTACACTTGTCAATTTAGCTTACACTTGTCAAATAAAGTAGCCACTTATCATTTGGAGCTTACTCTTTCCATTCTAGAGCATTGAAGCCTCAAACCTATAAATTGGAGCACTCCCTCTTTAGTTTTCAGGCACTTCTCATCAATTTTAAGGTTACATACTAGAGAATACACTTGCTACGCATTGTCAACAACGGTCTACAGTGGCTGTCGTGGCCACAATGCACCATATTTGGTGAAATCAAGGTGTTTATAGAGAATATAGCCTGCTGTCCGGACTGTGCAAAAATTAGGGTTAGGGTTTTTAAACCCTAAAAATCAGAATATTAGTCCACTTTATTGGATGTATTCGGCTGTGAGCATCTTTTCAGCTCACATCTATTGTAAAGGTTTAGGAACTTTGTGTCTGTGGTTTGATTCAATATATTCTTGCAAAGGGGGAGGGGCCTGTTCCCCTCTCAGTGAGTCTCATTTTTCTCTTTTCTCTGACTCCTACTTTCTTTCATTATTTTTGATTGTTGATTACGTGGGTTCGTTACAAGTAGTTCATCAATTTTGTCATTTTCAGGTATCCTTGCGTTACATGGTATCAAAGCTAGATCTTCTCTTGTGAGATCTTTTTCAGGGTGACAGAATTTTCGACCAGCACACAGATTACATTCACCATGTCAGGAGAAGGAGAGGAGAACATTCATCAACAATGTGGAAGCTTTGATGGAAAGAAGAGCTAAAGCTAGAGCTGAAGCTAAAGTCTGAGAAGCGTGCTGTGATTGATGGTGTTGTAGCACCGAAATGCTACCACAGCATAAAAGGAGTCTCTAAATCAGAAAAGTAAAAAACCATGAAAATTTCTTCACCCACTATCATCAGAGGACGTAATCAAGCTGTAACCTCGAATTCCCACCATATCCAAGCTGCCTCATCTCGTCTTGAAAATCCTCATAAGGACAAGGAGAAAGCCAAAG
The DNA here is from genome assembly GCF_041138505.1 of Cibotium barometz. NCBI lineage: Eukaryota > Viridiplantae > Streptophyta > Polypodiopsida > Cyatheales > Cibotiaceae > Cibotium > Cibotium barometz. The sequence goes on along the minus strand of NC_141046.1, from coordinate 20,478,217 downwards.
ACCATGGTGGTTGATTCGCCGAAGGTTGTTATGGCGAAAGGAGTAGCGGTTCATGAAATAACTTCACAAGTAGCTGCCAAGCGAGGGTTCAAGCCCGGAGAAAAGAGCATCAAGTTTGATGCTTTTTATGCTAAGAGAGAATCTCAATTTGATGTTATTTTTGGTGGTGAAGAAGTCCAAAATCAGGATGGTGAGAATGCACATGAAGGATGCTGCTAGCCTGCCTTGCACAAAGAACGGAAGACATGGAAGGACTTCAAGGAGATGTTCAACAATAAGAAGTTTTCACCTTCATCTTTTGAAGCTGATGTGTAGTAGGAATGGGATGAATTGAAGCAGAACCCAAGGGAGAATGTTGAAACTTATATCAATAAGTTTGCTGCAATCTCTCTTAAATTTACATCTCTCAATGATCTCTGAATGAAATTCCCTCAATATGGAGATGAGGAAGTTTATACATGGCTTACATCCAACACTTCGATGGGCGGTCAAGATGACAAAACCGAACACCTTGGAAGCAGCTCAACATGCAGCCACAGAAGCAGAAGGATTGCATATGCCTTGGACAATTGGACAGTCTTATAAAGAAGAGTCCCACAAGAAGAAGACCAAGGTGTTTGACCCAAAGAAGTCAGTGCAACAAGAGTAGAAGCCGAAGAATGGTGGTAAACCACTTCTATGATCCAGAAGGAAGCTGATGTATCAATAGCTGGTAGAGTATACCAAGGAAGAAAAGTGATTCAACTGTGGAGAAAAAGGACATATGGTTTCCAATACCCCAACAAGCCAAAAGAAGAATTAGCCGCAAAAATCACCTCCGGTGATTGCTCTCCCTGAAGAACTCTTGCAATTGGATGATACTCCTTCAAAGAAGAGGAAGCTATGTATGGCTTGGGGAAAGGTTGCCAATCAGCCTGTTCTTATTCGCTTTGATACTAGTGCTACTCACCATTATATCCATCCTTGGATTATTAAAGCTCTCAAACTGCCTAAGGAGAAGTTTGGTACTCCGGAAACTTCAGATGTTGCCTTTGAAGGGATGCGATCTCAGATGACCCCAATCCTTTGGAAACTTAAGATTGAGATAGGGAGTATGTAGATCATGAGAATTTTATTATGGGAAATCTAAGTCATTGTGATGTTGTACTTACTATGCCTTGGCATAGGAGAGTTGATCTAGCCATTGATTGGGACCAAAGCAAGTTTAGGTTCCCTTTCAAAGGCAAGAATGTATCTTTTGATGTGAGAGTTGAAGGAAACTCTATTCCCATGATATCCCATGTACAAGTTTCCAAAGCAATGAAATCGTCTGTTTCTCCCTTGCTTTTTGTAAAAGACTTTAAAAATAAAGAGTCCGAGCCTAAAGAGTCCCTCTTTATTTTGGATCTGGAGAGGATTGATTTCTTAAAGAGGTATGGAGATTGTTTTGCAGATTCTTTACCAGATAAACTATCACTAGAGAGGCCAAAAGGTCATTAGATCGACCTCATTCTTGGGAGTTCACCTCCAAACCGGCCACCTTACCACATAAGCCTAGCCTAGTAGGATGAGATTATGAAGTAGGTAAATGAGTTTTATTTTAAAAGAGTTTGATTAGGCCTAGTTCTTTAGCCTTTTGCTCTCGAGTATTGGTAATCCAGAAGAAGGATGGGTCTTGGCGCATGTGCGTGGATTATAAAGCTCTCAACAAGATTACTATAAAGAACAGTTTGATGATATCCTAGATAGGTTGGATGGATCCAAAGTGTTCAGCAGAATAGACTTGAAGGTTCCCCATACCTAGGATTGATGATATCGTAGACATGTTGGATGGATCCAAAGTGTTCAGCAAGATAGACTTGAAGAGTGGCTATCATCCAATAAGGTTGCTGTAGAGACAAAACAACGTTCAGGACTACTGTAACTACTCCCTAATTTCTCGGGATTCATATTGTAAATTCTCTATTATCCATGGACACTACATGTAGCCATGGAATGTTTATGGTTAAGCTTCCTATGTATGTGTATGCTAGCTGTATCTACGAGTTCCTGGCTGCAAAGCAGCATGTTAGGCATTTGATGGATCTTGAAGAACCAAATGCAATACATAATGCCATGGACATTTGATGGATCTTGGAGAGCCAAATGCCATAGCTTTTGTAAATTTCAAGTACATGTAAATAGATGGGGTTTCTTCCAAAATATGTGTTCAAATGCATACATTGTATGCATGGCTTATTTTTATTTGCGTGTATTGTTTTGTTTGCCTGGACAATGCCTGGATTTTATTGCATGAGAAGCTCATGGATCTGGGGACGCCTGGATTGCACCCATGAGTTAGTATGTTGCATAATCTGTCTTCTGTTAACTTGTATTGATGGATTTGTACAGGAAAAATTGATCTTTTGAAGACAACCCACTCTTATGCGGGCTTTCTATCTCCATGCATGCATGACAGTTTAGCTAAGTATGGTTGATGATTTTCTTCTCCATGATGAGAACCCCCCCATGCATGTGACATGCATATTTAGGAACCCCCATGCATGGTCAGGAACCCCCATGCATGCGACATGCATGGTGAGAAACCCCCATGCATGCAACATGCAAGCTTTTCCAGCTACATGCATGCATCATGCAATGCTTTATCCTTACATGCACGTAAAAATGTGCCATGTAAGTTCACTTTACTTAAAAGTAAATCATGCAAGTTAGTTAACTCAAAAAGAAAAGTAAGAAAAGAAGAAAGCCTTTCCTGGACTTTTTACTACACGAGTTAATCCTTGCTAGTAGCCATTCTTTGTGCTCCAAAAGCCTTGCACAAACCTCTCCCTACCACATCTTTTCATGAGCAAGAACCTCCACTCCTTTTCTTCATCTAGGTGCCTCCTTCTAGGCTGAATAAAACGCTATAAATTCAGATTTCCAGCCTCATTCAAGATGCTTCTTGGCCCTTGCTTATTGCTCTATCTAGTGCACTTATTATATAATATTTCTCCAGCCATACCATAGTGTTTTTCTCTCTCCAAAACACTAAGAAGCTGGTTGAATTCTGATTTTCATAATTAAAAGTCTCCATTCAAGCTAGAAGAAGAAGAAGAAGACTATTCCCATGATTGAAGCTGTGGAAGAATCATCTTGGCTCCGGTTGCTACAAGTTCTATGCGGGAGAACCCTTGGGAAGTGCTGGGCATTCTCCTAAGGCTGATTTTCAGCCACTAGGTGGTTGGTCTTATTGAAGTTTAAGCTACATTAGTAGAAATCGGGATTGCTGGGCAACCTTGGTGAAGAGTGCTGGGCACCATATTGCTAGCTTGTAGCTAGGCTACTTGTGGGCAAGTATAGTTTTTGTAAATTGTTTTCATGTTCAATCATTTTGGAAGAAACGGTGGCGTATGGCTGGGTCAACCCACCAGTTTTATGTACTTGTGAAATTCTCACTTCCTTAAGGCAATACATATCCTTCAAGGGGGAAGGGGGGGGGGGGGGGGGGACCAAGTTCCAACCCATCTTCTGGTCTCTAGTGCAGTATCATTTCTTTTCAGTATTTGCAAATTGTACAATCAATTATTATGGCTATGTTTGTGGGATGTGTCAGTAATGAAAGGATGATAATCTTGTGATTTCAGTACTAAATTATGTATAACCACGCTCCCGTTTGTGACAGCGGTATCGGAGCTCCAGTTCTCTTACTTTGCATAAATCTTTTTATGATACTGGATAAGACCGTGAAGAAGTCATTATCCGTGAGGGAAGGATGGGATTCTAAGGTAGCCCTCATCTTATTGTCACACTCCGAAAGGAGGTACCAATGGTTTTAGTGGCAATGAGTGTGTTGGAAAGACCTTGTGACCCTCCTGTCCGTGTAGGGGCGTTGTTGTACCCTTGCGGTCTATTCCGTATCATATTTAGATGCGAGTAGAGACTGGTCTTGGGTATACAGAATTGTGTTGTAGGCAAAACATTGTTTTGGGGAGCTTTGACAGTTTTTTTGAGTTGTGTTGCCTTACTCCACTGTGGGAAGGGCAACTCCAACAGCCATCATGAGCAATTCTCCACATCAGAGTGAGGTTATGTTGCAACAACTACAGTCTGAAGTGGCTGAATTGAAGTCTATTTTGGCCATCCTAGAAATTCAACATACCCTTGAGTCTTTGAAGAAGAGGCATAGAGAACCAACACTTCATGCCTCTCAAGAAGATTCTTCAAGATCCCATACCCGCTCTCACTCTCATGCCCATAACCGTTCTCCTTCACCTAGCCATAGTTCTTCTCCTCGTAAAAGCCATTCTTGCCATCATAAAAGCCATGCTAAACCCAAAGCCCGTTCTCCTTCTCCCATTGAAAAGCCCTCAAAGAGATTGAAGACTTTCAAGATTGGGGATAAAGATTTTAAGTTTGAATCTTATAATGGAAAACGGGATATTACTAAAGCTCTTTCTTTTATTAGACAGTTTGAGGTTGCAGTTGTGAATGGCAATTTTACTGAGAAGTCTAAACTTCGTCATGTGGGCATGTATTTGGAGCATACGGCTAGCAATTGGTGGCTGGCCAAGATTCTTGAGAACAAATATCCAAAGTCTTGGGAAGACTTTAAAATTCAGTTTTATGAGCAGTTTCTTCCTCTTGACTTTGAGAAAGATGTAAAGAAAGAGTGGGATTGGTTGTCACAAAAAGAGCATGAAAGTGTGTCTATATATGTAGATAAGTTTTGGGTTGTTTTGCTCTAAGTAACCCCCTTTATGAAGATTGCTAATGATAAGAAGATGCGGAAGTTTGAAAGTGGTCTCCAACCTTTTATTAGGATGAAGCTAAAACTCTATCCTAATAGTACCTTACAGCACATGATGACTAAGCTTTTGCTACTCTTAATCGCATGATGGATCGTATTTTCAGAAATCACAGAATGTTTACAGGAGTTTTCTTTGATGATGTGCTAGTTTTCTCCAAGTCTGAGGAGGAACACAAGCACCATTTGGCTATTGTTGTTGAAGGAGCTCTGCAAGCATAAACTTTATATCAATCCCAAAAAGAGTGAATTTTTCTTGGCCGAAACTCATTATCTTGGCCATATTGTTTCTAAGGACGGTGTACGCATGGACCCTGCCAAGATTCAAGCTATTGTTAATTGGCTTAACTTGACTTCTGGGCATGAAGTTAGAAGCTTTCTCGGTTTATGTTCACATTATCGCAGGTTCATTAAGCATTTTTCTCTTTTGGTTGGTCATTGCATGATCTCACAAAGAAGAAAATTGCTTTTGTTTAGGGTGTTAGACAAAAGATAGCTTTCCAGAGCCTAAAAGATGCCATTAGTCAACGGCCAGTTCTTATTGTGCGAGATTCGCATAAACCTTTTGTTGTGGAATGTGATGTAAGTGGTGATTCCATAGGAGCAGTGTTAAATCAAGAAGGCCATGTTGTGGCTTTTGAAAGTCGAAGATTGCAAGATGCAGAGACGCATAGTACCATCTATGAGAAAGAATTAATGGATGTGATTCATGCTTTAACCATATGGAAGCACTATCTTTTAGGTGCTGAATTTATGATCAAAACAGATCATCAGAGTCTCCGGCACTTTCTCACACAGAGAAAACTCTTAGAGAAGCAGATGTGGTGGGCTTATTTTCTTTCCATGTTTCGTTTTCAAATTCTTCACACTTCTGGAAAGAATAATTCAGTAGCTCATGCATTATCTCGTGGGCCCAAGGTGAATGCTATCATCAGTGCCTATCATGAGGACCTTTCATCTATGCCTCAAATGTATAATACTGATGAAGATTTCAAAGAGATATGGGCGGATTTACAAGCTGCCAAATCAGTCCATCCTTTCTCCATCAAAGATGATTACTTATATCACCATCAAGTCATTTGTGTAGTCATGCAGCTTCGTCACAAGGTCATGGATGAAGCGCATGCATCTCCCTATGCAGGCCATAGAGGTATTTTGCCCACTACTTCAGCTTTGGAAAGATATTTCTATTGGCCTTCTATGCGGGCTGATATAGAAAAATATGTTCGTGAGTGTGTGGTATTCCAAAAAGTTAAGTATGACATACATAAGCTACCCGGTTTACTTTAGCCTTTGCCTATTCCTCAAGCGTCTTGGGATAGCATAGCAATGGATTTTATCGTAGATCTTCCTCGATCTGCTTATGGTAATAATGCTATTTGGACTAGCATTGATCGCTTTAGTAAGCAAGGTTATTTTATTCCCGTAAGAAAGACTATCAAGCCCAATCATATGGCTCGACTCTTTCTTTTCCATGTTTTCAAACATCATGGAATACCTAAATCCATTGTAGGAGACAGAGATCCAAGGACTACAAACCTATTTTTTTTATTTTTTCAGAAAGAGACTTCTATTAAGTATGAGAAAAACATTCAACAATCACAGCTATAAGCCGGAAAAGAATAGAATCACCCCAATATGTAAGGTGATTTCAACCACTGAGGAGCATCATGATGCCATGTAAGGCCTGTGGTACTAGAAGAAAAGAAGATGCCATGGTCCCGTTCGCACATAAATATCACACGCTTCGCTTGCGCAGAACGAGAGGGCCCCTGAATGCGAGTCCAAGTAGCCATAAGAGTGTGGATGATATCACCCCATATAGTACTAATGCACTGAGACCCAAAAATTTGGACACCCTCAATAGCCTCCGTGCATCTAGCTCTCCAGATCTGCCATGCTGTAATACTGGCAATAATCTCCCAACTGGTGTCAATCCTCTGTCTAGGAGGTGTATAATCAGAGTGAGGAACATCCTGCAATAAACCATGCTGGGCAATACCTCTACGAATGAAAAAAGCAGAATCTGTACCACTGCCCTCATAAAAAAGCTACGGACCAGACTGGGAGAGCCAAGCAACTGCCCCCCAAGTCACATGCATGGCTCGGCCACTCTTGCCCATAAGTTGGGCTACAGGACCCCAAATCTGCTGTGCAATGCTGCATCCCCATAGACAATGTTGTACGGACTCGGAATCTGCCGCACATCTAGGATAGGAAGGTGCTACACCGAAAATTGATCTCCATTGATTGGTGGGGAGACCACCATGTAAGAATAACCAAAAGAAATGAGAGATCTGGCTCCTTCTGTATGAGTGCCAAAGTCTATGCCAATATCTGCGCTGTATCACTGGAGAAATATCATAGCTCTCCCAATGAGGCCTGAGAGTAGGGTTCCTATGCATCTGTCGAGTGAGGAGAAGCCTGGCATTCCGAACAGTGAAACTGAAAAAAGAAAGGCTTTTCAAAGGATCGAAGGCGTCAATCCACTCCGACTCTCCTGGATCCCACTGAAGATATCTGATAGGACTGCCACCATATAGCCACAAACACCAAGAGCCATGAGTCAATATCTGAGGAGAAGGGTCAATATACCAGTGCTTCCCTGAGCGACCAACAATCCTCACTGGACTAAGCCTAGTATTTGGGATGATCTCCTCCATACTACATCTCCTCAATCTCCCACCAGGCATGATAGAATAAATGAGGCAATCTGTATCTTCCTGGCCCGGGAGAGCAATGACCTGCAGAGGTATGCCTATCCTTGAAAAAACTCCCAGCCAACTCAGATGATAGTCTCCGTGAAAGGTCCCAGAAAGCCACTCATGTGGAATATCTGCATCAATCTGATCAATACGAATGCGAGAGCCCCTAAGATGCTGAGTGGATGCAACTCTCCGATCCTCCGGAAGACTCTTAAAGGTCTTCCAAGCAAGAACTGTGTATGCGCATCTCTCCCATCCTGACCATTGCATATAATGAGATGCACCAAGTGGCCGACCTGCCTCAGCCCTAATGAACTCGTTCCACATAATAGGTTGTCGGTCAGCCTCGTCCAAAGACCTAGGAAGCCTTTGTCGCAAAAAATATATCATGCTTCTCCATGCTCTGACAATGGCTGCAATAAGAGGGGAAGATGGTGCCCTAATATCAGCCTCTGTGAAAAAAAAACGTGCGCTGGGCATCGAGTCTCTCCCGACCCTGGGTGTACATCTGGAAATATGAGACAAGAAAAAATCCTTCCAAGGCTCAGTGCCTGGTAGGAAACCTCTGACCACAAGTTTGCAAAGCAACGCTCTGCACTGAACATCCGGATCGATAATATTCAAGCCCCCCTCTCTTTTGGGCTGAATAACTGTGAGCCAAGCTACCCTGGCACGAGTGTCTGAGGTGCCATCCAAGCCCGACCAGAGAAAATTGTGGATCAATCTCCGTAATTGGCCAATGAACGCACGAGAGAAGCACCAACAAGAGGCAATAAACCAAGCTGAGGCAAGCAAAACCTGATTAGCCACCAAAGCTCTAGAGGCTAAATCTAATCTCTTGGAGCTCCAATGGAGGAGCTTCTTCCGGATACTCATATAAGTACCGGAGCAAACTGCTGTGCAGGAGAAATATCAATCCCAACTTGGCATCCCAAGTATCTAGCAGTGCATCCTCTGCTGATCCAAGTAAAACCAAGCTCTGCACCCCAATCAACTCTCGGTGAATCACTAACCCAAAAACCAACAGATTTGTGCCAATTAATGAGTGCCCCTGCTACCAAACAGAATTCTTCTAGTGCTACCCGGAAGGAACATAAGCATATATGTGAAGCCTCCAAAAACAGGGTTGTGTCATCAGCTAACTCAGAGTCAACCAACTCCTCATGACTACAAAGAGGCAACCTCAATCCTGAAATACCAGTAGTGGAGCGGAGAAAGATGCTCATGGCCTCTGCAACTATGATATATAATAAAGGGGCTAATGGGCAGCCCTGTCGTACTAAGCGAGAAATCTGAAACCGCTCTTCTCCATCACCGCAAGCAAGAACTCTACTGTGGGCATCACGATACATGCATGAAACTCCCTTGATCCATCTCTGAGAGAAGCCCATATGATAGTAACCTCAAGGAAGTCCCAATCCACTCTATCATAGGCCTTCTCAAAATCCAAGAGCAGAATGGCTAAGGGCTAATTGCTCGCTTTAGCCCATTCGACGGCCTCCCAAAATGAGAAAATGTTATCAAAGATGCTCCTGCCGTGTAAGAATCCATTTTGGGTATCATGAATAACATCGTGCAAAACTGGTTGCAACCTGATGCTCACTGCCTTAGCAAGAATCTTATAGGCAGTCCCAAGTAAGGTGATAGGTCTCCACTAGCCAATCAATGTCTTATCCCCGCTCTTAGGAATAAGATAAATAAGCCCCTTACCTTACACACGGGATCCCCCCGTTGGCATTACAGGCCACCTGTTTGGCTTTCCCCCCCCCCATTGTATGATTTAGCTTTTAGTCCTTTGTACTGATGCTTGTATTTTGCAGCACCTAGGGAGAGTCTCCCGGGCTGCCTTGCTGTATTCATTGCTCTGTTTCTCTTATGAGCAGGAGAGATCTTTTGTAGCCCTTCGGGCGTTTTTTATATAACTAATGAAAGGATCTTTTCTCGAAAAAAAAGAAAAAAAAGAGATAAATAAGCCCCTCAGTGAGAGAAGAAGACATAGAACCTGTGTCCCACATCTCCTGCAAAGGCGATGTGATCTCAGTCCCAATCTCATCCCAAAAAGTAATGAAAAAAACAGGGGAGAGGCCATTCTCCCCTGGACACTTACCATGAGGTAAGGCATGAAGAGCATGACTAAACTCCTGCATAGAAAAAGGGGCATCCAGAGCGGCACACATCTCCTCAGTGATCAAATGTGGCAATGCATTCCAAACCTTCCTCTGTGCCCTGTGTCTCAAATCAGAATACGGCTCAGCTCTAAGAAACTGGCAATAGAAATCGGTGGCAATTTGTCTAACCATAAGAGGATCTGAGTGAAGAGTGCCATGTGAATCCTGCAACTGCTTGACACTATCTATGGCATGAGATGGGCCGTGAGAAGCAAAGAAATGTTTGTTACATTTGCCACCCATCTGTGTCCAAAAGGATTCCTGGGCATGGAAACGGTACTCCGCGCGCTGCTCAAGAGAGTGATGAAGTTCTGCTCTAACAGTACATAAAGAATCTGAAACCCATTGAGCATGAGGATGTTTCTCGTGCTCTTTCTGTAAGGCAGCCAATCTACGTCTAATAGCCCTTTCTAAGTCCAAGGCCTCTTGCCTCTTAGACAGGGCACATGTGCGATAAAAGTCACTAATATCACAGAGAGCAGAGGCTAGGCTTTGAGAGGCCTGTAAGAAGTCATGAGATCTCCAAATATCAAGCATACGACGCGATAGCTATGCATCTGAAAACAAATGATCTGGGATGCATACATGGGGTGCTGATCCATGGCAATTCGGATCTCTAATACATAAAACCACTGGGCAATGATCCGATTTGGAGGTGCCTGTAGCAATCAAAGTATGTCCACCTCTGTCAAGCACCCAATCATCCACATAAAATCTGTCTAACCGTGCATAGATACATCCTACATCTCTTCTCTTCTTAGACCATGAATAAAGAAGAGTGGATGGACTCCTCGAAATGTCATCCTTATGCCAACAATCTCTACCATGAATGGAGAGTATAAACCTCTCCCAAGACGCTCTTTCAAGAGGATGCACCAAGCCCTCATGTCCACCTCTTTTATCCGTTTGGCATCTCAACCATGTTAAAATCCCCACCAATAATCCAATGGTCGGCAAGAGGCATCAATGTAGTGAGAGATTTCCAAAAGGCAATCCTCTCACCTCTATGGTTAGGAGCATAGAGGTTGAGAATACCAATGCGTGTAGTACCCTGCATAAGAAGGATCCACTGCGCTCTCGCAGGTAAAATGACACCATGTCCAATGATGCAAGGCAAGATCAAAGCTGAAATAGAGTTACAAACACCACCCTTTTGGTACCAACAGCCGGTGCCCAAAAGGTGTATCCCGAGAGAAGCTTGCCTGATCTCCCACACTGACTAGCATCCAGTTTATGCTCTTGCAAGAGCAATATATCCATAGGTCTACCTGTGACTGCACAATGAAGTTGGGTGTTTACAATTTGTTTCCGTCGACGCGGAAAAAAACCCCCAAGACCCTGAATGTTCCAAGAGACAATCCTCATAAAGACTCAGAGTAGGAACGACGAGATCTCGTGGTCGACGAAGGACCCCCTTTAGAGGCGGAAGTACGTCTCGCATAGGTAAGGGAGGGAAAATCTAACGATGTAAACCTTACCTCTCTCTCCCACTCCGGGGAAAAGCCAGGGCTAGTCCTTAGAATTGGAGAGGTACCATGACAATCCGAATGTGCAACATCATCCTCAAGGGTGCAATCATCCTGTAACTGTAATGCAGCATCCTCCTGTGAGGGATTTAGATCATGTGCTTGCAAGGCCTCATCCTCCAAAAAAGGATCAACATCCTGTGAGGCAAGAGCTGCATAGGGGTTAGGGTGCTACACAGGGGGTGTGGGTGAAGGCGCAGGTACGGGGGTTCGAGGGTGCCTGCCATCCCTAACCACAACCCAACGCTGTGTGGTCTGCTGTGGCAAAGGAGCAGCTGGAGTCTCGGCATCTGCAGAAGACCTCTGATGGGTAGGACCACGCCGCCTCCTAGCATGGCCCCTCGATCTGGGACAATATCTAGCAATGCGACCCTGTCGACGACAAAGCCGACACTGGTCAGGTCTGCCTGCAATCTCCATCCTCTGGCGGAAATGAGATCCGTCAGGTCTCTGAAGCATAACATGATCATCAGTAATCGATGGATCAGGATCAAGCACAAGGACCCGGGGTACACCATCAAGAGTGGCGGTAACAGCCGCGAAAGCTGAGGCAGGAGAGCTCGGGAGGATTGGTACCTCTAGAACGTGGCCAAAGGACGCCCCTATGAAAGCTAAAAGTTTCCAATAGGACCGAGGAAGAGCAGGGAACCGTAGTGAGACCGGGGGAAGGCGTTGATCCTCCACCACTGGATCAAAGCCCACCTGGTACTGAAAGAAGAAAATCTTCCTAGGACCAAGAGGAAAGGGGCTGCTAGCCAAAGCGTGAGAAGTAGCTTCTGAAGAATGAAAGTCCACTTGGAGGAAGCCTCGATCGAGTAAACGAGTATCCTGAAACTGCACAATCAGCTCCGAAGGGAGAGCTGCTAGAAGCCATTCTCACGGGTCTGCGAACGAGAGGGGTGGGAACCATAAACTCTCGCAACAAGGGTAGTCTGGACCTCAAGGTTAGTGTCGTGCTGAAGAGAGGTGAGCTCGTCTTGTGAAAAATTGACGATTCTCTCAGTGGGGGTGATGAGAGATTGGCTGCGGCAGAAAAAGCCATAAGACCAATCAAGAAAAGTGGTCAGCCGACTTGAATCCATATAAAATAGCTGCTGGGAAAACGGGAGCAGAGGAAGGGGGGCAAAGGCGGGGAGCAGCATGGGGAAGCAAGGGCAGAGGGGCAGGCGGGGGCAGCAGAGGGGCAGGCGGGGACTGAAGAAGGCAGGGGGCGGGCAGCAAAGGGGGAGGCGGGGCAGCAAAAGGGGGGCTGGCGGGGGCAGCAAAAGGGGCAGGCGAAGGCAGGCGGGGGGCAGAAGAGGGGATTGAGGAAAGGCTAGCGAAGGCTGTAGAGGGACATGCGGGGGGTTGCAGAAGGGCAGGCGAAGGCAAGCGGGGGGCAACAGAGGGGATCGAGGAAAGGCTAGCGAAGGCTGCAGAGGGACAGGTGGGGGGTTGCAGAAGGGCAGGCGAAGGCAGCAATTGGGCGCAGGCGGGAGCAGCAAAGGAGCAGGCGGAGGCAACAGAGGGTAGGCGGGGGCAGCAACGCAGGTTCACGTCACTTCAGCACGTTCTTCAAAGATTTAGTTTTTTCTTCAGTCGCCCATGCGCTTTTGAATATTGGACATACCGACTACAAGCCTATTTTGGAGAGCTTTATTTGACAATATGGGTACTAAGTTGAATTTCTCTTGTGCCTATCATCCCCAAACCGATGGGCAAAGTGAAATAGCTAATTTAGCGGTCCTCGATCTACTCAAATGTTATGTTTCTGATCAAAAGGCAGCATGGGAGAAGTATTTACTCTTGGTTGAGTTTGCATACAACAACACAGTGCATTCCTCAATTGGCAAATATCCATTTGAGGTTATCTATGGTAAGGTAATACTTCCACCCTTCCTTCGCACTAAGGATGAAATTTTTGTTGCTGATGAATATGTTGGAGACGTGGATATCACCTATGCACAAGTTCGGGTAGCCATTCAACGCTCTCAAGCAAAGCACAAGAAGGTTGCCGATCAGCATTGACGTCATATAGACATCAAAGAGCAGGATTGGGTTCTTCTCAAGTTTGAAAAGGCACGTCTCCGCAAGAGACCAAGGCAAGAAGGCAAGGCTCTCAAACTTGCCAACAGGTATTATGGTCCGTTTCAGATTATTCAAAAGATTAATGATGTGGCTTTTAGGTTGTGTTTGCCCAATCATTGGAAGATACATAATGCTTTCCACATCAGCATGTTGAAACCATATATTGGAACTCCCCCTTTCAACCAGTTACAGAAGATCCACCAGGAGTGGATGATTTAGAAGAGGTGCTTCAACTAGAACAGATTGTCTTCTATCAAGACCGTAAGCTCAAGGGAGGCAAGGTCATTCACAAGTATTTGCTTAAATCTAAGAACTATTTCCCTATGGATTCAAGGTGGATGCAAGAACAAGATCTCAAAGAATATCCCGATCTCCCTAACAACTATTTGGAAGCTTCTAAGTTGAGGACAACTGTTTAGAAGCTGGGGGGAATGTAACTACTCCCAAATTTCTCGGGATTCATATTGTAAATTCTCTATTATCCATGGACATGGGTATTGGACTGTCATGTGCATGCTTGCCCATGGACATAACCTGGAACTAATCTTGAAGGGGGCAACCAGAAAAACAGATTAGAGCTAGGATTTTGAGCACAAAGTGCAGAAGTGGCAGTGTTGGACTTGGAGCAAGGCATGGAAGATTTGGAAGAGGCTGTCGGCTGCACACAGTGGAGTCGGTTGTACCAGACTCAGGCGCCTCAGCATTTATAAAGAATGTATGCCAGTCGGCCAGCACTCCAATGGTTCAAAGGGCCTATAAATAGGCGTAGGTGCTCATTGTTTGAGTCATTCAACTCCTTTTGAGTTGGGTCCTTAGACTAGGATTGTTTTGGGTGTATTCCACCTTTTTTGAAAGGCAGCCTTTGGGTGTAGATGTAGGGTACCTTTTTGTACCATATGAATATATTGAAATTCCAGCTATCTCTCTCTCTCTCTACTCTCCCTTCTATCTGCGTTTTTGCATCAGCATGTTCTCAATGGTATTTAGGGCTGAAAGAAGACTCCCAAAGCTTCCGTGTGTTACATTGAACTACATGTAGCCATGGAATGTTTATGGTTAAGCTTCCTATGTATGTGTATGCTAGCTGTATCTATGAGATCCTGGCTACAAAGAAGCATGTTAGGCATTTGATGGATCTTGGAGAACCAAATACAATACATAATGCCATGGACATTCGATGGCAACTGCCATAGCTTTTGTAAATTTCAAGTACAAATGTAAATAGATGGGGTTTCTTCGAAAATATGTGTTCAAATGCATACATTGTATGCATGGCTTATTTTTATTTGCGTGTATTGTTTTGTTTGCTTGGACAATGCGTGGATTTTATTGCACGAGAAGCTCATGGATCTGGGGACGCGTGGATTGCACCCATGAGTTAGTATGTTGCATAATCTGTCTTCAATTAACTTGTATTGATGGATTTGTACAGGAGAAATTGATATTTTGACGGCAGCCCACTCTTATGCGGGTTCTCTATCTCCATGCATGCATGACAATTTAGCTAAGTATGGTTGATGATTTTCTTCTCCATGATGAGAAACTCCCCATGCACGTGACATGCATATTTAGGAACCCCCATGCATGTGACAAGCATAGTTAGAAACCCCCATGCATGCGACACACATGGTCAGGAACCCCCATGCAAGCGACATGCATGGTCAGAAACCCCCATGCATGCAACATGCAAGCTTTTCTAGGTACATGTATGCATCATGCAATGCTTTATCCCTACATGCACCTAAAAATGTGCCATGCAAGTCCACTTTACTTAAAAGTAAATCATGCAAGCTCACTTTTTCTTTTATATATATATATATATATATATATATATATATATAATTTTAAGTTTGGTTGGAATTAGATAGAACAACCCACACACCCTACATGCCACCGTTTGTAGAGGGGGGGCTTGAACCCATGACCTTCCAAAAGAGGTCATGCAAGTTAGTTAACTCAAAAAGAAAAGTAAAAAAAGAAGAAAGGCTTTCCTCGACATTTTACTACACGAGTTGCTCCTTTGCTAGGAGCCATTCTTTGTGCTCCAAAAGTCTTGCACAAATCTCTTTCTACCACATCTTTTCATGAGCAATAACCTTCACTCCTTCTCTTCCTCTAGGCGCCTCCTTCTAGGCTGAATAGAACACTATGAATTCAGATTTCCAGCCTCATTCAAGATGCTTCTTGGCCCTTGTTTATTGTTCTATCTAGTGCACTTATTATAGAATATTTCTCTAGCCATACCATAGTGTTTTTCTCTCTCCAAAACACTAAGAAACTGGCTGAGTTCTGATTTTCAGAATTGAAAGTCTCCATTCAAGCTAGAAGAAGAAGAAGAAGAAGAAGAAGAAGAAGAATATTCCCAAGATTGAAGCTTCGGGAAAAAAAGCTAATCCTAATTAGCCTGGAGGTAACATGTACCGTGGGTAAGCAGTTGTTTAAAGAGGAGAGTAAGGTTATAATCCCATAAAAGCAAGGTTATTATAAGTGAGTGGTGTGCACTTAACTAAGTGTGAGTATCTGGGTCTTGATCTGATCTAGTCCTAGAGGCGGATGGTGGACTGGCAAACCCTCTGGTCGTACTGGGTGTGATTTGGGATGCATCCTTAGTCATCCATGGGCAAGGTGTTCTATGGTCTGGATATCTTTACTGTTGTGCACTGCCTGATACATTTCTCCTGTCAGGGGTGGTCCAATGAAGTTGTGCCTCTGGTTGGGTTTGTGAGTTGTCAATTGCTTTCCAAGTCTATCTTTCTGTGTGTGTGTGCACGTGCACACTTTTTTGCACTCTTGATGCAGGTTGTCTATGGGCTTGTAATGTTCGAAAGCTTTGAGGCATCTTGCCTTCCAAATGCACATTTCTTGTGACTCCCTAGTGGAATGTCTATGTAACTGCCTTGACTATTCATGCAACAGCTCCCCTAGCGTATGAAGCATGTCCTACAGCTTGGCAGAGAGAGTGCTAATCTTTGCCATACTCATATCTCCTCTGAAGTCTTATGCTAGATGGACTTGTATGTTGAGAACACATGAGTGAGGGGTATTTTATCAACCTCCAATATTTATCGGCTACGAGGCCTTTTGAGGGGGGTTCCAATATTCGAACAACCTTCTACAGAGAAAGCTCTCAACACATTCTCTGATGGATTTTGATCTTTCCAAAGCCATAGCCTATGGTGAAGTTCACTTGGAGAGTTCACATAAGTACTACACTTACCTAGTCTAACATAGTAAAGAATGTCCCACATGCATAGCTATGCAGTTTGATACTTTGTAGAATACATGGCATCTTACCTCGATTGCATGTGTAAAATTGTGAGTTTGCTCTGGTGGCTGGCCTTTTACAGCTTGTTGAATATGTGACGGCAATACTCAACTGGCATAGAGCCTCTTGCTGTGTAACGCTAGCACGGGCAGTGGCTGCCCCTTTTTAGATTACTAATCACCATGCTTCTATTGGAATATGATTACTGGATTAGTTTGGCTGGAAGTCTTGAATGATCCATTAATGGGGGACCTTTCAGTACAGTGAGGTTGCTGGTGGCTTTGTTTAAATTGAGGCAAAAAGATAAAGAAAATGTCCATCTTATATTTAATTACTTGATACAGAAAAAGTGTGGACCGAGCTGTTACACTGCAAAACATCAGCTGTTCGACAACCACGGTAAATGCCTATTGTGAACCATTATTATTGAGCAACCTAGTGGTGAATGTATATGCCCTTTGTGAGAAAAACATGTAGAAAGTGCCGAGATCTATGTCTGATGTCATACTATCAATATGGAGGAACCGCTGTGATGCTTTTTATAATCTTGAGTAGTTTGTCATGTGACTTTAAGTTGTAGACTCTTTTGGATCCTAAGGAAACGGTTGAAAGCAAAGATTACCATTCGGTCAAGCCTTACATATCAACTTATGATACCACCTTGAGGGATGGTGCTCAGGTATATAAACATTGCAATAATCTAAGAGTTGGGATCTTTGATTACACCGTTGATGTAGGCTTGTTTTGTATTGTGATTGTGTGTAAGGGACAGTCAGTAATGTGATACTAGGCACTACAGTGTGCATGTATGGCCCTAGAAAGTCCCATTTTTAAGACGAATGAGGATAACAATCCATGTTTTTGATGGCTTTGAATATGGGCTAGTGCAGATGGTGGGAATTTCTCTTACTTTAGCAGATAAGCTCAAGATTGCACGAGCCTTGGTTGAACTCGGTCGGTGATCCTTTTCCAAGCATTTAAAAGTTTTAAAATCTAGGCTGATTTATATGTTATTAATGGTAAGCTTAAAGAATAGGCATATTTTTTTGATTTAGATGAGGATACATCATTTTTTAAGGTGTGGAGTACATTGAGGGTGGATGGCCGGGGTCAAATCCAAAAGATGCAGAGTTCTTCAGTGTCTGCAAAATGGAGATTATCAGAAGCAAGACACACACAAAACTTGCAGCTTTTGGGGCTACTCGAAGGAAAGGTTCAACCTGTGATGAGGTATGTTTGATAATTACTCAAAACAATTTTTTCAATAAGGAGCAATGGTGTTTGATAATTACTCAAAACAATTTTTTCAAATGAGGAGCAACACTGATTTCAGGCAGATAGTCCTGCCTGAAATCAGCAGATACACATGCAACACTGACTTGGAAAATATATCCTGCCAATCTATAGCCTGATCTGGCTGGCACATGCAAACAAAATGAGAGATTTTATGCCCAGTTTGAAACCCTTCCTACAAATTTCCAAGAAATACCTCAGGTGTCCACTCACAACTATGGGAAGGGTTTCAGACTGGGGGCACAAAGTGTCCCGAATTCAGCTAAGGGGGCCATTTGGAAGTTCAAGGTCAAGCCACGAGGTCATGGAGGAACAGCTTGCCGCGAGAGAGACAAGATCCACTGAAATTCTGTCTTAACCCTGTGCCAGAGTATGTGGGCATGCCGAGAGTGTCCAGCTAGAGAGGAAAATGATATTGATTGAACCACTTTTCATCAGCAATGACCTTAAAATGCTGTGACTGGGAGGTCCAGAAATGGAAGACGGCTTTGGTTCATGGAGAAACAAGATTTGCAAAAAAAGATCCAATTGAGCCTGGCATGGTCCCGTGGCAATCAGATAGGTGCTCTTGGCTTCTTTATCCTGGTGCTACCATACTGAAGTGTGACTCTGCCGGCGGTGACAGCCACTTGCTTTTTCAGGAGAATTTTTTCTTGCAAATGTGGCTCAAGAGGATATGCTAGTGTGTAACCCACACTTTCGTCTGGCATGGGAATGCCTATTTGAGAGATGACTGCTTCTTTTTGGACCGAGTGACTAAGGAATATGGTCAATCAGGGGTGCCTTTTATAGCTAAGTCTTCATATTATCTACCTACCAAAGGTGTGGCACAAAAGATGTTCAAGGGTTGGGGTACTTACCGAAGATCTTGAGGTGGACTGTTGATCCAACACAAAGGCTGTGGTATCATGAACATCAAGCACTCGAGTGAGGAAGCTTATCCAGGTGGATCTGCCACCTTTGCTAAGCTTATCTGGGTGGAACTCCAGCCCTTGCAAAAGATGCTCCAGGATGGTCTAAGTGATCAATTAAGTGAGGACTTGGTTGTAGACTTTAACGAGATCGATACTTGAGGAGAATGCTTTAGCAGGTAGATTGCCTCTTTTGTCAATGATTTTGTGATCTTGTACGAAGGCACTTTGCTGGTGGCTAGTAGCTTTGGCCAAACTAGGCTTCAATAGAAGGGCCCACGCTTTAGCAACAAGCTTATAGGCATTCCCTATGAAGTAATGCACCACCAACTATTAATGCTTTAAAGTTGTTTGCTCTTGAGGATAGGAGTAATAAGACCGATGTTGATTGGGCTAGAGCTGAAACCCTTTCTGCAAGGCTTCAGTCACCTCCAAAAGGTCTCTCTCTCCCCACAACCTCCTAGACAGACTGGTAAAATAAACTGTCAAACCATCGATGCTTGGCTATCTCTTTTTCTTCATCTCTTGAAGGGCTAGGGTAAACTCGAGTCGAGTGTTATCGGGATTGCACACTCAAGAATCTGCCACTTGCATCCTTGTGAGAATCGGTGCATACTATGCATGATGGAGTTGATGGTTTATGGTCTTGTGGATGACTACCATGAGGTTATAAATTGCACTTTCTTATAAGGTGAATTTGGGTGGATTCATCTAGGTATATATAAGTGATGGAAATGGTCAGTATATTGTGTTGGGTGGATTCATGCTTTCTTTACCTTCTGGATCTTTTTGAAATAAAATCATGTTTTGGTCCCCATCTCTTAGCCAGATTTCATAGTAATGCCTTTTCCATTATGAAGGCCTCAATCTATTGTAGCTGGACCAAAGGCTGTTTCTTGGTGTGTGGATGTTCCCCATTGAAAGTGTCATTCTCATTACCAGGCTTGACCTGTTCCAACCACCTTTTCAGATCACCTGAGCACTTGAGCTTCATTGTATGCTTCTTGTTCTGCTTACAAGGGTCTTTAGCAGGTGCTGGGCATACTTAATGGCCACAGGCCACACGGACATGGAACCATTGGCTTCAGGCATGTCTGGGAAGCTTGAATAGTGAGAAGAAATTGTTGCATTCAAGCAATTGGAAGTTATGTTTGAAGAATCAGGAGGGTTGTCTCCCTTTTACAGGTTCCCAAGAAGTAGCTGATGATCTGAGAAAGCTCCTTCAAGGAAGGGACAGGCATCGTGCCAGCTAGATAAATGCTATGACATATAAAAATGAATCATTGAGCCTTGATATAGTCAAGGCCATGTCAATTGTTGGTCTAGGTCATGTACTTGTTGCGACCCCAAGTGTGGGACACCCTAGCAAAATTGTGGGATAGGCTCACAAAAGTATGGGATCTATTGGCAGCATACGACACATCACCACTTCATGGTTAAGTGTCCATAGTTGTCAAGGTTCTTGGGTGACAATTGCAGGTCAAAAGACCCAGTGGTGTAGCATGGGGATACCAGCTGGACACATGGGGTGCATGAGTGTGGTGTGCGGCTGGTAAGGTGCACACTGGATGCTTGGGGTCACTAGTATATATATGGTCGGGTGCCTTAACATAGGATACCATGCTAGGCTCCTTGCTATCTAGGGAGCCCACACACAGTGTCAAGAGACTCCATTACCAAGGGGGAGTGTTAGAAATTGTGGTAATGGACATTGTGTGTGAGGGGGAGTAGAGTCCTTGAGATTTGATACATGTTTGTGAGAGTCTGAATGCCTTTGAGTCTAAAGTTATTTGGTGAATGTAAGTAGGTAGAAAGATGTGAAAAAGATGGGTAATGTCATGGATGATGTGTTTTGAGTGATGTCATGCGTCATATGGGTCATGCCACTTGGATGTTGTAGGTGACATGCTAGGTGTCACATTGAGGTTATGCATGGAGAGCTCTTTTGAGCTATGAATTGTTGTAGGAGCTCACTTTTACGTGAGTTTTCTAATGGAGTATTGCTTTTGCCTTGAGCTTATTATTGTGCCTTAATCACAATTATTACTCATTGCTTCTTAATATTTATGGATCTAGTCATTTGCTATGATACCCCCTAGCTAGCCTAGGATTACCACTCCATGAATGTGTGTTTGTCAAATTTTTGATTCGAATGTAGTAATCCTTATGCAGGATGCAAACGTACAGTCTTTGGTAGCAAGCGATGCCGATGTTATCACTGTAGTTTCTAAGGTATGATTTGTTGATACTTTGATTTTTTAGCTATATTCATGCTTTACAAATAAAAGTAGATAATCCCATGTGTGCTATAAACTTCTGTATGAACTGTCAGGTGGTCCTTATTCTGTTTTCTGATTGAAGAAGTCATACTATTACGGCTTTGACTAGGCAGTGATACAACCAGTTTCGGCAGTGCACATGTGAATGCATGAAGGTGTATTTAATGGATACTCATGATGGTGTTGTGTATTTGGCCTGTTTGAGGGGTGTCTGTGGGCCACCCAAAGCAAATTTTTGAGTCTTTGACAAGGTTTTAGAAAGGGCTATCAAATCAACACAGGTGCAACTTTATTTGACTATGAGTTGGCTCCTTAAAGCTGTATTTGCTTGTGAGAAATGCTGACTATAGACGCTCTTGAGGCATTCTGTAGCCACCCAGTGTGCTAAAGAACTTGTAAATGTGAAGACGTCTGCCTGTGTTTGCAGTGGCTATTTGGGCAGATGGCACTCACTATTTGCCTGCACTTGTTGCTTAGAGTGCTGATTGGAAAGATTAGCTAGAAGATATGTTTGACCTTGACAGGAACAACTGCCGATTTTCAGTGTCTTTTGGACATTTCCACCCTTCTGCAATAGCCTTTACCAAGATGAGGTTAAGCTTTTATAATGAAAACCATATGAAAAGCTTTCCCAAGAATTTGGTATGTTATGTGAAGAGTTTGTTGCAGAAGCTGATGGCGGCCAATGAAAACACAAACACTTTGTGCCATGTGTTTTGTGCCTTCCAGGGATGGAAGGTTGAGCTGGAGGCGCTAGTCCTATGTTGCTTGCAAAGATGCAAGGGGGTCAAAACACTGAAGCTAGTGTGTTGATCAAATTGCATGAGCGACGGGTCTTTTGGAGCCAGCTAGAAGGCTTTATGATGAAACCTTATAAAAGTGTAGAGATGTTGACTGGATTAACACACAGGGTTTCATTAACAAGTAGAGACCTTTGGGGCGTGATGTTGGGACTTGCCAAGTTAGAGAACATGGTTGAGTTGATAAGAGCAGGAGAATACAGGTGAAAGTGCTCTTGTGTTGACATCATGGTCTAGTGAGCTAAACCTTACCTCATCTTGCCCTGTAACACACTCACACATAATTTAACTTCTTAAATGACCTTTCAGATGTCCAGACTATAGCCACTCACACATAATTTAACTTCTGAAATGACCTTTCAGATGTCCAGACTAAAGCTCCAAATTTAGATGAGTTCAAGTGAGTGCAATGTTTATCGTGCACATTACGTTTACAGGATCTTTCCACAGGCAGAAGTGAAGCGCATGTTAACAGAGATGGAGAATAAAACTGACATACTGCTGAAAACTCATCGCAACAGATGGCTTTTGGTTCCCCACCCATTCATTCCTCTGGAAGGAGCTTCAATGGTTGGCTGGGATGGAGGTTGTCAGCAGAGAGGATACAAGCACACAAGTATGCTGAACATGGATAACTAATTGATGTGTGGAACGGCTGCACCGGGGCCTTTATATAGCCTTAAGGGATGGAGCAGGTCTATGTGAGCCACACATGGTCATATACATCATGATGCTCTCAAATGATGGTATCACCGAACCCCAAGGCCTTAAGGGATACAGTAGGTCTAGGTCAGCCACACATTGTCATTTACATCATGATGTTCTCAAATGATTGTATCACCGAGCCAAGGCCCAGGGAAATCTAGGAGTTCATAAAGAACCTTTAGTCTTGATGTTGCTAGGTCCATCGGGACAAATTAGGGTGCCTGTTCAGGCCCTGTAACCGAAGCACAGGGAAATATCTCTTTCATCCCTTAGTACACTGTTATATGGGAATATGTGCCCCTACTTGTATGTAGCCTATTTGGGAGTGTGTTGAGTTACCTAAGCTGTCTATAATCCTTCTGGCCACAAACAGCCACCATCCAGTGCTCAAACCAGGTCTGATGGGCGTTTATCTGGGCTTCTTCAAAGCCGGGCATCTATTTGACCTTCCATAATACATACAGATGGAGTTTTGATCTCTAACACTCACTTGGGATTCAACCTTTGATTTGGTTTGAAAAATTCATGGGCGGTAAGTCAATCATTCTCCCTGTTTCAGTGTGCCATTTATTTGGATGACAACTCGAGCAACAGCCTTTTGAGCATTACATGAATGAATTCAGCTGTACCATACTGGCAAAAGATTAAAATCAAAGCTTTAACTGAAAAAGGGATTCTCTCCTACTTTCTCAAACACAAGGTGAAAGGGGATTGCTTGACTGAAGGAGTTCAAAACCTTAGTAGGTTTAATGCTATCAGGTGAATCTGAAGCTTTTGCATACTGAGTAAATTTTTTTATAACGTATTTTCTTCTTGTGTAACTCTGCACTAAGTAAACATAAAAATATATTATTAGTACCGAATTTCTGCTTGTGTAACAGGCATGGGATGCACAAGTCCTTAAAGTTTTGGAAACCTCCTTAGAGGAAAACCTCAGAATGATAGCAGAAACCGTCAATTATTTAAAGGTGAGCTACCCAAATGGGTTATCAGAAAACAATACTAAAGTACACGCGTGTGTGTATGCATGCGTGTGCATACATGCATACATATGTATGTACGTTCATATATAACCTTTGTAGATACATATGCTTTGATAACTTTGATAGTGTCGCTATATTTCCTGAATAAGTCACATCACATCAAACCAGGATCGAAGCAAGGAGGTGATGCTTGATGCCGAGCATTTTTATGACGGATTCTTTGCAAACAGGTCCCGTCTTGTCAAACTTGTATTAAATTTCTGTATAGTGGTGTGGTTTTTGGCTTAGCTTTCTAATTTCTCCTGAAGCACTGTAATATTGCTGGTGCATATTTTTGATGATATAACACTGGCTGAGATGAATTGTGTATCATGCACATGGCAGAGATTATGCGATTGACTGTTTGAAGACGGCAGCAAAGGCTGGGGTAGATGTTGTTGTTCTTTGCGACACAAATGGTGGAACAATGCCATGGGTAATTGAGGTAAAATAATGGCCACTACATACTTCCCTTCTCTTAATGAAAGCCAACGGTTCAATACTTTCTTTTCAATTCAATAGCAAAACAGGCGGAAATTAGGTGGTCAAAGCAGCCAGATGAAATCGTGAGACTCCAAGAAGCCTTCCCCGTGTCAAAAGATTTAAGTGTTTTGTTTAGAAGATCCTCCTGTGTGTAAAATCCCAACTTTTGTCAGCATTTTGACACCTATGGTTCACATGTACTCACACTAAACGTCAACTTTGCATTAAAAATGGCTTCAATGTGAGGATCTCTTTTGGAGGTTCTGCTTAAAGAATGGTCTTAATCACATACCCACTAACCCTCTTGGTTAGAGGATAATTGGATGCTTTTCTCAAAAAAGTAAAACTTGTTAAATGTGAGGACAATGGGAGGCTTTGCTCAAGAAAGTAAAACAGGTTAAATGTGAAAACTAGGCTGGTAAAAGAGAGACATTGTTACAGCTTGCATGGACAGGCCAAGGGAAAGCTTTGAACCTAGAGATCATGTAGGGTATAACATGGGTAAGTAGTTGTCCATTGGAAGAGTGGATCAATAGTCCTATAAAGCTATTGAGAGCTGGGTTATTAATAGAGGCCTGGGTTCTATATAAACAAGTGGGGTGCACAGTTGAGCATATAGAGTTATGTGGGTCTAGATCCGGTCTAGCCCAGATGCAGGGTGCGGATTGCTAAATCTCCAGGTGGATGCCAGCTGTGGTATGAAATGCATTCAATACTCATTCGCGGGCAAGATGGTCTAGGTCTATGCATGTGTAGGTGATACAGCTAGTTACTATCAGGTGGCATCCTCCCCTATGATTGAAGACACAAAATATATGTCCACCTCCCATGAAGGGGCTGCATGGTGGGTTGGAGTATATTGGTACTGTGGAGCTGTTTAGGGGATGGCTTGGATCTTTGGGAACAAGGGTGTTTGGATTTTAGAAGGAATTTTTGAGGATACCATGAGAGAGAGAGAGAGTCTACTAAAGACTCAATGGGCCTATGAGACCAAAATGATACAATAATGTCCATGGTATATCTCATCATGGGACGGAAAATAAAATAATGCTATTTCACTGGGGTGATACAAAACTGTCCATGGAATCTCATCATGGAATACCAAGAACATGGAACATGAGAGGAGCATCAGCCCCCAATAGATGGTGTATCACTCTTCAAAATATCAAGCATGGGGCCAATGAGTATGGCCAAGAGGTCTCCCTCAGCTACATAACATGGAAAGGTAGGGGCATGGTTTGCAACCATTTAAGTGCGGTCCACGGAAGCCTTAGCTCAGCCCAAGGGACTTGGGGTGGTCTAAGGACGTGGACCTACGATTGGGAGATAAGCTGGCCTACACCCCTGCTATCCTACCAATGTGGTTGGATGACGGGAGGCCTGTGTCTAGGCCTGGGATGCGGTCCATGGAAGCCTTAGCCCAAGGGACTTGGGCTGGTCTACGGACGTGGACCTACGATTGGGAGATAATCTAGCCTGCACCCCTTCTAGTTGCTTGTGTTTAGGGAGATCTTGGGGGATCTTACATCTTCCCTTCTTATGGAGAAGTTCATTCCAATGGCACTTATATGTAGGTTCTCCTTTTTGCATAGTAATAAAGGTTTCGGGTTTTGAGCTGAACCAACCACTACTTGCTTGCATATATGATGCCCTGATGGGCACAAACTCCCCACTGTGCAGCGACACCTCTATGATTCCCACAACATCGCATCTTCGTGAATGAGGAATAAGTCTCTTTACAAGTATATGTTTTAAAGAAGAGGCACATATGCTGCTCCTATCCGGAGAGGCGGGCTTCATTGGAGGTGCAAAAAACCTTGGCACCGTGGCCACAGTGCGTAGGACACTATGGATGCACAGTCCAGTTGTTCGTTGCTTTTCGGGAGGTGTTGCAGTGCTTTTGATAAAAAAATTAAATGAAAAATTGATGCTACATGGAAAATTGTGTATTAAATGATGTTATGCTGCCCAAGTTAAAAGAGGTCATAAAAACTTGGGTAAAATTGGTTGCTATTGGAGGCAAAAAAAGTTGGGTAAAATTGGTTGCTATTGGAGGCAATAGATTGCAAGTGAGATCCAATTGTTGAGGTTGCCAACTTGGTGTAGAATATGCCTGAAAAGGGTGTATTTAGTGAAAGTACTGCATTTAGAGGTTTTTTGGGTGTACGTGATAGTGTAGTTATGTGGATCTAGTCTTAGTTGATATATTTGCTTTTTTATGGTATTTTAGCATTTCATACAGTTGGAATATTACTATTAAGTCTTAGCGGGTAAATAACCTCTATTTACAACTGTTGAGGAAAAAAAAGGTGATTCTGGGTGGTAGCTTTTGATATCACGTTGAGTTTGCCAGCTTTGGTAGAAATTTGAATGAAAAAGATGAACTTTCTAAAAGTACTATGTTTAGATCTAGTCGAAAGTGATGTTTTATGTTCTTTTCTTTTTAATCCACTTCTAAATTTTATACAGTTTGAGAGTTATCACATTGAGTGATCATTGGCATTTTAATTATTGGCTGCCCTAGTCTTTGATAGCTTGTGGGTGTTAGTAATATCCTATCCTATAGTCTTTGGCCTAAAACTAATTCAAGGAGGTGAGAACATCACCTCAGCCTACAAGGAACAAGGTTGGGGGTTTCTCACTTGATTGTAGCAAGCTGTGGTTATGGAAGGGTTGTTCCCAGTAGGCTTCCTAAAACAGCAGGTGAAAAGCTGTCCATTAAACCTATTCTCACTACACATATATTTGCCCAAACCATGTTTGAGCCTGATTATTATTATTGATTGTGTCTGTGGATTGTTGATATGCCCAAATCAGACTCTTCTTATTATTAGACTTATCTCTTTTTGTTTTGTATTATTAGATCACAGAACCTGCTGCTTTTTTTTTTGGGTATCTTGTTCAGTATTTGTTGCGAAAATCTTTTTCTTCGGATGCTTTATTTGGGACGTTGCTTCACACAGTGAGGTTTATGTAGTCACAACTTGAATTGTATGCACTCTTCTGCAGGAAGTGACGCGAGAGGTTAAGAGGGAACTGGAAATATGGCCACATGTCAGGATAGGTGTGCATACTCACAATGATACAGATATGGCTGTAGCTAACAGCTTGGCAGCTGTGAAAGGAGGTGCTTCACTCATTCAAGGATGTATGAATGGTTACGGTGAGCGGACCGGAAATGCTAACCTGGTAAGCCATAATTTTGGTATGCATAAATGTTTTGAAAGTGGAATTGTTGTAAGAAAGATGTGTAAGGTGTTGTAAGAAAGGTATGCTTTAGGTGTTGTTTGGTTAAAGGAAGGCGGCATGCAGCTTCTGGTGTACATTGATTTTCAATAAGTGTATGAAAGTAAAGTTTGGCCATTAATTTTCTCAGCTTCAATTTGCTGAAATTGAGGCACCAATAACTCTTGCTGCCTCATGCGTTGTTGCAAAATACATTGCTATACTAAGTCCTCAGGATTTCTTATTAGCTCCTTCAGTTAGGGTGCTTGTGGGTCTTTTGGAGCATAAACTAGAAACAGGACTTTGGTCTTGGTGGGAAAGTAGGAAACTCTTGACATATGCATGGCCTGGCAAGTAAAATTTGTTGCAGGTGAGGATTCTACATGACTACAAGAAAACTTCATGGCAAGTGAAATAAAGGAAAAAGATGCAAGAAACACTCCAAAATGTGAACCCCTTAGAGAGATTCAACATCTAACAATGGCAACGCTTGTAAAGATACCGATGTTCTTGATTCTCGTGGTGGGAGGGAATTTCTAGAATGTTGGGGAACCCACATTAACAAGTACACATCAATGAATTGTCTTTATGGGTTTTTCCTTTTGGATACAGTAATAGGGAATCTTTAGGTTTAGATGAGAGTGAAAATGCTTTGTGTGATTAAATGTGAAGTTCCATAGGGGTTCAACCTTTGAAATAAATTGGTCTCATGGCAAGCAACTGGGCAAAGGGGAATTCAGTCAAGCATGTGATTAGAAGCCCAATTGCGAAGTTTCCATAGTGGGCATGTGCTATTGGGTTAGCATGAAAAATTTGCCCCGACTATTTTTCAGGATAAGTGGGTGGATGGAACCTGAGCACTGGTTTGTCCAAGTTTCGGCCACCTGGTTTATAATAATTCTGTCTATAATAGTGGGCTTGAGGGAAAATTCGTAGATGTGCTATTGCGTTGGCATGAAAGATTTGCCCCAACTATTTTTCAGGATAAGTGCGTGGATAGAACCTGAGGACTGGTTTGTCCAAGTTGCAGCCAGCTGGTATAATAATTCTGTCTATCCAAGCAGTGCAATTGCCCAACAGTATTTTGGGAGCATCCTAATGTTACACAAAATGGTCAAAACCGTAAAGGCTTTGGGATTGTTAGAAACGCTGTGTGCACTCTTTAGTGCTAGCCTCCATCACGGTTGAATCTGCTCTTCACCTCTGGAGTAGTGATAGAAACTGAGTTTGATGGTTTGTCTATGGATAACGTGCACCTACTCTTAGGAGCTGATGATGTGACTCGGGATGTCATAGCATGTGTAGTCTATGCTATGCATGTTATAGTTGATGATTTGAAGCTTTATGAGTAGACTATCATGGACTCAAGATCGCATATTGGTTTTTTCTTTGTATGAGAAATGACCTGGACTTTCCTTTGGTACATATAAGTGGGTGGATGACTTGAGGATTGATTACTGTACAAAATCAGGGTATCTGAGATAGCAAAGATGTGACAGAATTGTAGCGTTTTAACTCATGAATGAAGCTATTTTTTGACAGAACTGGCAACAGGTAAAGGGAACGGGAATGGCAGGTTAGCGTGGAACGGGAACGTGAACATGAACGTGAGAGGGTAGGAAACGGGAACAGACACTGCATGGAAATGGAAAAACACGTCATTTTCCATAAACATACTGACACAAGAAAGGCACGAAAATCTCCTAGCATGTTAAAGCATGCTACATGAAAAAGAAGAAGAAGAAGGTTTTAATTACAGACTAGAGTACCTGGAGGCTGGGTTTTCTCCCTTTTTAGCTTGCTCAGTTGCTGCCCACGGGGTGTCACTGTTGGAGGGAGTTGCACAGGTCCACCTTTTTGTGAGGGTATAATGTTAAAAATGATTTTGACTGCTTGATGTGGGCACCATAATTCTTCGTCCAAGGAGTGCCCAAGTCTTATGGCCAGGAAACGGCTGTTTGTTACCTGAAAGTGTTCACTCATGTTCTGGCTGCACCACATCTGTTTCTGCCCATTCCAGCACATTCCCTGGCTTGAGGAAGGTGGAAAGGCAGCTCCCACATTCCATAGGGTGGAAAAGCAGCTGTTTCCTGCAACTATGGCTGAATCATGAAGTCTCCTCTCCCAGCAAAGATGAATAACTCAGCCGGGTTGCTGTGGTGCTATTAAAATGATCAATAGTTTATTAGCTAGAAAAAGCTGAGAAAGAAAGAATTTAAGAAAGTCATATTAACGTCTGTGGAAGACCCCAAGGGTCTATGAGACCATAAGTAATATAATGGTACCATGGAAGAACTGAAAAGGAAATGGAAAACTGTTTTAAAAAAAATTACCAGTGTGTGGATATATCCACATAGCTGATCCCTCCTCAACCAGTACTAATCTCAGGGTCGAAAGAGGGTCAGGCCTCTGTGATGGGAGCATGTAGAAGAGAAACTTGGGGTAGAGGATAATTTGGAGTGAGTGAGGAAATCAAAACTTAGTAACAAAATTAGTGAGGAATATCTTGAGAGGAGATAATGAGATGGGAAATGGAAATGACGACTCTAGAGAAACGTTGCTTCTGGTTTTTAGCTAGAAAGCGGCTTACTATTGCGATAGTGTACCCTACAACTCCAGGTGGAGTTCTTCACATGGAGTTAACTTGAGATGTTACTGGTGTCGTTTCTTCCATGATGATTTGTAGATGATATTTGATGATCTATAATCATTATAATTAAACACATAGCATCTTTTCTTTGTACTTGATTTTGGTTTTCTCCTTTTCTATTTCATTGCAATACAGGTGAGCATTATTGCAAATCTGCAAGCAAAGCTTGGATACAGATGCATACCAGCCAATGCGCTTCCCAAGTTATCAACTATTGCGGCCATGGTGGCAGAAATAGCAGGACAACCACTCTCCCCATCTCAACCTTTTGTTGGATATAATGCATTTGCTCATAAAGGCGGGATTCATGTTGCAGCAATTCGAAAGGTATTTTTGGCATGCCTTTGTAAAAGGTAGGTCTAAGCTGTTACAATTTGCTTGGATTTGTTTTAAAAATTACTTCCAAAAAATGCTTAGAACTTACTTTAAAAGTTCCACAATGTTCTCTCTCTCTCTCTCTCTCTCTCTCTCTCTCTCTCTCTCCACCGAGCTGTGCAGAGCCCGATGCCCCCGACATAGTGGCTGCCGCCCACACTCATGTAGGATCAGAGCCATCATTTCCCATCACCGCAGGACTTTGTCCCGCCTCACTACACTGGGTACCACGCCCTATGCGAGATATTCTTGGCTGATGCTAGAGCTTGAGGCTCCTTGTTTTTTCCACGTATATTTTCTTTTAGTTTTACTTAAGTACCATGATGAAGTATTCCATGGACATGATGTAACATTTTGGTCTCATAGGTCATTTTGGCCTTTTGAAGACGTTAATACAACCTTTTTTCTTTCTTCCTTTTGGGGGCCAAGCCTAAGGAATGATCACTAGAGGAGCATAGAGAGGCTACAGGTGATGATGCTGGCACGCATGATCAAGAGTAAGCCATCTGTACCACATGACATTCTACATGCAGAGTTTGGGGTGGGCCCACTGGTTACAGATGCCCTTTTTCAGACTGTCACTTATATTCAGCATGTATACACGCTTGACAGAGATCGCCTCCCACGACTAGCACTAGAGTCCTGTATGCAATTATACTGCGAGAGGGAGGGGGAGCGATTGAGACGAGCTAGACTGCCCTCAGCAACACGGCCACCATCATTACCGACACATGCATGGTACTTTGAGGTAGTCGAGTGGTTTCATGCACATGACATACAGATGGACCGTCTCACCCTGTTTCAATATAGCTTGGATCCCCCCTACCTTGATCTCTCACGACAGGAGATCAACCGGATCATCCGGTTAGATCTACTCGGGCTACACATACACCAGACATGGGTGTCTCCGTCAGAGATTGGTAAGAAGTGTGAGTTCTACAAAGATCACTTCTTGACACTCTCCCAAGATGGTTTCTTTGTGATACCGGGATACATACAGATACACATGTCACATTCTATCCGTATCACAATCAGCCAGTTCAAGGTATCCTCCCACCACCTCAGAGTAGAGACTGGCAGAGTTGAGGATTTCCCACATGAGGAGAGGACATGCACAATATGCATCACAGGAGAAGTAGAGGATGAGGCCCATTATATGTTCAGTTGCGCGGCTTACTATGAGATACGGGGAAGATTCCACTGCCTCTTCCCCGAGAGGGATTCAGACCACTCACACGGGTGATACAATTTGAGGATCAAAGGTGCTTGGGCATGTACTTGATGGAGCTCAGACGACACAGGGTTGTAGTGTTGAGGCAGCATGCTGAGAGACAGCCCCAGTGACGACAGGACACCTCACAGAGAGCCATCACATGTTTCTTTGTGGTACACACATTCCACACTAGAATCCACTGGCCACAACAGTTCCTCTACTACGACATCAAAGCCGACCACTCGTACCCACGCTCCAGCTCCACGCCCCAGAGGAGTTCTTAGCGAGAGAGCTTGATCCATTCTGCGAGCTAGACGTCCCCAACTCAAAGCATCAGGACTCTCCACCACACACAAACGAATTCATGAGGTTCTCTGCTGACATGACATGTTCCCATCACAGAGGCCTCTCATTCACTCCACCATCAGATCGGTTCTGGCCGAGGTGGGTTTCGTCATTAGCTGATCACAACATATCTCACTCTACACAGGATCATTTGTTGATCACATGTACTGTCAAATGTTTTCATTTTACTTTTCCTTTCAGTTCTCCATGGTTGAGTATATCCATGGTACCATTGTATTACTTTTGGTCTCATAGACCCTTGGGCTTCAAAGACACCTTGTGGCTCTTGATGACTTCTGCCCACAGCAGGGGCTCACAGTGAACCTTGGGAAAACCAAGGTTATGATCTTCCACACTTCACCCGCAATCAGGAGCCACACTACTCTCACATTAGCAGGAGGGCGGGTCGAGGTGGTGAGCTCTTATGTTTACCTTGGCATCACATTTACTAGCTCAACTGGACACTTCTCCATGGCTTAGGCAGTCCGAGACAGAGTGACCCGGGGGTATGCAGCTCTTGCTGGCCTTGAGCGTCAGTGTCATAAGGCACATTTTCAGGAACCCCGCACGAAGGGGTGGCTCTTTGATACATTAGTGACACCAGCCTTGATGTATGCAGCAGCGGTTTGGGCACCAGGGCTTGCAGCCTCCACATGGGTACAGCTGGAGAGACCACATATCTTGATGCTCTCAAGGATGATGCGCAGCAAACCATCCGTGCCGCACGACATTGTTCGAGCTGAGTTTCTGCACCACCTATGGCAGTGGAGGCATTGTTCCAGACGATCTCCTTTATATACAGGATGAGGGAGATGCCCACGGAGAGATTATCCCGCCGAGCTTTTGAGGCATCCAGACAGCTGGCCGAGGCTGGACACACTGGATCTTGGTATGCACAGATGCTACAGTGGTTCTCACATCATGGGATAGACATTGAGCGGTTGCCACCTTTTTAGTATCATCAGTCTGCTCCACGGGGTTACCTCTCTCTCAATGAGAGGAACATAGTGATGAGACAAGACATATGGCAGCACTACATACAGGAGACATGGACAGCACCAGAGAGCCCACTACCACCGAAGATGCTGTATTACAGAGACCACTTTATGAGCATCTCAGGGGATGGGTTTATACATCGACCGCGGTACATGGATGTATACATGCCACACAGCTCTCGCGTTGCTATTGGACAGCTACGAGTCTCATCACATCAGCTAGAGATAGAGGCTGGGAGAGCGGCACGGGTTCCCAGAGCTGAGCGGATATGCATATTGTGCCGCGAGGAGGTGGAGACTGAGGATCACTTTGTATGTAGATGTAGAGCCCACCAGGGGGTCAGAGATAGATATGCAGGATTGTTTGAGGAGCACTCTTCACTACATCAGTTGATGGAGGCCTCGGACCAGCGACAGCTTGGCAGACTACTACTAGAGCTTCATAGTTCTCGAGAGAGACTCCTCCAGACACCCGCTCCCACTAGGGGTGGGAGATAGTCCCAGCTCACAGATTTCTTCCAGAGAGCTATGCCAGTGCCAGCTGAGGTACCACGTGGGGTGACCGCACAGAGAGCAGAGGAATTGAGAGCCAGGAGGAGACCTAGACAGAGTGGACATAGAGCACCCCGACTCCGTCACCGAGAGATAGCAGCTATCCGAATGAGACACCAGATGGAGACACAGGAGAGGCTAGCTCGCTTTCATTCAGACTCAAGGTACATGTTCATGCCATTCACAGCCTCAACATCGGCGATGTATGATATCTTATATCCCTCTTATGGCACTGGATGGAGTTAGACATAGATCTGCATAGCATGCTTGTACTACCCCTTCAGCATATAGAGATGCATCTTGCCTTAGCACTCCATCCACATCCCCACCCCCCTTATATTGTTTGTATATGGGCTCCACCGATCCATGATGATTCACATGTATCGAGACACATGCACACTTTTTCTTTTGTTTCTTTTCTTCCGATGACCGGAAGAACACAGTTGTATTATTTTTTGTCTCATAGGCCGACTTTGGCCTCTCGTAGACGTTAATCTCTCTCTCTCTCTCTCTCTCTCTCTCTCTCTCTCTCTCAGATCGGTTCTGGCCAAGGCAGGTATTGACATTAGTTGATCACAGCATATATAACTTTCTTTCTTTCTTTCTTTCTCTCTCTCTTTGGACCACTTTCTAGAGTCATGAGATACCAGGATCAGAGATGCCTTGGATTGTACTTGCTGGAGCTGCGTAGACATAGAGAGGGTCTCCTGAGAGGGAGGGGATCAGAGAGGGAGAGACACCTACAGAGGCAGATTACAGACTTCTTTCGACCAGAGATTGAGCAGTCAGGTCAGCAGGCATTGCAGCTAGCCCCAGAGTACAGCCGCACCAGAGGTACACTGATTGATCGGGCTATAGAGCTGGGGCGTTCCAGGTGCCCCAAGATTAGAGGCCCATCTCGACACTGGCGGAGACTACAACTGAGGATCAGGACCATACTAGCACGGCATGGGAGACGTCCAGTCAGAGTACTCACCATGGAGGATATTGAGGAGATCCGCCAGCGTCCGATGCGGCACATATTATGAGATGGAGGCACCTCCATAGTGTACCCCTCCGTCCCACATGATATTGTATCCCCTCACTATATTCCACTCACCTCCATAGCGTACCCCCCCCCTCACTATATTCACACCCTATAAGGGTTTCTGTTTACCTTCCATTTCCAGTTTCATTTTCTAGGTGCCTGTAGTATCATCTTTATTTTTCATTTTTTGGGTTTTTTTATCCAGACATTGTATCAGATCCACCATGATGTAACTTTTGGTCTCATAGGTCATTATGGCCTTTTGAAGACATTAATATAACATTTCATTTCATTTCATTTCTCTCTCGTAGCAGCAAGTGCAACAACAGCAGCACCTTTGACTGACCCTAACTACCAAAGTACTAATGTAGGTGCAGGTTTCTCGCTCGGCCGTAGTCTTTAGCCCCATGCTTGATATTTGGGAGATTGGTATACCATCTATTGGGAGCTGATGCTTCTCTCATGTTTCTATGTTCTTAGTATTCCATGATGAGTTTCCATGGACAGTTTTGTATCACCCCAGTGAGATAGCTATGTTCATGTTTTGTTTCTGTTTTATTTTCCATTCCATGATGAGATATTCCATGGGAATTATTGTATCACTCTGGTCTTATAGGCCCATTGGGTCTTTAGTAGACTCTCTCTTTCAGCGGATGGATTCATACAGAGACCTGGATACATGGATGTGTACATGCCTCACAGTGCCCGAGTGGTGATTGGCCAGCTCAGAGTGTCATCACACCAACTTGAGATTGAGGCAGGTAGAGCAACACAGATCCCTAGAGCAGAGAGGATATGCAGACTATGCCAGGAGGAGGTTGAGAGTGAGGAACATTATGTATGCAGATGGAGAGCATATAGTGTCATTAGAGAGAGATACACCACCATCTTTAGTGGACATCCCTCACTCCGCCAGATCATGGAGTCCGCAAACCAGCGCAGATTTGGCCAGTTCTTGCTAGAGACACAGCGCCATAGAGAGACACTGCTACGGACTCATACCACAGGGAGAGGTGGGCGCGACAGCTTCAGCTCATTGATTTCTTCCAGAGATCTATCCCAGTGCCTATCCTGACAGTTCCTAGTGAGAGAGCTCAGTCCATTTTGCGAGCCAGACGTCCCCGACCCAGAGCATCAGGACCCTCCACCACACAGAGACGGATTCGTGAGGTTCTCCACCGACATGTCGCGCTCCCATCACAGAGGCCTGACATTCACTCCACCATCAAATCGGTTCTAGCTGAGGCGGGTATCGACATTAGCTAATCACAGCATATCTCACTCTACACAAGATCATTTGTTGATCACATGTACTGTCATATGTTTTCATTTTACTTTTTCTTTCAGTTTTCCATGGCTCAGTATATCCATGGTACCATTGTATTACTTTTGGTCTCATAGGCCCTTGGGGTCTTCCGTAGATGTTAATATAACTTTCTTTCTTTCTTTCGCCCTCTCTCCCGTTTCCGCCGCCGTCCTCTCTCCCGTTTCCGCCGTTCCGTCTGTGCTTTGCGCCCGCCATCTTGATTGTCCGGCGTCGTCCTCTCCCGCGTGTGCTATGTGCCCACCATCTTGTCTGTCCTCCGCCGCCCTCTCTCTGCGCGTGCTCTGCACCCACCATGTTGTCTTTCTGCTGCTGCCCGTTCCGTGTGTGCTCTGCGCCCTACATCTTCTTTGTTTGCTGCTGCCCCATCCGCGTATGCTCTGCGCTTGCCATCTTTTCTATCCGACGCCGCCCTCTCTCCCGTTTCCGCCATTCCGCCTGCGCTCTGCGCCTGCCATCTTGATTGTCTGGCGCCGTCCTCTCCCGCGTGTGCTATGCGCCCGCCATCTTGTCTGTCCTCCGCCGCCCTTTTTCTCGCGCGTGCTCTGCACCCACCATGTTGTCTGTCCGCCGCTGCCCATTCTGTGTGTGCTCTACGCCCTCCATCTTCTTTGTATGCCGCTACCCATTCCACCTATGCTCTGCGCCTACCATCTTTTCTATCCGACACTGCCCTCTCTCCTGCCTGGGTTGGCTCTGTTCTGTCTTTCCCCCAGTAATGTAGAATTTCCCTACCCCGGACAAATGGTTGAACCCTTAACCAAAAGCCACTCCCACCCTTACCCCATCATGTATCGGGCCGGTTTCCTTCTTGTCCCGTGTCCTTGACCACAGCTTAAGGTGGGTGATTGTGACAATGTTGCTCCCTCTTGAAGATAGAATGAACAAGATCGAAGAACAGGCTCAGAAGGCACTTTCAAACCAAAAGAAGCTGATAGACATGACATTGAACCACCATCAAAAGGAGATACGTGCTGTCAGGACTGAGATCCAGGGCAAAGACAACCGAGTAGAGGAAATGTATAAACAGCTGCAAGATGAGATGCGACAAGAGATGGAAGCTTGGAAGGATGCATGCATGCCTGGAGAAATGTATGGAATTTTGCAAGGAAGAGATGCACAAGTTTGGCAAAGAGAAGGGAGAGCTAGCCACACAAGACCAATTGCGAGACGCCAATGCCAAACTTGAGGCGGAACTAGAGAAGGCTAAGAAGGCAATCACAGTAGAGATTTCTTTCACATACTCATCCACATCCATTAATCACATACACATCCACATCCATTCTTCACATACACATTCACATCCCATCCATCCATTGATTCACATCTATCTGATTCACATGACATCTCATCACATCTATTCACATCCCATCCCATCCATCTATTATGGCATAAGACAGTCCTTTAAGAAAATAGGGTTTCTATGTAAGTTTTTAGTTTGATTTTCTTTTGAATACAAGGAGTATTTCTTGAATCAGTATCCCCAAAACTTCTTGATCGGAATTTTGAATTTCATACCAAAATTCCTCGAGTTCTATAACCTTGATCCACAGATCAATTCGAAGGGTCTCAAACTTAGTTTCATATTTGGCGGGAGTTTTGAGTGTATTTTTCTAAACTGGTCACACTTCTTTCCTTGAAACCAAAGTGCGGTAGACTAGCAGTCACCCAAACCAATCGTAGTCCAGCAGATAAAACAAATAAATGGGAGCTAGAGTGCTCCAACACGAAAAGAAGAACGACACTTGTTGGCCCCAAAGCTTGGCGCCCCTTTTGGTATTTCTTTATTCAAATTAAATGGAAAAGTTTAAATGAGTACAACGTGGCCATTCATGGCTTGTATGTTTGCATGTCGAATCTGCCAATCCTCTGGACCTCTTACATAGAGGTTACACACACAGCTCTGTGTCCCAAAAATACCACACTGGTATCTCCTCTAATCTGCCAAGACAGTGCATCCATGAGGCCTTGAATATGCATCTAACTGGTAGGATTCCGGGAGGAGCATGCAGGCTTTCAAAAAGACATGGAAGCAAGCAAAGAGGAGGTTGGAGGAACCTCCAAATGGGTTGAGGTTGTGAAAAAGCAAAAAACAGTTTACACCCCAAAAGCCACATCCATAATGACGGCCACGCTTGAGGAAGAGAAGCGTTGCCAATCTAGGGCTCTACATGTGCGAGTAACAGGCTTGCATGCGGGAAACTCACCAAAAGAGGACGGTGAGACTTTATGCAACAGATGGGCCGCACGGATATCCCTTTTGTAGATGCTTAGCAAGCCAAGAAGGACTTGATGAGGGAGAGGTTCAAAATAGGGAGTCCCATTTGGCATTTTTGAAGAAGAGGGCCACCCTTCAAACCACCAGAATATACCTTGGAGATGACCTGACCCCCCTACAGGTGGAACATAGGAAAGCCTGGATGGTTCAGGTTATGGAAGCCCTCAAGGCAAGAAAATGGGCCGTTTATCGTGATGACCGAGTCATCATCACGGATAAATGCCCCACATGACGGTGCAGGGTCTATGAGACCACAGATGCATTGAGTATGGGAGTATGGAATTTTCAGCCCCATCTTTTCGAAAAGCACAAAACTAAAGCAAGGGTGCTTTTTTAAACTCAATTGTCCTATAAATTTGGTCTTAGCCTTCTTGTTGGCTCATTCATACAAGTAGTGCAAGATCTAAGCACACCATCTCCAAGATCTTGGTCTTTGAAAGCTGCAAACTTCGCTTCAGCCCTCTCATCCACCCTAAAAGCTTTTTTTCCAGCCTATAACTCGTCACCTTTCTATCACTACTTTTCTCCAAGTTAGCAAGCACGTTTAGTGTGCACCAGAGATATATAGAGTTAATTGGCAGTAATTCTGTGAAGTCATCCAATAGTTGGCAATGACAACTTTGAGCAAGTCAAGCTCTAGGATGGCTAGGATTTTACCCGCCACATCAGGATTAAGGTTGGAAGATAAACAGGAGCGCGTTATCCAAGATCCTCTGGGGGAGGATAGTGTCGGGGACCCAAGGTTAATGGGTGATTCCATGCCTTTGCCAACTAATGGTGACCGTAGCGTTGTTAAGTGGTGTCAAGTGGCTTTTGCTAAGTGGGATTCAAGTCTGAACTTGCACACATTGGTGGGTCCAAGAATGGCTCCATAGCCTTGACTTCACAGACCCTAAGTCGTGACGCTATTTCAAGTACTTTTTTGTACTTTTTTGGTGAAACGCTTAATTAATTCGAGATCTTTGCTGAACTGTGATGTTATGTAATTTGTTGCATGCTCTTACTTTTCCACATGATCTTTGTTGAACTGTGATGTTATGTAATTTGTTGCATGCTCTTACTTTTCCACACGAGTGGATAGTTCTCTTTAAAGTGGAGGAGAGATCATACCTAGTTTTACCATGAACCCACTAGGCGGCAGGTGATAGGCAGTCTTGTGGTGATGATCATAATCCAAGATGCCTAGGCTAAGGTTTCCAGATATCTTATTAATAGCGAGTAGAGCTGACTACGGAAGCCAGGGAGAAAGATTCGGGTGAAACATGGTGATAACTTTCATCCTTGACTTTGCATGGATTAGATCAACCCTCTAGTCTTCACATTTTCAAAGCACGAGTGACGACCAAAAGCTCCAAATCATGAACTGCATAATTTCGCTCATGGGGTGTGAGCTTTTGTGACTCATAAGCTATTGGCCTTCCTTCGTGCATAAGGATCCCGGGAAATTCGAATCCACTTACATTAGTAATCACCTCAAAAGGTCTGCCAAACTCTGGCAATTTCAACGCTGGGTTAGTTACCAATGCAATCTTCAACTTATCAAAGGCACTCTAGCACATAGGGGTCCATTTAAATGGCATATCCTTCTTAAGCAAAGATGTTAGAGGAAGCGGTCTAGCATTCCTTCGGATAAATAAGTGGTACCATCGTGTTAGACTAAGAGAACCTCAAACCTCCTTTACAATCTTCGGTTCTGGCCAATCAATAATTGCTTGCACCTTTATACGGTTAGCTCTGAGAATCCATCTTCATATATAGTAAATCCCAAATATATTTAATATGTTCTGTGAAAAAGGTGCATTTACTCTTCTTTGCAAAGAGCCTTTGCTTCCTCAGGATGTCCAAGGCTTTTTAAACATGCTTTTCCTGATCTACGGCATTTTTGGAATAAACGAAAATGTCGTCAAAGAATACCAAGACAGTCATCCAGATACTCTCAGAATATTACTTGCATCAAACGATTGAAGGTTACAGGAGAATTTGTAAGGCCAAAGGGTATTACACTAAAGTCACAATGCTCGTATCTTGTATTAAAAGCTATCTTTGGTATGTCTTGCTCCTTGATTTTAATTTGATAATATCCAAACCTTAAATCAATCTTTGTAAACATTTTTGCTCCATGTAGCCGTGGTTTGACCTTGGTGTTCAAAGAGGAGTTTGGCTACTTCAAGGTTGGGTTGTAGGATGGAAAGTTGGCCATTCCACCTATGATCATGCTTAACAAGGGTTTTATGTGGGGTGTGCTTTCGTGGTATGGGACGCTGAGCTCCATCACACAAATCAGTTCTAGAGAGAAGACCTACAATAGCAAGAGCGGTAACAACAACAAGAACACATACTGGTATACATATCTATGAAAAGATATAATTGAACAACACAAAACATCACACACAAGTACAATTTATGATTGTAAGAATTATCCCCCATGCAAGGCCTATGATTACCATTCGTATTTCACCAAATTTGCTCAATGCTTCTGCTAGATAATAGCTTGTCATCTCTATGCTAAGTATAGCTTAGAAAGAAAGATAATGACTCCAAAAATGCAACACTTTTAAACAAGGTATGCTTTGCGGCAAAGTAAAGCACACAAATCAGGTAGACCAGGTGGAAATTGTGGTGAGCTCCATCACACAAATCAATTCTAGAGACAAGACCTACAACAATAGGAGCGGCAACATCTTTATGTAAAAAGATATAATTGAACAACACAAAACATCACACACAAGTATAATTCATGATTGTACGAATTATGCCCCATTCCTATTTCACCAAATTTGCTCAATGCTTCTGCTAGATAGGAGTCTACATGTAAGAACAGCTTGACATCTCTATGCTAAGTATAGCTTAGAAAGAAAGATAATGACTCTGAAAAATCAACACTTTTAAACAAGCTATGCTTTTGCAGCAAAGTATAGCAGTGATTGAAAAGAAAAAACATGGCCAAGTTTAGAGTTCTTTAATAAGCAAAGTAGGACCCTTTCTTGTTCCTTTCCCTTCCCTACCATATGATGGCTATCTTGATTAGAGGGAGTGTCAAGATTGCCAATAGGTTCATCAAGATGAGAGTGTCTATACCTAGGTATTAGTGAACCCATACATGCCACAAAGGTCAAAGAGATCCCTGTTTTCAATGAGGAAATCGGGGGGAATTGCCTTGGATTCTCCCTCTTTTCCAGCACCAAAAAAAAAAAAGATACTCTGTCATAAGATTTTTAGAATGGCAAGGGGTTGATGGCAATATTGAGCCCACTCCACAGCTTCCCTGAATGAAAAGATATTATAAAAAATACTCACTCCTTGGATGATTCCATTCTGTGTATCATGAATAACCCTTTGAAGAACAAGTTGAAGCCTCGTACTCAGTACCTTTGCTAAGATTTTGTAAGTAGATCCAATGAGAGTTATGGACCTCCACTACCTAATATTGGTCTTTTCCCCACCCTTCGGGACAAGGTGGATACGACCCTCCGTGAGAAAAGGAGGCATCATACTAGTACACCACATCTCTTGCAGAGCATTAGTAACATCATCACCAATTGTAATCCAAAAACTGCAAAAAGAAGGATGGAGAGATACCATCATCCCCTGAGCATTTGCCCTTTGAAAGGGCCTAGAATGCATGTCTCAGCTCGTCCTTTGAAAAGGGGGCATCCAAAGAGGTGCACGTTTCATTTGTAATAAGCCTGGGCATGTGATGCGCTCTGAGACTTTCTGTTGTGCAAAATCTCTATCCAAAGAGTGGGCCTCTACAAAGAGTAAGATCAGATAAAAATCCGAGGCAATACTCCTCACCTTATTTGCATCCAGCAGGGTTAGGGGAGCCCTGGGATTAGAAAAAGCAGGTAAATTTCGGTGACCAAGGTTCAAATTTAATAAATCCAAGGTTATTGGACTATTATTTATAACAACAATAAGCACTATATAAGTGTCCTGGGTTATTATTGATTCATTGTGGTCTAGACCTGGACAAACTGGCATACTTTCACCATGGACATGGCGAATCAGGGGTAGTCTTGCTGAGGGCCCCTGTGGGTAAGCACTAGTGGTATGGGACGTCAGGGCTGACTGGCATGGGCTCTTGGGATTGGAACCTTAGCCCTTGGCTCAGGGGAGGTTTGTGGACGTGAACCTACAGTTGGGTGGTGAGCTTGCCTACAGCCCTTTTATTGGTTTCTCCAATCTTGTTTATGCATGTATAGGGGAGGAGTCCCTTACATTCATGATGGACAGATCAGAGATCCACTACATTTCATGGGTCACTCTAGCTTGCGCAATGGAGGTAGGTCCACTTGGAACCCTGGACCTGAAACCCAAGACCTTTCCTCACCCATGACAACACCATGGAGGGAGATTCGTCTTCATAATTGTGCATATTACCTCCATAGAGGGCTGCTATATGCTTTCAAGCAGTTGCATTCCTTGTTTGCTAACATAAGTATGTAAATTGTCTTTGAATTCCATGCTTTCTCAAGTACTCACTAAACTCATTAGAGAAGTACTCTTCCCTTCCATCTGACCTCAAGCACTTAACCTACAAACATGTTTGCTTTTCATCTAGTATTCTAAAATTCTGAAAGTGAGTAAACACTTCACTTTTCTCTTTCATGAAATAGACCCACATCTTCCTTATGTGATCATCAATGAAAGATACATAGTAACGATCTCCTCCCATTGATGTCGTCTTTGTCAGCCCTCATACATGTGAGTGCAACACATCAAGTACTCCCTTACTTACAAACCTATCATGTGGAAATACATTCTTTATTTTCTTTCCAAATTAACATCTATGCATTCGGCTTTCACCTCACCCACGCATCGGGCTACACATGATTGCATCTTTCCCTTACATTCCTGTATACATTGTACTCTCACATATCCGGTGCATTCCTGTACACATGCTTTCATTTGAGGCATACATAACATCATACATTCTGCTTTAACCATTGCTTGGCATGTTTCCAGATTCTCACTCAGCTGATTTTGCATTATTGTATTTAGCTTTGTCGGCAGTTGTGTTTCCATCTCTTCTTTCAATATCAACTTGTAGGTAGCTAATACATGCTGCAATTGCGTTTGCATTTCTGACCCCATGGCTTCAATTTCCTCATCTTGTTGTTTGAGAATGTCTCTAATGGCCTGTATCCCCTTGTGCATGTTTTGAGTGATGGCACTTTTTGGATACCTTTTGGCATCAATTTCCTGTAGGGCAGTGTGGATTAATGTGTACTGCCGCACCCCTTCCCCCCCCCCCCCCCCCCCCCCCCCCCCTCTTCCCTTGTTTCATCCCTCTGGTATTACATGGGGAGGTTGCCATGTGTGGGAGAGAGAGGGTGGTGTGTGGGGGAGAGAAGAAGAAGAAGAAGAAGATATATTAACATCTTGCAAAAGACCCAATGGGTCTATGAAACAAAAGGTGTACGATGTGTCCATGGAATCTCATCATGGAAAAAAAGACAACATAACAAAAACAGTTTGGCAGAATGATTGAGACTATGTATTGGGTAAGCACAACCCTATAGTAGATGCTCTTAGTCAGAAAGGTAGTATTCAGATAGTACAGGAGTCCACTATGTAATACTAATCCCTAGGTAAATGTGGATATGTATGGATCATCATCGTCATCCTCATCATGGAGGATCGCCATTCTCATCATTGTGGATACAAAGTGGGTGTAGAGGACATGGGGGAGGTGAGTGTGGAGAGGTTGCTATCCATCGATGTGTGGTAGGGGTCCATAAAGGATGTCCAGCATCGGCGAGGGGGTGAGGAGGGCCCCTAGATCTGCAGGGTTGAGGAGAAGTTGGGACGAGGTAGCAGCTACATATGCTTGGTGGCGGGTGAGGATCTCATCAATTTTGGGATGGTGAGGCCGTCTGGCTCTCCGAAGTGCGGTGGCACGAGGTAGGGTAACTCCAGTCAAGGGGCGAGATGGTGGGCACCTTGTCGGTAATGTGGTGGCCTTATCCGTCTGAGTGTCCTCTTGTGAGTGGAAAAAATTGATGATGGTAGATTGAGATGGGTGCCGGGGTCGAGGATCTCTGAATAGTAACTTTCTGTGTCATTTGATCTCCAACAGGAAGAGTCCAAGACAATGCCGATCTGGATCCTCCATAACCCAAGATAATAGCCCAAACCCCTCTCTAAATAGGCAGTGGAATCTCCCTCTGATCTCATAATACACCGGGCACTGAGAAATCTGAGACTCTACTCCTCCATGGCACAATATACAGAGTCTCGTCTCTCTAGGGATCCCTACTGCTTTGCCAACCTCAATCTTGAGCCTATGGGATGAGACCCTTAGTCGACCAAGTGCTACGTACAGCATCTTGGTTGGTGTAGGGGCTTACTTGGGGTAATCCATGTATCTCGAATGTGTAGCTGTAGCAAGTCATATTGAATTACCCAGTTTCTGTCCGCACGTGT
This sequence comes from Cibotium barometz, assembly GCF_041138505.1. Lineage (NCBI taxonomy): Eukaryota > Viridiplantae > Streptophyta > Polypodiopsida > Cyatheales > Cibotiaceae > Cibotium > Cibotium barometz. Next base: position 20,433,818 of record NC_141046.1, on the reverse strand, counting down.
GAGCTTGGTGTAGGGGAAGTCTGGGTCATACTGAAATGAGGGTAGTCGGCTCAACTGTAGTACGTGTGTGCTGAACCATGTGAGGACAGAAGCATACAAGGATGGACGCACCCCTCTCTCCGCTATCGCTCAAGAAGATTGTAGTGCCAAGTATGGTAATTGTGATGAATCCATGGCTAGTATTCTGTGTATGTACGTGACAGTCTGGAATAAGGCCTCTACCACCATAGGTGCGAGTTCTGTTCGAATGATATGGTGAAGGACAGATGGTTTTCTACATATCAATTTAGATAGCATCAAAATCTGTAGACGCCCTATGGGCTGCCAATCTGCCGCTGATAAGCCTGGTTCCCAGAATGGGGATGCATACATCATCGCTGCAGTCACTACTGTATCAAAAAGTAAACCCTTCGTCCCAGGCTCCTGGAAATGTGTCTGGTGGCACTGCTTCTCTAGGAGGGCAAGTGCAGCGTATCTGCTAGTCAATCTGTCATGTGATGCCTGTCTCATTTGCCAGAGCTCATGAAAGTTACCCCCAAGTAGACATGAGTTTTGCTACCTCCACCCGGCTGCCCATGCAGGTGATCTCTGTATGTTTTCTCACACTAGGGGTAGTATAGAGATCGTGACCTTGGTCTTCCCACCAAGGCTACGTGACAAGCCCCTCTGCAAACAAAAATGCTGTAGGGCATCCATGCGATTCTGTAGTCCCTCTTGTGAGTATGCAATAAGCACTATATCATAAGCATATAAGAGAATAGACACAAGTATGCGTGCTAGGGATGCTCCTCTACCTCCCACTCTGTCAATAAAGTCTGAGACCGAAGAGGGTGGGGGATAGCGGGCAGCCCTGTTTCACCCCAATAGTACTAGATACCTCCTCTGAGAGTCCTCCAAGGCATCTCGCACTCCCAACCACTGACTCATATAAAGCAATAATGCCCCAAATCATGTCTGATGGAACCCCAAGGATCTATAGGTGTTGTAGTAGGCGATCATGTGGCACCGTAACAAAGGCTTTGTGGAAATCCACAAAGCAACAGAAGAGGCGTCGACCATCAGCCTTGGCCTGCTCAATGAGGCTCCTGAGTGTGAAGATGTGGAGAATGTCTTTCTGAACCTTGCTTGGCCCTCCCTCTCTGCAATGAGCTGAGCTCTGTCTCTAGCACGGATCCATATAGCTTGGCCAAGGTATGGCTGATCATGATGATCCTGTAGTTATTGGGTCCATAGTGTCCTGAGCTTTGTGTATGGGTGAGATGATATTCGATGACCAAGTGTGGGGAAAGCCTTCTGCTTGTGCCCTGTTAAACATGTAAGCCTAGAGGGGTGCAAGGGTGTTGGCAGCATGTGATAGGTTCTCTGATCTAATCCCCTCATGATTCTGGGAGTAACCGTTTTGGAGTTTCTGGATGGCATTTTCCACCATGGTTGATGTGAAGAAAGTGATTGTAATTGATGGGTCCACCACGATCAATGTTGTTTGGCATATATGTGGTCACATTCGTGTGTGAAGTGGATTTTGGTATAGCGGGAGGTGGGTGGGAGTGGTGGTGGGCTGGGTGGTGTATAGGCAATGGAGAAGGAGAGGTAGGTGTGGTCGGCTCCAAGAGGGCGTGTGGGGATAGTTAACTTGGAGATGAGTGAAGCAAGCTGAGGGGGTCCCATAATATAATCCACCATGCTCGATCCTCCACTATATGGAAAGCTTGTGAGTCCGCCGGATAGGGGCCACTGTGCCATCCCGTTATAAATAACAAGACCATGCCGAGAACCCAGCTCCAAGAGGTACCTCCTATATCCAGTGATAGCTCCAAGGTCCTGAGAAGCCCGCTGCAATCCTTTGCCCTCTTGGTCAAGTGCCTGTAGTCTGATAGGGTCCTCAAAGCTATATAACCGAGACTGCTCACTCTTGGTCCTAGTGTTGAAGTCCCCAATGAGGAGAACACCTGGTCCCAACATGGCTGAGATCTCAGCAGACAATGATGCATAAGGGGACTCCTTCCTCTCCTATGCCTGAGTGGTTAGGTGTCCCAACTATCCTGTATAGCATACTGCGAAGTATCTGGTGCAAAGTAGCAAACCGCCACATGTATGTATCTGGTGGGTGTAAGCTGTAGCGTAACCCACATGTATCTGGCATCCTCATCCCGCCTGACTATGCTGATCATACCCTCAAGGTGCGACCTAAATAGGACTGCTACTACTCCTGTCCTGCGGGTATGCCCACAGTAAGCCGACCCCCACTGGTATTCAGCGACATAAGGCAATCCCCTCTCTGAGCTTTCGTTTGCCTCTGTAATAGAAGTCAATATCTTGTACTGTAAATGTCTCCCGGAAGCCTCCCGCATCTGACCAGAGTCCCATTACAGTTCCAGGCTGCCATCTTGATGCGTGTAGTCTCATAGACCGGTATACTGCCCATTTCCCTTCCTTACGGGCTGCCATGACCTTCATTGAGACTCTCCTGTGTGGTACCTGTGTCGGGGTCAGGTCCTCGTCCAAGTAGATTTTCTCCCCCTTCAAGGCTACCCTGTACCTAAAAATGCCTGGGGACTCTATAAGTCCAGGAAATGGAGGACAAGTGGGCGTGGTCGGGTGGTATCCTTTCCTTCTCTCCATACATCCACAAATGGGGAACCTTCCACCTCCAGTTCCTTGCATAGCTCCAAGGCGCCTTCGGTGAGCTACCCTCTACCACACCCTGTGATGCGAATGTGTAAGGCTTTAGTATTCCTCCGGTTCTCTTCTTTGAGTGTCATGTGTATAATGTTCCTCTTCTCTTCCACTATGATGGCCGGGGCGGAGGCTCAATGTTTCTTGACCATTGCTGTCCACTCCTCCACTTCTTGTTTTACTACGTTGACCCATACCCGCACAAGTTCTTCTTTTGTTGCTACCATACTCTCTTGAATCTTTGCATCTACACTCTTGGTAAGCTCTTCCATGTGTGTGAGTTTCCCCTCCTTGATAGTGCCTTGGCATTCTTTGAGCTCGTATGTGAGACATTCCACTTGCTCTTTCAGTCGGCTCACGTAACTAGAGAGCTTCTCAACCTGTAAGGTGTGGGCTTCCTTCGTTTCCCCCAATTCTTTCTCATAGGAGTCCTTGTATCTTCATTATGTCCCGGATTGCCTTACAGCCATCTTTGAGTAGTGAGCATGTGCGAGAGAGAAAGAAAGAAAGTTATATTAAACGTTGTCAAAAGACCCAGTGGGTCTATGAGACCAAAAGTGGTACAATAGTGTACATGTAATCTCATCATGGTACAAAAGAAAACAAAGACTAGAGCTATGGCTTGGAATGTCAAATCCGAGCCATATGATACAAAGTGGAGCTAACCTCCCGGACTCCGGTAGGGGGAGGGGACCGTCAAGGATATTGAGCATGGGGTTAGCATGTGGAAGGCTATGCAGATCCGCTAGGCGTGGGACGGTGGCCTTGTGCCTCTCCAAGATCTCCTCAAGCTGGGGGGCGAGGTCCTGGAAGCCCATCCTCCCCCAGGCATTTTCCCTTGGGTAGTGTCATCAACACCTCTGCCAACTCCTCCACAGTGAATGGAGTCAATAAGAAGGACCGAAGAGGGGGGAAACCACCTCTCTTGTGCGCGGCCAGACCCTCTCACGCACGTCCATCACCTGTGGGGATAATGGGGTACCAGTGAGAAGAGATCAGAAGAAATCAGTGACGATGGCTCTAGCATGGGTGGGGGGGATTAGAAACAATAGCTCCATCTTGGCCACGCCACCTGCGAATACCATCTCTCCTGCTGTGGGGGCCAGCTATCTCAAAGAAATCCCATGTGACTCTGTCATCAGCCTGAGTCCAGAATGAAGCTCTGGCATGGTACCTTTACTCCACCCTCCTCTCCTCGATGAATCTAATCTCCGTGTGGGCAGCAACAAGCTGACTCTCAATCCACAGGCTATCTAGGGAACCCTCATGTAGCCACTGTAAAGAGGCCAGACCCCTCCTCAGACTCCTCTCCTGCTCTGGAAATCCTACTAATCTGCCTTCGTTGCATCTAGCTCTCCAAATGTGCCAAGCTGCATTGCTACTACATATCTCCCATCTCTGGCATAAACCCGGAGTCCAATGATTATTAGATGGGGCTGGGACAGGTATTGCCGACATGTGAAGGTGAGTGACCATCTCTCCTCCTGTGGGGGCTAGCTAACGAAATCCCTGTGGCTCGTCACCGACCTAAGTCCAAAATGAAGTTTTGGCATGGTACCTGTACTCCACCCTCCTCTCCTCAATGGATCTAATCTCCGTGCGAGTGGCAACAAGCTGACTCTCAATCCATGGGCTATCTGGGGAACTCTCCTGTAGCTGTTGTAAAGAGGCCATACCCCTCCACAGACTCCTCTCCTGCTCTCGAAATCCGTCCAATCTGCCTTCGTTGCATCTAGCTCTCCAAATGTGCCAAGCTGCATTGCTACTATATATCTCCCATCTCTAGCATGAACCCGGAGTCCAATGATCAATAGATGGGGTTGGGACTGGTACTACTAAAATGTGAAGGTGAGAGACCTGAAGGGCTAGCCCCCCACTTTCCTCCTCGTAAGCCATGACAAACTCAACATCAGTGGCCCGTGCCCCATGACATGATGCAGGTCAAGGTCCTATCTATTGTGAAAATGTGGAGAAACCGCTGCCAAACCTGTTGAGCCTTTAGGCAATCCCAAAGACAATGTCGCTGAGCCTCTGAGGGTGACTGCACCTAGGACAAGAAGCTGGTTGAGCGCCAATGGCCAACCACGTGCCAACTGCCAAACTCTTTTGTGCTAGCAGACAAAGGAAGAGGTGATCTTTCAAGGCCAGAATCTGTCCCAGAGGTTGGAAATTGTCCCAAGAGGCCGGGAAATGTCCTAGAGCCTCTTCCAAAAATCTGAGAGAAACCACCTTAGAGGCCTTGTGATTGCCAACCAGTGTAGTGCTGTTGTCGGGGTGCCCTCGACCTCGAGCATGTGGATCTTGCGACCTAGCCATGGGGTGTATGCAAAGAATGGGGTGCCCAGCATCTCCTCCATGTCAGCAGGGTCCCACTTGAGACGCATGAGGGGTCAGCTCTCCCAAATCCATAAACGCCAGACTCTCTCCCTGGCGAGCTTGGCCGGCGGGGGGTCAATGTGCCACTAGTGTGCTTGAAATCTGATCACCCTCACACTTTGTAAGGTGCATCCATTGAAGTCATCCAAAGGGGGCTTTGATCCCTCTAATCTACCATGGGGTCCAATCGAAAAAGTGAGCAAAGCACAACTCTCATCTGCACCATGAACTACCAAGAGAATATCATTCCTAGTAAACACTCCCAACCACTGCAGGGGGGTCAAGTTTGGAATACGGGTCAGCAACTCCTGAGGAACAGCAGAGGCGATGTCAAGGCTGAGTCTGTCTCTACCCCGAATATCATTCCTAGTAAACACTCCCAACCACTGCAGGGGGACCAAGTTTGGAATAGGGGTCAACGACTCCTGAGGAATAGCAGAGGCGATGTCAAGGCTGAGTCTGTCTCTACCCCGAATCCTAGCCAAGCCTCTCCTAAGCCTCAAGGGGAAGTTGTCTGAATGCAAGCCAATCTCCAAGAGATCTGGCAGGTCCTATGCTCAACGCTCCCCGGGATACATGAGGCCGTCCCCCAGCATGTGGCCACTTGGTAAACGGATCAAGGGGTTCCAGATGAGGGGCTGCCAAAGACGCTTCTCCAAGGCTACCAAAACTGAGGTGATTCCAATCTCGGAGTAGGCCAGCAGCAAATATGTCCTCAAAAGCTAGGCTAAAGCCGTGGGCCCGCATCTGGGTGAAGATCCATCTCGTGCGTAGTGGCCAAGGGCCACCCAGGCTTGGAGTACAGGCTGAAATCATGGCCAAGAGGAAGTCCTTCTAGGCTCACCACCTAGGAGAAGTCCTCTGACGATCAACTTGCCCAGCAGGGCACGACTCTGAATGGCAAGGTCAGTGATGCCTAGGCCCCTTCTGTATTGCAGCTGAATGGTCACTCTCCAGGCCACCTTGGCCCGGGCAGGCCTCCCATCATTGCCGGCCCACAGAAAGTTCTAGATCAACCGCTGTACCTGACCAATGTAAACTTGGGAGAAGGCCCAACAAGGCTGGCCACCACCACTCGGCCAGCGAAGGAAAGTCTCACAAAACTCTAGTACAAAAGTGCTCAAAAGAGGAGGGGCAAGGCAAGCTGCTACTCTAGGGAGATATCAATGCTCACGTGGCATCCAAGATAGCGGACTAGAGTGTCCCTCGGGATACACTGGAAAGCATCAACTTGACTCCAAGTAAGGGCGGGTCTAGAGCCTATCCAAAAACCACGCGACTTGTGCCAATTGATCTACGCTCCTATGCCTCTATGAATCTCTGGAGATTCCCCACATCTCTGTTATAAGTATGTTGTTGTGTCATCTTCAAACTCTGGAGTCCAGCAACTCCTCCTGAGTACGGATGGGGAGATGCAATCCTTGAAGCCCCGTCTCCTGAGCTAAGAGAAAACTGCTCATGGCCTCGGCAACAAATAGGAAGAGGTATGGTGCGAGTGGTGGACAGCCTTGCGGGAGCGAACGAGAAAGGGGAAATCTATCACCTCGGGCTCCTTGAATGAGAACCTGACTGTGAGAGGCTGAGTATAGGCCTGAAATACCACGGATCCACTCCACTAGGAACCCCATCAGGTACATTGTCCCCTCAAGAAAGCCCCGGTCAACACTATCATAAGCTTTCCCAAAATCCAGAAGGAGGCTGCTGCCGCATCCTGGCCAAAGTTGTCCCCACCTAGAATGTGAAGATGTTGTCCAAAATGCTCTGATCCTGAACAAAACCTGTTTGAGTGTCATGGATCAAGTCAGGGAGGAAAGCCCGAAGTCTCTGGCTGATGGCCTTGTAGGCACCTTCAGAGAACTTCTTTACTTTGGGAAGAGTTACATTCTTTGGGATAGTGCACTTCAGTGTTAGTGTGGGTTTAGGTTTCTCCCACTTTGCACCCTCAAAATCTTGATGCAGCACATCATAAAGAAACTATGTAGCAGGATCCTCATGCCTTGGCTTCTTGGGATCGGTGCCGTCAACAGGTTTCTCACGTCTTCTTTCGTAGTGTTACGTGTTCCTATACGCGAGAAGCGCTCACACAGACGGAGATGATTTCACAGACACGCACACTCTCTCTCAAACAGAACACCAAATATGCTTAAATTAAAGCCAAGTGTATGGGGGACCCTTCACTTGTTTAGACTTTGTATTCAGTAAACACTGTTTCTTGTCTCCCCGTTCCCTTTTCTCAGAGCATTTATGCCTCACCCTTAATAAAGGTGTTCTTATAATATATAATTATTATCCTCTTTTAAAAATATATATATATAATTATTGTCTTCTTTTTTTTAAAAACACTACTTGTGCATTACTTCTTGGCATCTCATATATGAAAATATTGAATCCACAAGGCAATGTAACACCCACCCAGAAACATGCACAAATTTAAAGCCAATTGTATGGTGGGCCCTTCACTTGTTTAGACTTTGTATTTAGTTAACACTGCTGCTTGTCTCCCCGTTCCCTTTTCTGAGAGCATTAATACCTCACCCTTAATAAAGGTGTTCTTATGTTTATAATATATAATTATTATTTTCTTTTAAAAAAACATTAGTTGTGCATTACTTCTTGGCATCTCATATATGAAAATATTGAATCCAAAAGGCAATGTTTAGCAACTGAGCGTCCAAGTTGGATGTTTCATAGTGAAAAGCTTTACTTGACCTTGGGAGTGTACTTTGTGTGGACTTTCTTATCACATAAAGGCTGCTTTTCTCAACAGATGCCCGAAAGCTATAATCACATGGACCCCACTGTGGTGGGCAATACAATGCGATCTGTAGTAAGTGAGCTCTCAGGACGGGGAAATATTTTAGATAAGGTAAACCAATTGATGTCAAAGTTCTGTTTTGTGTGCTTCTACAATGAGTTTTATATTGTTTGGTTTTCTTTTGTAACTATATTTCAGGCTGAAAGAGCTGGGTTGACCATAGACAAAAACATAGCTGGTAGCGTGCTTGCCCGCATCAAGGAAATGGAAAAGGAGGTCCGTATGTTGCGTACACTTTGGGTCTTTTTTTCACATAACGTTTATGCTTCACTGTGAGAGAGTTTTTTTTTTTTTTGGGGTGGCTGGTAGAAGGTTGCATGCAATTCCTTTTAAACTAAGTGGGATAACTTAAGTTTACAAGGTTGCATGTAATTCCTCTGAAACTAAGTGGGATAACTTAAGTTTATAAGGTTGTTGGATCTTGACTTGTTGCTCTCTTTGCTGCACATTGCCAGTCTGACTTGTGAATTTTCTGAATAAGCTATACTGGAGGATGCATTTCTTGGGAACATGGGGATTGGTGTTGCATGTGTCATGACAGCCCTCAAATTATCCCAGATGTAAGGGATTCCATATGGAAGGGTTGGCTGTCTGGGATGCACTAGCGAGGCGAGGTTGGTCATTGTAGCCACTTATGACCCTAGTAGGAATCATATCATCGTACTAAGTATTGTGAGGGAGATTTTTGAGCAGCAACAGTCCCTCAAAATAGTTTGTGGCATGACATGAGGCTATGGAGAGGAGAGCGAGAGACTCACATGGACAAATTTCAATGTACCCCACGAGCCTTGTTGGATTATGAGGGGGTTGGACAACCTCTGCTTAGACAAATCCATGACTCTATAAAAGACAGAGAAAACTCTAATAATAGGATCATCTAATAATGTGCACAAGTCTAAATATACAAGAATCCAAATTAATACCAACCCTATGGTATATGAGAATATACTACGACAATCCAAATATTCCATATAGTGAGATTACCCAATCCAAGCCCTCGGGACTCCTAGCTTCCCTAGCTGTCATGTGCATCCTGCACTTGGATGCCATGGCGATACTACACCAATGTGAGGCCGTAAGGCATGATACTAAGCATTTTTGTGACCCTTTTCCAAGGACGAGTCGCCCTTGTGACGCCAAGGGGGAGTGGGAGTTGTGCTCTTCCTGCAAATGTCAGTGGCATGCCCGTCTTGCAATCATTTGTAACCCTCTTGTACAATGTAATGCGTCGTGTTGTCCCGGGCAGTTATCAGGCCACTGGTTGGGTGCCTGTGTTACAACTCCTCTGATTACATGTTGGCAAAGCATCAGACACACGAGTAATACATGGGAAAACCAATGGCGGCATATGAATGCACATCACAACATATGAGATAAAGAGTGAACGGGTAATGTGCATGGGTGACTGTAGTAGGCCAAAGACTCAGTGATGTGTATCATCCAAAACAGCCCCTTTATCTGAATCAGACCTTCACTCATTCTGGCTAAATAACTGGCATCCGAGGCTGCTACAAATAACGATTGAAACTTCTATTTCAGGGGAATATTGGTATGATGAGGTCATTGAGCATGATGCTACCAGCGGGGACACGGGGGGCATGTGAGTATGGTGTGTGGCAGATAAAGTACTCACTTGACGCCCATGGTCACTGGTATATATATTGTTGGGTGGATTAACATATATGTCATGCTAGGTTTTCTTTTGCTTATTTGGAGTTCATCTTCTTCCTTCTCTCACGTTTTTGCATTGAAGCTAGAACACAAGGCTTAGGGTTTGGTGCTTGAGGGATTGACATTCGGTGTCAAAGTTTCCGGTTTCTTTCTTTGGGAGGCACAAGTGATTTGCTGCTTTTCTTGGTGCTTGCTTCAGTGTTCTTGTGGGGGCGGGGGCGGGGTTGTTGTTTGGGGGTGTTTGGGGGTGTTTGGGGGGGAGGGGGAGAGCATGCAAGTATTCAGTTGCTTGGTGGGGGAGAGAAGAAAGCACCAACGTTGTGCTAGTGCCTAGCTTTTCTGCATTATGCTTTGGGTGGGGCTTCCGCTTTTTGGAACCTTTGCTTTCCTCTAAGGTATATATAGCAGCAGGAACAAGGTGCTGGGGGGGGGGGGGGGGGGGGGGGGGGGGGGGCAGGGTTGTTGTTTGGGGGTGTTTGGGGGTGTTTGGGGGGGGGAGGGGGAGAGCATGCAAGTATTCAGTTGCTTGGTGGGGGAGAGAAGAAAGCACCAACGTTGTGCTAGAGCCTAGCTTTTCTGCATTATGCTTTGGGTGGGGCTTTCGCTTTTTGGAACCTTTGCTTTCCTCTAAGGTATATATAGCAGCAGGAACAAGGTGCAGTCTATGGAGCTCTAGGATTTGTTTGCATATTATAGATTAGAAGCTGCCAGCCGCCAACGAATGTTACCGTTTGTCACCATCTGTCCATCAAGCCCCAAGCTGTGGCAGTCAACTGCGGCAGGGGGGCGGGGGGGGGGGGGGGGTGTTGTTGTTTGGGGGTGTTTGGGGGGGAGGGGGAGAGCATGCAAGTATTCAGTTGCTTGGTGGGGGAGAGAAGAAAGCACCAACGTTGTGCTAGAGCCTAGCTTTTCTGCATTATGCTTTGGGTGGGGCTTTCGCTTTTTGGAACCTTTGCTTTCCTCTAAGGTGCAGTCTATGGAGCTCTAGGACTTGTTTGCATATTATAGATTAGAAGCTGCCAGCCGCCAACGAATGTTACCGTTTGTCACCATCCGTCCATCAAGCTCCATCATCGCCTCCGTCTGCCGCAGTTGACTGCCACAGCTTGGGGCTTGGTGGTAGGCTTAGACTTCCACAAAGCACACTAGTGCTTCTCTACACACAAACGAATCGAGCCTATCTCTCTCTCTCTCCATCGTGCCTTCTCACCACTACCAACTGTGCAGCTAATAAAGCGGCAAATGTGCAGTAATCATGCCTTAGTCATTGGCACCTCTCGGCCATACTCATTAGCCCTATGCCTGATATTTTGGAAAGTGGTATACCATCTAATGGGGGCTGATGCTTCTCTCATGTTTCACGTTCTTGGTATTCCATGGAGAGTTTTGTATCGCTCCAGTAGATAGTTTTGTTCTGTTTTCTATTTTATTTTCCATTCCATGATGAGATATGCCATGGACATTATTAATATAACTTTTTTTCTTAGTCTCTCTCTCTCAACTGTACTTGCTCGAGGACCAGCACAGAGAGCTCTCACGAATTTCTTCCATACCACCACTCCGAGGGCCGATCCACCCATCATACCTAGACCACAGGCTAGTGTAGGAGCTCAGCCGAGAGGTGTGACACTCGACAGAGCCACTGAGTTATGCAGAGCTCGATGCCCCAGACCCCATGGCCCTCACCCACGGCCACGCCACCACAGGAAGATCCGGGCCATCATCTCCCATCATCGCAGGTCCTTCTGGAGGCACCTCAGTTTTACCACCTTGAGCACCATGTCACAGTGGCCCATGAGGGATGTATTAGGGTGATATGAGAGCTCTCTGCTCATGTACCTAGATCAAATTTTAAAGTTCTAGATTTTTGTTTTCTTTATTACTATTTTGTACCCAGGATGATGTACCTCATGGATATGATGTAACCTTTTGGTCTCATAGGTCATCATCGCAGGACCTTCTCGCGCCACCTCAGTTTTACCACCTTGAGCACCATGCAGCGGCCCATGAGGGATGTATTAGGGTGATATGAGAGCTCTCTGCTCATGTACCTAGATCAGATTTTAAGGTTCTAGATTTTTGTTATCTTTCTACATCATCTCCCATCATCGCAGGGGGGGTTGTTGTTTGGGGGTGTTTGGGGGGGAGGGGGAGAGCATGCAAGTATTCAGTTGCTTGGTGGGGGAGAGAAGAAAGCACCAACGTTGTGCTAGAGCCTAGCTTTTCTGCATTATGCTTTGGGTGGGGCTTTCGCTTTTTGGAACCTTTGCTTTCCTCTAAGGTGCAGTCTATGGAGCTCTAGGACTTGTTTGCATATTATAGATTAGAAGCTGCCAGCCGCCAACGAATGTTACCGTTTGTCACCATCCGTCCATCAAGCTCCATCATCGCCTCCGTCTGCCGCAGTTGACTGCCACAGCTTGGGGCTTGGTGGTAGGCTTAGACTTCCACAAAGCACACTAGTGCTTCTCTACACACAAACGAATCGAGCCTATCTCTCTCTCTCTCTCCATCGTGCCTTCTCACCACTACCAACTGTGCAGCTAATAAAGCGGCAAATGTGCAGTAATCATGCCTTAGTCATTGGCACCTCTCGGCCATACTCATTAGCCCTATGCCTGATATTTTGGAAAGTGGTATACCATCTAATGGGGGCTGATGCTTCTCTCATGTTTCACGTTCTTGGTATTCCATGGAGAGTTTTGTATCGCTCCAGTAGATAGTTTTGTTCTGTTTTCTATTTTATTTTCCATTCCATGATGAGATATGCCATGGACATTATTAATATAACTTTTTTTCTTAGTCTCTCTCTCTCAACTGTACTTGCTCGAGGACCAGCACAGAGAGCTCTCACGAATTTCTTCCATACCACCACTCCGAGGGCCGATCCACCCATCATACCTAGACCACAGGCTAGTGTAGGAGCTCAGCCGAGAGGTGTGACACTCGACAGAGCCACTGAGTTATGCAGAGCTCGATGCCCCAGACCCCATGGCCCTCACCCACGGCCACGCCACCACAGGAAGATCCGGGCCATCATCTCCCATCATCGCAGGTCCTTCTGGAGGCACCTCAGTTTTACCACCTTGAGCACCATGTCACAGTGGCCCATGAGGGATGTATTAGGGTGATATGAGAGCTCTCTGCTCATGTACCTAGATCAAATTTTAAAGTTCTAGATTTTTGTTTTCTTTATTACTATTTTGTACCCAGGATGATGTACCTCATGGATATGATGTAACCTTTTGGTCTCATAGGTCATCATCGCAGGACCTTCTCGCGCCACCTCAGTTTTACCACCTTGAGCACCATGCAGCGGCCCATGAGGGATGTATTAGGGTGATATGAGAGCTCTCTGCTCATGTACCTAGATCAGATTTTAAGGTTCTAGATTTTTGTTATCTTTCTACATCATCTCCCATCATCGCAGGGGGGGTTGTTGTTTGGGGGTGTTTGGGGGGGAGGGGGAGAGCATGCAAGTATTCAGTTGCTTGGTGGGGGAGAGAAGAAAGCACCAACGTTGTGCTAGAGCCTAGCTTTTCTGCATTATGCTTTGGGTGGGGCTTTCGCTTTTTGGAACCTTTGCTTTCCTCTAAGGTGCAGTCTATGGAGCTCTAGGACTTGTTTGCATATTATAGATTAGAAGCTGCCAGCCGCCAACGAATGTTACCGTTTGTCACCATCCGTCCATCAAGCTCCATCATCGCCTCCGTCTGCCGCAGTTGACTGCCACAGCTTGGGGCTTGGTGGTAGGCTTAGACTTCCACAAAGCACACTAGTGCTTCTCTACACACAAACGAATCGAGCCTATCTCTCTCTCTCTCTCCATCGTGCCTTCTCACCACTACCAACTGTGCAGCTAATAAAGCGGCAAATGTGCAGTAATCATGCCTTAGTCATTGGCACCTCTCGGCCATACTCATTAGCCCTATGCCTGATATTTTGGAAAGTGGTATACCATCTAATGGGGGCTGATGCTTCTCTCATGTTTCACGTTCTTGGTATTCCATGGAGAGTTTTGTATCGCTCCAGTAGATAGTTTTGTTCTGTTTTCTATTTTATTTTCCATTCCATGATGAGATATGCCATGGACATTATTAATATAACTTTTTTTCTTAGTCTCTCTCTCTCAACTGTACTTGCTCGAGGACCAGCACAGAGAGCTCTCACGAATTTCTTCCATACCACCACTCCGAGGGCCGATCCACCCATCATACCTAGACCACAGGCTAGTGTAGGAGCTCAGCCGAGAGGTGTGACACTCGACAGAGCCACTGAGTTATGCAGAGCTCGATGCCCCAGACCCCATGGCCCTCACCCACGGCCACGCCACCACAGGAAGATCCGGGCCATCATCTCCCATCATCGCAGGTCCTTCTGGAGGCACCTCAGTTTTACCACCTTGAGCACCATGTCACAGTGGCCCATGAGGGATGTATTAGGGTGATATGAGAGCTCTCTGCTCATGTACCTAGATCAAATTTTAAAGTTCTAGATTTTTGTTTTCTTTATTACTATTTTGTACCCAGGATGATGTACCTCATGGATATGATGTAACCTTTTGGTCTCATAGGTCATCATCGCAGGACCTTCTCGCGCCACCTCAGTTTTACCACCTTGAGCACCATGCAGCGGCCCATGAGGGATGTATTAGGGTGATATGAGAGCTCTCTGCTCATGTACCTAGATCAGATTTTAAGGTTCTAGATTTTTGTTATCTTTCTACATCATCTCCCATCATCGCAGGGGGGGTTGTTGTTTGGGGGTGTTTGGGGGGGAGGGGGAGAGCATGCAAGTATTCAGTTGCTTGGTGGGGGAGAGAAGAAAGCACCAACGTTGTGCTAGAGCCTAGCTTTTCTGCATTATGCTTTGGGTGGGGCTTTCGCTTTTTGGAACCTTTGCTTTCCTCTAAGGTGCAGTCTATGGAGCTCTAGGACTTGTTTGCATATTATAGATTAGAAGCTGCCAGCCGCCAACGAATGTTACCGTTTGTCACCATCCGTCCATCAAGCTCCATCATCGCCTCCGTCTGCCGCAGTTGACTGCCACAGCTTGGGGCTTGGTGGTAGGCTTAGACTTCCACAAAGCACACTAGTGCTTCTCTACACACAAACGAATCGAGCCTATCTCTCTCTCTCTCTCCATCGTGCCTTCTCACCACTACCAACTGTGCAGCTAATAAAGCGGCAAATGTGCAGTAATCATGCCTTAGTCATTGGCACCTCTCGGCCATACTCATTAGCCCTATGCCTGATATTTTGGAAAGTGGTATACCATCTAATGGGGGCTGATGCTTCTCTCATGTTTCACGTTCTTGGTATTCCATGGAGAGTTTTGTATCGCTCCAGTAGATAGTTTTGTTCTGTTTTCTATTTTATTTTCCATTCCATGATGAGATATGCCATGGACATTATTAATATAACTTTTTTTCTTAGTCTCTCTCTCTCAACTGTACTTGCTCGAGGACCAGCACAGAGAGCTCTCACGAATTTCTTCCATACCACCACTCCGAGGGCCGATCCACCCATCATACCTAGACCACAGGCTAGTGTAGGAGCTCAGCCGAGAGGTGTGACACTCGACAGAGCCACTGAGTTATGCAGAGCTCGATGCCCCAGACCCCATGGCCCTCACCCACGGCCACGCCACCACAGGAAGATCCGGGCCATCATCTCCCATCATCGCAGGTCCTTCTGGAGGCACCTCAGTTTTACCACCTTGAGCACCATGTCACAGTGGCCCATGAGGGATGTATTAGGGTGATATGAGAGCTCTCTGCTCATGTACCTAGATCAAATTTTAAAGTTCTAGATTTTTGTTTTCTTTATTACTATTTTGTACCCAGGATGATGTACCTCATGGATATGATGTAACCTTTTGGTCTCATAGGTCATCATCGCAGGACCTTCTCGCGCCACCTCAGTTTTACCACCTTGAGCACCATGCAGCGGCCCATGAGGGATGTATTAGGGTGATATGAGAGCTCTCTGCTCATGTACCTAGATCAGATTTTAAGGTTCTAGATTTTTGTTATCTTTCTACATCATCTCCCATCATCGCAGGGGGGGTTGTTGTTTGGGGGTGTTTGGGGGGGAGGGGGAGAGCATGCAAGTATTCAGTTGCTTGGTGGGGGAGAGAAGAAAGCACCAACGTTGTGCTAGAGCCTAGCTTTTCTGCATTATGCTTTGGGTGGGGCTTTCGCTTTTTGGAACCTTTGCTTTCCTCTAAGGTGCAGTCTATGGAGCTCTAGGACTTGTTTGCATATTATAGATTAGAAGCTGCCAGCCGCCAACGAATGTTACCGTTTGTCACCATCCGTCCATCAAGCTCCATCATCGCCTCCGTCTGCCGCAGTTGACTGCCACAGCTTGGGGCTTGGTGGTAGGCTTAGACTTCCACAAAGCACACTAGTGCTTCTCTACACACAAACGAATCGAGCCTATCTCTCTCTCTCTCCATCGTGCCTTCTCACCACTACCAACTGTGCAGCTAATAAAGCGGCAAATGTGCAGTAATCATGCCTTAGTCATTGGCACCTCTCGGCCATACTCATTAGCCCTATGCCTGATATTTTGGAAAGTGGTATACCATCTAATGGGGGCTGATGCTTCTCTCATGTTTCACGTTCTTGGTATTCCATGGAGAGTTTTGTATCGCTCCAGTAGATAGTTTTGTTCTGTTTTCTATTTTATTTTCCATTCCATGATGAGATATGCCATGGACATTATTAATATAACTTTTTTTCTTAGTCTCTCTCTCTCAACTGTACTTGCTCGAGGACCAGCACAGAGAGCTCTCACGAATTTCTTCCATACCACCACTCCGAGGGCCGATCCACCCATCATACCTAGACCACAGGCTAGTGTAGGAGCTCAGCCGAGAGGTGTGACACTCGACAGAGCCACTGAGTTATGCAGAGCTCGATGCCCCAGACCCCATGGCCCTCACCCACGGCCACGCCACCACAGGAAGATCCGGGCCATCATCTCCCATCATCGCAGGTCCTTCTGGAGGCACCTCAGTTTTACCACCTTGAGCACCATGTCACAGTGGCCCATGAGGGATGTATTAGGGTGATATGAGAGCTCTCTGCTCATGTACCTAGATCAAATTTTAAAGTTCTAGATTTTTGTTTTCTTTATTACTATTTTGTACCCAGGATGATGTACCTCATGGATATGATGTAACCTTTTGGTCTCATAGGTCATCATCGCAGGACCTTCTCGCGCCACCTCAGTTTTACCACCTTGAGCACCATGCAGCGGCCCATGAGGGATGTATTAGGGTGATATGAGAGCTCTCTGCTCATGTACCTAGATCAGATTTTAAGGTTCTAGATTTTTGTTATCTTTCTACATCATCTCCCATCATCGCAGGGGGGGTTGTTGTTTGGGGGTGTTTGGGGGGGAGGGGGAGAGCATGCAAGTATTCAGTTGCTTGGTGGGGGAGAGAAGAAAGCACCAACGTTGTGCTAGAGCCTAGCTTTTCTGCATTATGCTTTGGGTGGGGCTTTCGCTTTTTGGAACCTTTGCTTTCCTCTAAGGTGCAGTCTATGGAGCTCTAGGACTTGTTTGCATATTATAGATTAGAAGCTGCCAGCCGCCAACGAATGTTACCGTTTGTCACCATCCGTCCATCAAGCTCCATCATCGCCTCCGTCTGCCGCAGTTGACTGCCACAGCTTGGGGCTTGGTGGTAGGCTTAGACTTCCACAAAGCACACTAGTGCTTCTCTACACACAAACGAATCGAGCCTATCTCTCTCTCTCTCCATCGTGCCTTCTCACCACTACCAACTGTGCAGCTAATAAAGCGGCAAATGTGCAGTAATCATGCCTTAGTCATTGGCACCTCTCGGCCATACTCATTAGCCCTATGCCTGATATTTTGGAAAGTGGTATACCATCTAATGGGGGCTGATGCTTCTCTCATGTTTCACGTTCTTGGTATTCCATGGAGAGTTTTGTATCGCTCCAGTAGATAGTTTTGTTCTGTTTTCTATTTTATTTTCCATTCCATGATGAGATATGCCATGGACATTATTAATATAACTTTTTTTCTTAGTCTCTCTCTCTCAACTGTACTTGCTCGAGGACCAGCACAGAGAGCTCTCACGAATTTCTTCCATACCACCACTCCGAGGGCCGATCCACCCATCATACCTAGACCACAGGCTAGTGTAGGAGCTCAGCCGAGAGGTGTGACACTCGACAGAGCCACTGAGTTATGCAGAGCTCGATGCCCCAGACCCCATGGCCCTCACCCACGGCCACGCCACCACAGGAAGATCCGGGCCATCATCTCCCATCATCGCAGGTCCTTCTGGAGGCACCTCAGTTTTACCACCTTGAGCACCATGTCACAGTGGCCCATGAGGGATGTATTAGGGTGATATGAGAGCTCTCTGCTCATGTACCTAGATCAAATTTTAAAGTTCTAGATTTTTGTTTTCTTTATTACTATTTTGTACCCAGGATGATGTACCTCATGGATATGATGTAACCTTTTGGTCTCATAGGTCATCATCGCAGGACCTTCTCGCGCCACCTCAGTTTTACCACCTTGAGCACCATGCAGCGGCCCATGAGGGATGTATTAGGGTGATATGAGAGCTCTCTGCTCATGTACCTAGATCAGATTTTAAGGTTCTAGATTTTTGTTATCTTTCTACATCATCTCCCATCATCGCAGGACCTTCTCGCGCCACCTCAGTTTTACCACCTTGAGCACCATGTTTCAGCGGCCCATGAGGGATGTATTAGGGTGATATGAGAGCTCTCTGCTCATGTACCTAGATTAGATTTTAAAGTTCTAGATTTTTGTTATCTTTCTTTATTACTATTTTGTACCCAGGATTATGTACCTCATGAATATGATGTAACCTTTTGGTCTCATAGGTCATTTTGGCCTTTTGAAGACGTTAATACAACTTTCTTTCTTTCTTTCTTTCTCTCTTCAGATCCACCAATTGTTGTAACCTTTTTGGTCTCATAGGTCATTTTGGCCTTCTGAAGACGTTAATATATCATTTCATTTCTCTCTCTGTCTCTCTCTCCCCTACCTCGCTTCTACGACCTCTCCATTCTAATCTCTCTCTCTCTCTCTCTCTCTCTCTCTCTCTCGCATTATAGTTTTCAAGATGTTTGCATTGTCAAGTAAAAGGTTGCTTGAAGCTTCTGCATGTATCATTGGTATATTGTGCAAAGTTTGCCAAGGCAGTTGTAGCCTAGCAGTTAGGTGCAGTTTACTCAAGACTGAGAGGTCCTGGGTTCAAGTCCCAGCTGGTGCTCCCCCCCCCCGGGCCTTCCCCTGATGTGGCTTGCGCACAAAAATTGCCTTCGAACGGGATTCAGGATGTGCCTTGGCAGAGGACAAAATTATCTACTAGGAAAATCTACCACCCAGGGAAAAAAAGGTGCAAAGTTTATTTAGGATTTACTTAGCTGCTTACCATTGTTTGGAAGATGCCAAATGTTACAAGCAGTCCCTAAACATGTACTAGACACTTTTATATCCTCATCAAGCTAAAACATTTGATTTTTTTGGGAATAGAAGATCGACAAGTTGACTCGTAGTAAGATGCAACAAGACATTTTATATACAAAAGCTTCCAGAAGACATGAACAGCAAAGGCATTTCAAATTATTTTCTTTTTAGTTTTGAAGTCTCACATGTTTATAATGGTCACTAATCCCTAGACAAGAAACAATTATCCATTGAACCTTGTTTTAGTGGTTATGTTACGAAAAATCGTTCTTTTACGGGCTCAAGTTAATTTGAAGTGTTCCTGTATTTTGTGTAGGGCTGTGCTTTTGAAAATGCAGGTGCCTCCGTGGATATGCTCATAATACGTAGAGGCCATCAGTACAAAAGTCCGTAAGTATTTAGTGTTTGGACTTGCTTAAAACTTCAATTCTATTTTGGTATCTGTTGGTGGGCCGATACCTCTGTGATGATGGTGGAGGGATTCGATCCCCAACGTATAAATGTGTGTGTGTGTACACGTACATACATATACACATGCTTACATACATACACTAGAAAAAAAAATCTGTTTGTACTTAATATGTTGTAAGCCAATTATCTGGTGGTGATGTTGTACTTCTTTGTCTTTTCAAGGCAGTTTTCGTATACTAGAGTTTTCGGTTATTTCAAGCAACCGAGGGAACCAAATTGGCAAAACAAGGAGCGACTCAGAAGAGTACGGAGATTGCCAAGTTAATCAGGCTATTGTGAAACTGAATGTGGGCGGTGTAGATCAGGCAAGTCAGCTTATCCAATCCTAATCATACAACTGCTTTGTGTAATTTTTTCCCCTTTCCTTGGAGTGTTGTGTGTGCACGCCTGCATGCACATATGCTTGAGTATTGTTTACAAAAGGCCAAAACAACCTATGAGACCAAATAGAAAAACTTAAAGACCATGGAGGTCTTGAGCCAAATCTGTAGTCTGGCAAAGAGAGAGAGAGAGAGAGAGAGAGAGAGAGAGAGAGAGAGATATACTAAGCGTCTACTAAAGACCCAATGGGCCTATAAGACCAAAGTGATACAGTAATGTCCATGGCATATCTCATCATGCAACGGAAAATAAAATAGAAACAAATCAAAACTATCTCACTGGAGTGATACAAAACTGTTCATGGAAATCTCATCATGGAATGCCAAAAACAGGAAACATGAGAGAAGCATCAGCCCCCAATAGATGGTATACCACTCTCCAATATATGGTATACCACACTCCAATGAGAGAGAGAGAGAGAGAGAGAGAGAGATGTGTATAACATCTACAAAAGTTCCGAAGGGTCTATGAGATGTGATCCATCACTAAACTGGATGTCAAGACAACATGAGAAAAGAAAAACTAGCTGCCAAAAGACAAATAAAAGGCTTACGTATTACGTAGACCTTGAAGTACAATATGGTGGGCACAAAAGGTTTATGATGAGACCTAACAGTAGTACAATCTCTCCATGAAAATACGAAAACTGAAAAAAGGAACTAGCTACCTATACTATGAACATGTGTCGGTGAAAAAGGTAGTAGCCATGTGGCTAATACAAGATGTGTAGTGGGATGAGAGAGAGAGAGAGGTATACATACATTCATCCAATACATGACATGCAGTCAATACATACCATACACACACAGATATAATACATACACATGCATGCAATACACATATTATACATAGATGCATACATGCATGCCTACATACATTCAATACATACCATACACACACAGGTACAATACATACATACATATAAACGTACATACATGCATGCATACATACAATACATATATCATACATACATGCTTACATGCATGCCTACATACATGCAATACACATACGTATGCATGTATGCATACATACAAACAAATGAAGTAAGAAGAGAGGGAGTCTTGGTGAAGATGTTTGAGCCTTAAGTTACACATGATTAATGTAGCTTCTCATCTTACCATTTTTTAACTTACCTGGCTAGGATAGGTCAGGTTTTAATGGTTAAAATCTATCTTGAAAGTGGTAAGAAGACATGGCAATGATAGTTCAGGTGCACTTGATTTGGACAGATGAGTGCAGCAGAGGGTATTGGGCCAGTGGATGCTTTAAGTGATGCTCTAAGGTAAGCGCCATTCAAGTGATGCAAGGGATGTCATAGCATGTAATCTAATCTGTGCATGATGTATATAGTCTAGAACTTGGGTGTACAGACTTTTAAGAAGTCACAGAACTTGTTAACCTGAAGTTTTCTGCTGGCGTAATGCTTATATGAGATATTATGCTTACCTTCATTTTCAGAAATGCTTTAGAGGCCCACTATCCTCAACTAGCACGTGTAGAATTGGCAGACTATAGGGTCCGTTTATTGGAACCAGTGGATTCACGGAAAGGCACCTTATCCACCACTCGAGTAATCATTGATTTTATCGATAACCTGGGCAACAAATGGACCACTGTAAGTCAAGTTAACAACATGAATATCAACATACATTTGGGCTGCATTGCTGGGATGGCTTTTTTCTTAATCTTTTGAATATATGAAACACTAATAGAGTCAAGATTTTATGATGTACTTAGGTGGGTGCACACTCTTCTATTGTGGAAGCGAGTTTTCGTGCCTTAGTTGATGGCTTGGAATTTGGGATCGTAAACTGCTCGGAGGTGAGTTCTTGTAGTCTGATTGAGCTAGGTTTTATGGTGTGGTTTGGATCATTCACTGTGTTTTTTGGATTTTGGAAGAAACATTTGGTAACCCAATGTGGGTTGTGCAGGATGGATGCAACATTTAAGTGCAGGCATTGAGTTTAGGGTAGGGATGGTGTATATCTGAGAAAAGTCAAAAACACCCTACCAGTTTTGTCAAAGAAATGGCTCTCACACTTGCCAACACGCCTACAAAGCTGCCTGTAGCATGTCTATGAAATTTGTGGACTTTATAGAGAGAAGTGCAAGTTTTATAATATAATATGCTTGACAATGAGTTTTGTTTAAAATAGGATGGTGTGTGTACTAAGGATTGTCAAGCGCTTTTGATGGGCCATGCTTTGCCCACCACCCCCACCAGGCATTTCTTCTTCCAAACTTTATGATGGCTTCTTTGTCTTCTTCTTCTTTGAACCATTTGTCCTAAACTTTATTTGTAAATTACTAGCAACATTCTTTATCTCCATTCTAGGCAAATAGTCTTTTCACAAGAATTCCCATGTGACTTCTTTCTTTTCTTACAAAATGAAAAGAGATGTGGAAATTATTTTGGGTATCTAGCTCTCAATTGAGTGCTTCTTCATGAGTTATTTGTGGGTAGAGCTTTACTCAATCTCTTTCCTCAAGATGATCACATTTTAAAAAAAAAAACTTTGTCTCTTGTTCAAATCTTCTTGAAAATAAACTTTTTGTCGAAGATGCTTATTATAACTTCGAGCAAAAAACGTAGTAGAAATCTTTGGACTTCAGATGCACATAGCATTAAAGCCTTCTTACATGGCTGTAAGAAAAAAATGCTTCTCATGGCATGTAATACCTCTCAAACATGTTCTCGTTATCAAGTGAATAACAAGCATGGGCTTTGATCAAAACAATTGCTCATCCCTAATTTTGAATAGAAAACAAACACATGCTTATCTTTCCATTAGGACAAATTCAGGTTTCAAATGGGTTCTTTAAGGGCTCTCTCTCTCCTCTTGAAAAGTGTAAAACTTCAATCACTGTGCGTAAAAATTCCTAAACGTGAAAAATTAGTACTCTATAAAGTAAGAAAACAAGTACAAGAATATTTCAAACATATGTAACTATACAAGTACAAGAATATTTCAAACAAGTATAAGAATATTTCAAATATATGTAACTATACAACTATATTTTTGATATAAGTACAATATGAAATTAGAAGATGTTAATTGAAAATAGTGGCATTTTTTAACATATCTTGAAAGAAACTTCATATTTTTAAAAAAAATGTAATTAAACATGCTTTAATTTTATTCTAGTGAAGTTATGGTGGTTGTTATTGGCTGAGTTTTCCTCATTCAATAGCTACTTTTCTCCAATTGAATTTTCTCTATTCAAAGCTTCAATCTCTCAAGAAAGCCTCTTTTCCTACATACTATTTACGTTATGGATAACAATGAAGGGAGATTTGACTTTCTGGTACTTTCAAGTGAAACCAAAAAGTCATATTTACTTTCATTGATTTTTTATATTCGATTCTTTTATTACCAGGAAGTGTTATTGTATCAAAAAGGGTATTAAGAGGTGTTACTATAGTGCTCAATGGAGGTATGGATATATTTAGTGGACATTAATTTTTATGTTATTTGAAATGCAAGTGTTTGAAATTAATGATAATGTTTTATTGCACTGTATATCTTTACAAATAAGAGTTAATTGTAATTTCAGTATTGTTTTATGGTTTGTAGAACATCAAAAATAATTCTATAAGAATAGATTTATACATATGGACCTGGATGATAAGTACGTTTCTCTCTATATAAGAGAACAGAGGCTTCTAACGTCAACCCTTATGTAATGCAACATGCAATGGAATTAGGAAGAAAGCATGTTAATATTTAGGTGGAAGAATCAATTTATCCACCTGATCCCTCAACTCAATAACCACCTAAATTTTTAGGCTTAACTTCTTTGATTAAATATGTTTGTGAGAGAAATGTTGGCTTGCTTAGTTACACAATAAGGCTTATTAAGCAGATGTGTAAAGCATTTGGATATCGTCACAAAGGATGTTGATGATGAAGGAAGCTTAGATCAAGGAATTAAATGCTCGATTGTCTAACAAGAAGAATTAATACAATGAGTTGGTAGAAGTTATTTATGCTCAATATTTGTAGAACCATAAATTGAAACAAAAATCAAAGGATCTAGATTCCAAGAACAACAAATTAAAAGGAATATTGGAGAAGACAGTTAAGCATAGGTCCACCTCTAATTTGGATATACGTGAACGAGTAAGAGAACAAAGATCACTTATTGCATTATCAAAAACTAGTGGAAACTACAAACATCATATACATGCCGAGATTGATAAGTTGAAGAACCTTAAACAAGACAATGGAGCACTCTCACAATTCTTATACTTTCTCATTCAAAGTTCAGAACAATTAGTGATGATCTTGTGCATGCGCGACTGGAAGATGTGAATAATACATTTACTGTACACTGAAGCTCAAGGTATTTGTGACAAAGTTTAAGTAGAGAATTCTATGTAATGATCTATAAGTAAATAGATACAGGTTTTACGTCAGTGTTGTAAAACAAAAGGGTAACTCCTGTGTCGTGTCTTTTTAGCGTCAGAAAAGCAAGGCAACAATTGAATAACAATGTCCTTAAACTTATTGGTGAGCCTGAACACATAGTTCACTTGCATGTATTCAAGCATTGCGCCAAAGAAGTGACCTTCGATCTAAATCCAAACAATAATTATATCTTGGATGTGGGCAAATTGCAAGCTGCAATGGTGAAGTTCTATGATATATCTGTTCAAGAATGTGGTGGCACATTGAAATTTGTACTAAAACTTGATGAGAGTGAAATTGTGAAGAATCAAAAGATAAAAAGAGTAAGTTTAGCATTGATGAATAAGGCATTGGATCCTTCCATAAAGCTAAGTGATCCTCAGTACTTTGTGTTCAATTTGAAAACGAAATTTCGTGGCTCGTAATATTTGAGATTCCAAAAGAGGTTCATGAGATCCTAAACATGTTTTTCAATCTAACAGAGATTCCTAATGTGATTCAATGTCAAAAAGCAGGTGAAATTCTACATGTGGATGGTTTTAAAGACTACTCAATGGAATGGCATCTTGCAGGTGATCTAAAGACACTAAAGTGTATTTTTGGCGTCTCAAATGCTGCAAATGTAGAGTTCGCTTGCTTATATTGCATGTGCTCAAGGAAAAAGGGTAAAAGGAAAAAAAAACATGGAATATGAATATTGAAAAGGATGGTGCACTGACTTTGATCAATTCATATGGGATGGCAGAACAATGGTTAGGGTGGATCCAAAGTGGGACCCTATACTTAACATTCCTTTAACACGAGTCCATCCTTATATACTACATGCCATATGTAGAATTGTGAAAATTTTAGTTTTTGAATATATATTTTTTGCATATAAGATGCAATCGATGTCAGTGTGTAAGAGTGGAGAACGTTCTTTCATGCATGGGTCTATACAAAGGGAAAGTGAAAATCAAGAAAGATGAGAAGAGGTCAGGCGCAAGTGGAAATTTACTACGTCTGATCCTACCGACTAGCATCCTTTGGTGCGTGTGAAGCTTTGTCCTCTTTGAAAATGGCTCGGCATCATCATGCAAAATTGTAAAATGGTAAAACTCTCGATCTTTTGAATCTGAGAAGCTTCCTTTTGCCATATTCACTTAGCATCTTGGGAAACCTGATCCCACATGTTAATCCATATGCGGTACAGGCTAAGTAATATTTACTCCTTAGAGCATACACTTTGGAGTCCTGGTCGAAGATTTGCACCACTAACTGCTTCTCCCACAAGCATGATTTTGTATGCATTCCACCTAATGGGGTATCTCTTAAGATATCTAGATAATGTCTTGATTACAAACAATGGGAATTCAACTTTATCCTTTGAAAACTTTTTGTGGAATATAATGACGTGAAAATTTTAGCCGGTTAATGTACTCTCCTAGCGATGAGTCCTCCCACACTCGTGATCCTAATGTGCACACGAGAAAATCATCTTCATACACCACCAGCTACAAAATAAAGTTTTCCATATAAGCCCACAAAACAAATGTAATATGAAGCTTCATCACGATATTCAAAATTATTATAATCAGACCTTTTGATTCTTGTCATTAACAAGTAAATCATTTGTCCATAAGTTGATTGATGACTCGGCATCCTAAACGGATAAAGGTTTCTCTTCCCTTCCCAATTGCGAACTATTGAGTCTTCGCTAAATATCTTGAAATTCCTCTTCAGTGGGAAGGTTGGCTTCATAGTGAAGAGCATCCTTATACATCATTGATAATATCTGAGAGCAGGGGTATGGAACTCATTGTCCTTGACATTTGAATCCAGTAGAAGATACTTATCCACACTTGGATCGACGAAATCATCTTCTTCAAGATTATGTGCGATGATGGCGAGATAGTAGTCCGCCCTGATGTCAATGCTTGAATATCTGTTAAGAGTACATATTGGTTGTCATCTATTGGATATGAAGGGAGGATTGAGGTTGAAATGTGCTCTGCTGCTGCTGCTGCCACAGTAGGATCCTCGTCACAACAGTTGTCACAACTTGGGTGTCTACTCTCCTGAGGGCATTAATATCAAGTTACTCTCAACCAATTTTATCTTCTTCGCAACCTCGTGAACCTCATCATCTTCTTCTCTTAAAGATTCCTCTAACCTCTTCTTACCTCCTTCTATTAAAAATTTATTATCCTCAAGCAGCAGATGTAAATAGCAAATAAACCCGTAGTGGTTGTCAATAAGATGACATTTACGCTTGTGTATTGGACACTTACAGTGTGTCTTCTTCTTATTCTCCACCACCTTTGAAATATCTATGTTTACCTTATCTCTTGAGGATATAGAAGAAAAAAGATCATCCACATGCAAATACTGAACATTGTCCAAGATGACTCCATCATTTGAAGTTGTCCCTTGGTATTGAGCATCCAAACAAGATCATTCTCTCGATGGAGACATTGTAGAAAAACATACACATGATATGTGACGTCATTGGCAATGGTGCTGGGTGGCTAACTTTGTGAAGGAAATCGAGCAATTTCTCCTTAGGCGTTTCTTCAAACCTAGTATCGAGTTTAACCTTGATCTCAAAAGGATGCATCTATAAGCAGAAAAAAGATGTCAAAATGATTGCTAACTACAGAGCAATGAAAGAATAATGAAGATTTGCAGTTAGAGTGCAAACGTAAGTACAATGCGATTTACGACGGATATTGGCGCGAGTGAAGCTTGACATCACGTGGTGCTGAATAGAAATATACACGGTCTACGTTGCACAAATATTGATCAAAAGCTAGCAATACTATAACTTTTCATTAAGGGCCAACCAAGCGATCCCGCGTAAGGTTCCATATTCAAGCTACACTGATTTGTGGCGTTAAAATTTAAGGAAACACGACTATGAGATAGAGATTAAGAATATGGTTCCATATTCAAGCTAAAAAGACCTTGTATATTGCAAGTCAATATAACGCGATTTAGGTTGGACGTTGGCAAGGGGAAGCCTTATATCGTTTTGTACTGACTTGCAATATACAAGGTCTATATTGTACTAATATGCAACAAACGGGCCTCTAAAGTTTGTGATAGTACATTTTTTCATTAAAACGTAGGGTTTGATCATATGGTTTCACGTTGCACAAGTAGGCAACATAGGCGAGTAGACGCAGGTTCCATATTCGCGCTATACTCACCACGTATATTGCAAGTCAGTATAACACGATATAGGGTGGATGTTGGTGTATATCGCGTTGTATTGAATTACAATATACAAGGTTTATATTGCACAAATATGTAGAAAATACTAAAAAGCGGCTTCTAAAGCTCGTGAATCTAGCCTATTTTTATTAAAAATGCAATTATGGACTACAGATCACCCATAAGGTTCTGAATTTGTGCTATACTGACCTTGTGTAACGCAAGTCATTATAGCGCGATTTCAGGTGTACGTTCTCAAGTGAAGCCTTACATCGCATTGTATTGACGCTCACAATCATTTTTCAATTACACATGATTTGCATATGTAAAGAAATGATGCTCACAATTGTTTTTCAATTATGAAAATGAACATTCTAAGACCGATAAAAGGAATCACTATCAGGAAGATTATTGCCTAGGAGAATTGTCAACAGCAATCGCACCGTCAAAGGGATAAACAAGAGCAAGAAAATAGTTGCATGGAAAAAAAAGCCAAGAGTTTTTGAAACTCACACTATAAATAATGCATGTGGGAGTGCGTACGTTATCCTAGCGTCTTTATACGTGGCTAAAATACACTGGTGATCACCCACATTCTTTCACACGAGTGACACGTGTCACTTATGCATTCGATTATCATCATTGCATGCCATGTGCACCTAACACCATTACTTCTAACGTCATCAAGCAGCGCCACACCTATTTACGGTGGGACCTCTTCTATTAAACCCTTAATTGTCAAATTAAGCAGCGAGCTTTTCTTAAATAGCAGTTTATTTTCATCTATTTTCGTCGGCGTGATCTGCTCTCTCAGCCGTCTACACCATCTCATCCCTTCATGGACAAAGTTTTGTTGACAAGTAAGTTTTTATTTCTCAATCCAATGTTTATTAACTTGCACCATGTCTTCTTCTTCCTCTTCTGCATGGACTCCCGAGAGATTCCTAACAAAAAACATAGCACTCCAACATTGCTCTTCCTATAGTATGATCACTACAACGCAAGGCCAACGCACTTACGGCTCTTGTCTCGTGTTGTATTGAGTCCAAAATGTTCACTTTTCCCAATTTCTTTATCCTGCATATGGAGAGTTTATATGGTTAGAAAATCTCTTACTCTCTTGACCTAGAAACCAATCCAAGGTAGGTTTTTTGTGCACCCTGGGAACCTATGCACCGACACAAACCTAGCTTCTAATGTAGCAAATTTTACAATCTCTTGACCTACAAACCAATCCAAGGTAGGTTCTTTGTGTACAATGCACCGACACAAACCTAGCGTCCAATGTAGCAAATTCTACAATCTCTCCAATAAGATCATCTCTATTTCATAAGAGCTTGATTGAAGATATTTGTGAGAATCCCATTCTAGGTCTTGTGCATGTGGAGAGAACCACAAAGATCCAAGTGTTATTTTATGTATGTCCCCATATTCATTGTCTCACAAATGACTTCAAGAGTCTATCCACATTTTCTATCTCTAGTATATGTGTCTAGGCAATGTCAAAGTCAAGGGTGACTAACTTTATTTTTGGACATGCAAATCTTTGCAAATAAGAAGATAAGAGTCACAAAATAATATTTTCTAAATTTAATGACGCAATCACAAAGTGATTTGAGGAAGTTTTTCATGACATGATTATATCAACTAGCATGATAACCAATGTTAAGCGTTTGATTTCATTTTGGGGTTCCAAATCTTAGTTTTTCCTACTCAAAATGTGCAGTAGTTTGATCCTTGCTAGCTAGGCTGAAGATATAATAATCACAACATGGATATCCAAGGAGATAAATGCTAGTAATAACCTTAATGAGATTTGAATCTTGTGCAAAGTTTATAAGTCCCGAGGCGAGAAATAGTTCCACCAATGTTAACTCCGTCAACACTTTGATCGAGTTACTGAAAATCAAAGGTTAACATGGTTCCACACATGTAAGAAAAAACTATGAGATTAATCAAACTTGGATAAAAGAATTTAGCAACACACGAGTGTTAGCACCTAATTAATGGACAAGTTTTGAAGGTGGGTACACATGTTAGAAGATGCTAATCAAATGAGAAAAATTAGTGATTTAAGGTGGACTACAAGCCTAAATCAACCAAAAATGGCTTCTCAATGTCTAAAGATCGAAACTCAATTGAGTGACAAGATTAGAAGATAGTGATCTAAGGTGGATTATAAGCCTAAATCAACCAAAAAATGGGTTCTCAATGCCTAAAGATCCAACTGCATGACACGAAGCCATTTTGGCTTGAAGCTGTAATTTAATTTCAGTCTCTTGAAAGATGATACAAAATGATCCTATCAGATCTACTTTCATTGGATGTAGTTAATGTAACATTATATGGTAGTGTTGTGTGTGAACACACTTAGTGTGTAACATATTAAAGCCAATTAATTAAATCCTCACAAGTCGTATGAGAGTGGCAACTATCCTAGATCAAAGTGTAATCAAATTCACATCTAGAAGCCAAGGTGAGTAGGGCATATAGTGTGTTTGTCGAGGAAAAAGTTAAACCTATCAACACAACCACAGAAAGCCTATAATTGTAATGGGACACAATAAGAGTCTTGACACAACTTGGGTCCAGTAATGAAGAAGATAAACATGTATGTGTAAAGCAAGGTGAAGGTGGAATCCTTCATAGGGTTCATGCAAACATGAACGTTTCCTTTTTAGTGATCAAGATGAAAGAGACCTTGAATATGGTCCTCAAAAGCACATAAAGTCATCATCATTGGAAGAGAAGACCTATCAGGCATGGCACTTAACAAGTTTGCAAGCATGCATGTCTTTCCAAATTTGCCTAGATTGAGAAGATTGAAGAGAAATGGAGGCATGGATCAAAGGACTTGAAGATTACTTCAATTTCAGGGTATTTGAAGGAGGGTAAAAGAATAAGAATAAGAACTTGAAGATTACTTCAACTTCAAGGTATTTGAAGAATATTATTGTAAGCAAAAGCTCAAGAGCTAGATCTATGATGTGGAGAATTTCAAGTCACACTGAAAAGGCATAAAAGCATTTGTGGCTGCTTTCTCAAGAGAGAAAAGAAGAAGCTTGGATACTAATGACTATACACACACATGGATATAAGGTTCCAAAATCTAAAGATGACAATCAAAGCTAACTACACTTTTACTTGATAAAAATTATGAGTAATGTGGGTAATTCTTTTTTAATTCTTATATGACCTAGGTAGGAAATGTTGTACATAATGTAAGTAGAGAAGACTTGACTTTAGGTAAATGAAGCAAATGCCTTATATCTTGGCCAAAAAACAAAATCATTAAAAAAAAATCTTGTCATATGTTAGACTAGGAGAGGGGGTTAGTGACGATAAGGAAATAAATGTTAACCATCTTACATATGCAGGAATTAGCACAGGTATTTCCAAAAGTCTTCAATCAAGTTTCCTCTTAGACCTTTGAATTTGTAAAGATTCTTGATAGAATCAATATTTAGAATCATAACAAGACTGGAACTCTATCGTTAAAGAGTAGTTTTGTCAAGATCAAAGGTTCCCTTAAGACATATCCATGTAGGGGAGGAAATAAATCTTCAACTTTGCTTGAAGTAGAAAGAGTTAAATTGTGAAACCATCAAGGATGAGTTTCCTATCTTATATTGATGATCTCTTAGCTCAAATATCTAGCACTTAGATGTTTACAATAATTTGAGGAATGGATCACATAAATGATAGAGACTTTGAAGTTGCTTTTTGTATTTAGGAACATTATGAATGCATGTATAATTTCAATAAATTCATGGCATTTGCATGTAAAATCTAAGAATAACAGCACAAACTTGGAAGTCTCCTTAGAAAGATGTTATAAAAGGTTTAAACGGTTCTTTGAGAAAAACCAAATAATTTACCTAAAACAAGCATAATATATTCAAGTAGTTACATAGAGATCTTAAAATTTAGAAATACCAACTTCTAAGGCTACGAGAAATGAGAATTGGAGACATCGTCATTGTTTTGCGAGACATCAAAATTGAGGCTTGGTTCCATGCATGCAAAGCGAATTGCTTGGAGAAATTATTTTAAGTACAAAATTCATTTTTCAACTGACACAATCACGTAGTTTTTATGCCATAAGCAACTAGGTATTATATATATGTTAAATAAGTAGCTTTACTCCTATTGAATAAGCAAAAAACTAAAGATTTGCTATTTCTTTTGGTGTTGTCAATGTAGGCACTTTGGAGATGTGTGTAACTTGGATTGATCCTATCGATAATTTTATACATGTGATTTTGTGTAAATGCATGTGCATCTTTGTTTTGAAGTGTGAGTGCTTTTTTTTTAAAGACATGGATGTGTGTATGCATGTAAACATGGTTCAAGTCAAAAAAGCATGTAGATAATCTTATGTTATGCTTGCGAGAATGCAAGACTCATGTGGATGGCAATAGCAAATTTTCTTCACAAGATGAATGAGTTCTTTTTTGAATGATTTTTTTTTCTATGAATGACCATTTAGATTATGATCCTAGGAATTTGATATGCATGAAGTCTAATTTGTTACCATAAATTAGTGCTTTTTAAAACATGATATAAGGCTGAGGCATCATTTAACTTTAGATTTGGAAATGACTTAAGGCTTAAGAAAATTCATTTTATACATTAAATGGTCTTGCAAAGACACTGAAAGTATCTAGCACGCTTTCATAAGTACAAATTAACATTGAAAAAAGCCTTACCAAAGGATAATTTTGAACTCCTAAAAGGGTTTGATAAATCTTGGATGATTACTAAGTTTACTAATACCCTTTAGGACTTGGTTAATTAAGTATCCACCTAGTTAATTAAGTATCAACTAATCCTAATTGACTGGCCAACTTGTTTGTAAGACGTCATAATGAATCCACACTTTGTGAAGAACTTGTGCATGTGTCCCATGGCAATGCAACTTCTCTAGCTATTTTATTGGATGTTGTGCACATGTAAGAAGGCTAATGTGACATTAGCTCAGCTAGTGTCACTATGTTGTTCCCAAGGCCTAGAGACCTCAAATAGGAGCCGACCCCAGCAAACTTGTGGATGAGGAGTCGCAACCATCCGTCTCTCTATCCACCCCCGCCCAAGTTTGTGGGTCCACCCTATTTTCACAGAGGATGTTTGTAAACCGCTCGAGTTGTCAAAACTAAAAAATAGCATATCTGAAAACTGTGTAAAAATCAATTTCGAAAATGATAACACTGTCCTACCATAGAGTAGCTTTTGAGGCCTGATATTTCATGTGAGGGTAATTACCTTCGAGAGCTTTCAAAAAATCACATTTTCAACTTCTTTCAAGGGCAAAATATGGTAAACATTTGCTAGCTAGGTGGATTTCTACTAAAATTAGGTTAGTAAATCCCCGATTTACCACGGACCCCATACATACTTGGAGACCACTATCATGGGGTTAACTAGTCCCTTCGCAACATGTGCTTTTGAATAGGTTATTTAGGGATAATTCCCACGGTGTGCTTTAGTCCTATTCAAAAGCACCCGAATGAATATTCTCCTATCAATGTCCGTCACTCTCAACCCCCAACACATTTCTAAGTCCCATACAAGAATGTGTACAACCGTTTGTATGGACCACAAAATTGTTGCTTGGACAAGGTTCCTCCTCCTCCTGACGTAATGTTGTATATGTGGGCATCGTGCCAATAAAGGTTGGAAATGACCAACCGTTCTCGCCCCATTTCAAAATAAACGTATTATGGTCCCTAAACCTAGGCAGAGTGCCAATGAAAGGCCTTATGGGCACTGGGCTATTCGTGAAGGCTGGAAGCAATATATTCCTACTTACATGCTCACGTTGTTTGTGTCCCAAATCTCTAGTTTGGGTTCAAATCTCTCGTTTTAGTTTTAATTCAACTACGTCTCAACGCTACGAGTATTCGTTTCATTACGAGATGCTCCAAAATCTAGCAAGTAAACAATAGGGAAAATCTACTCACTAACTAACATGTTTAGTGAGGTGGGAGGCAAATTTCGGTGAATGCGTGAATATAAACATAAGAACACAGTTAGATAAGAAGAAGAAGAGCAACTCAAAGCACAATTAGATAAGAAGAAGAAGAGCAACTCAAGACAATAATCTCAAATCTGTGTAAATCATGGAAATAACTTGTTAGAAACATGTTGCCTATGTTCTCAAATTCAATCTCACACTAATGTAGATATATAGTTGTCAGTCAAATAACTAGTAAGATGGCATCCATTTACTGGTCTTTGGACATTCTAGACATCAAATACTACTAAATTTAGACTTCAACTAGTTTGAAAACCAAACCCACCAAAATGTCTTTTCAATTTTCTACTTTTGGCCAATTTTTCCTTCAATTTCAATTTTCTACATTTTTCTACCTGGAAAATGTCAGCCACGTTTTTAACCATCAAAAGGTACTCTAATAACAGTGAAGAGTACAATTTGTTTCTAGGAATTTTTTGAAGAGCATGAACTTGCAAGATCCAGACATACAACAGAAAGCCATCTTCAAACCTCAAAACCAAAATTTTACTTCATCAGTTGCACTTCACCAAAACATAGTGACAGATACAGAGGTAATTACGTGCCATGAGAAAGCCATCTTGAAACCTCAAAACCAAAAAATTACTACTTGAGTTGCACTTCACCAAAGCATAGTCACACATATACAGGTGATTACATGCCATGCCAACAAATCGAGCCTCTCCCCCTGGCCCTCCCCCTCCTCACATGCTCAGAGTCATTTCACTTAGCTTTGTTCTATCAACAAGAAGGGAAAACTGTTTTAGATTGACATTGCAAGCCTTGATTCGTGCAAATCAAGTGAATCTACCTTGACATTAAACTCAAGCAAACTTATATGCAAGCAAGCAAATGCTTGTACTAATGCCAGGGGGCATTATTCTGAATGCAGTGGAGCTTTTTCTCACAGATTTTGTCCATTCTATACCCATTCGGGCAAGTGCTTTAGGGTTACGCAGTGTGTGTGGCAATCAACCCCTTAATTTAAAGTGAAAAAGTTGACCTTTAAACAACCATATTATTTCAATCAAACAGCGCCAGCCATGGCTCTTTCATGTTCTCAAATCTCCTCTACCCTGCATTATTAAGCTTGACACACCTAATGCAGTTGTAAGAGCACGGTTGAATGGCTGGTGGCCGAGGTCATAAGTTCACACCCCGACACCTCCTCGGGGGGGGGGGGGGGGGGGGGGGGGGTTTGGGAAATAAAAAAGAGTCATGTTGAATCCTCAGTACTCTTGAGCTCACAAACATCTCCACGGCACAGAGGGCAGACCCTGTAAAAGCAAAAGAAGGGAAATCCATTAGAGAGACCAACTCAACCGATGCATCCACAGAATATGCATATTGATCGGGCATACCTGTGGACCTCTCTAAGCCATTTGTCTATACAGGTCATGTGATACTCGTGACTGCAAGGTAGAACCCTCATATGATCTCCTTCTTCATATTCCACAAGGCATATGTGGCATCTACAAAAGAAAGAGGATGTCATAAAGTAAAGCACTGTGTGATATATACCCATGCATTTCATGTCACAACCAAGATCACTGACACAAATGTGTGCTGTCTCATGTGTGCATTTCAGTCCCATTAGGATGGATGTCTCTACAAAAAAAACACAAATCAAGAAGCATGTCAAGAGAGGGAAGACTGAGGAGCAGCAATAACTGCATGTCAGTCCAGGACTTCCTTCTGCAGCTCGCTCCAACAATTATAAGAGGAGAACAAAAGGTTTCCTTGTTTGATTCAAGAGCCAAGCTCCACCGATTCAAATCCTGCCGCCGCCCAGCTGTGCCAGCCATACGGGCGGCGCTAGTGGGCACCCAACCACCGCCACACCAGCTCTTCAGGCGGCTTAGCTGGCCAAACAGGCGGCGCTAGTGCACAGCCAACCACTACCGCCGGTGGTTGGACACAGCCCACCATTGTTCAGGCGGCAATACTGCAACACCAGCTACCTCCCCCCTCTCTCTACCGCCGCCGCCACTTTGCCCACGTTCACAGTTCTGAGACCGCCTTCGCCCGAGCTCCGCCTACAGCTCTCTGAGACTCTTAGCTCCACCAAGTGGTTTTCAAAGGGGCTTCTTGCTGTGCCTTGTGGGAAAGAGAAAAGAGGCAGAACAATACACACCATCATCTTGTTCACAAAGGTACATATATTTTGGGGCTTTCTTTTGCATACACCTTTTTTTGACAAATTCAAAGCTTCTATGCTGCATATTGGGGGATTCTTGTTCACAAGGGGAAGATTTGTGAAGTGGAAGCATCCATAGCCACACTTGTAATTATGCATATCATCTAGGCACTTCTGTTTTTGTCCAACACTCCCGAAGTCTTGTATTAACTCATTCAACTATACACCCTGTTTTTGGTATATTTCGATGATCACACCTTTCACCCTATCATATCCTGGTGCATTGTGTGCACATTCCCGTACCTCTCTGTTTCTATCACGTGCACCCATGCACTGTGGTACACAGTGACAAACTGGCTCGTCAACATGCAAGAATCATGTACAGAAGTAGTACCTTTTAGGATATTTTGTCGTATGCCGTGAGCCCTTTGTGAG
Organism: Cibotium barometz; assembly: GCF_041138505.1. Classification (NCBI taxonomy): domain Eukaryota; kingdom Viridiplantae; phylum Streptophyta; class Polypodiopsida; order Cyatheales; family Cibotiaceae; genus Cibotium; species Cibotium barometz. Next base: position 20,397,757 of record NC_141046.1, on the reverse strand, counting down.
CCCTAGTCCGATACATGTCAGGCACAAGCTACATAGGTCAATCTCCCAGCCATAGAGGTCAGTGTCACGTCAGTCCTCTTAACCCACTGTGGAGAATTCAACAAGTGTTCATCACATAGGTGCATGTAGATGTCAGCCATAGTAGTAGTATGCATCATAGAAGCATTAGTTGCATTCATGTAGTTGGGGCCAGTCCCAAGGCAGCCCTAACCATGGGCAAGCCTTGCAAGGTACCCCTAGCCAACATAAAAGACCAGACGGCAGCCTATATGATCTATGCAGGCAGTCGGCCAGGACTGCTGTCGGCCAGGTTATACAGCCAGTTGGCCAGCAACCCGACCAGCCACACAGTCAAAAAAGGGCATTAAATGCCATTAACTCCAGTCGTGGGCTCTGACAACAGGCCGACAGCATACTAAGGCAGCTGACCAGCCCCCTAGGATCATATAAAAAGGCAAGCCATGTTCAGTCCCAAAAATCATCAGATAAAATCAAAGATCATCAAGCAAAGTCAGTTAAGCATGTGTGCATAGGCTCCAGCCTTTGCATACCTACAGCCACTCTTGTGCTTTTAGCCCAAGGCAAAGAAGCTCAATCTCTTCAGGAGTATTCAACACACCAACCCTCAGTCTCGAGCTGGTGCATCATCTTCAAAGATAGCTTCACAGTCGCCTACACCTTATGCATAGTTCTGCCCAATGTTTGGTCGTTTTGTCCTTGCGTTTGGCGTCGGTCAGTCAGTTTGTCCGCTCAATCTTGTGGACACAGTTCAACTTGTGTACAATTCTCTAGAAGAAGAAATAAAGCAAATACTCCTGCTTGGGGGGTGGGGGGGGTGAGGGGGGGGGACTTCAATGGGTGATTCGGGTGTCGTCTCTACTACATCTCTTTCAGATTCATGTAAGCTCTTTTAAAGGATTGCTAAAGACTCACTAAACTCAAGTTTAAAGAAAGGCTTCGTTGTTGCGCATGCTAAAGTTTCTCTTGCTTTCCCAAGAGCTCACATCAAGGGGACTTTACTATTTCTAGTGCCCTCTCTAGCTTTGGGAAATCCCGTACTGTGAGGATGTCGCAAAGAGAAAATACCACTAATCTTTCCGAGTTTGGTGGGTTCATGACAACTGAAGATCGGCTTGATAGTCCCAACTACTCACTATGGAGCTTCAAGATGAAAAGTCTACTAATAGCCAAGGGGCTATGGGAGATTGTCACTTGCAGCACCAACTCCTGGCACCTCCCCGACAACAGGAACTCAAACTGTGACACAAGTGGTGTCAGGCGTTTCAGCATTGCTGCTTGGACCCACTGAAGATCAAAGACGGTGGGATGCTCGTGATGCTCTAGCAATGGCCATGATTGCTCTTTAAGTCAAGCAATCCATTGTTCCTCGCATCCGATCCTGCAGCTCTACCACGGCTGCCTTGGTGGTCTTTGAGACCATGTTCCAATCTCGTAATGAAGCACGAGTCATGTACCTGGTGCGAGAGCTAAACAACTTGACCATGAACGAGAGTGATTCCATCGCAGATCACCTTACCAAGGTAACATACCTAAAAGAACAGCTTGCTAAATATAGATGAAGTAGTAGTTAATAGGAAATCAATCACCACCATTCTTAACTCCTTATGTGAGTCCTATCAAAGTTTTCAAACTTCTCTAAATCTCTCTATGACAACTGAACAATAATGATAACTATCCTTATACAAGGTCAGCCACCAATAACCTACAAGGATCACCTTCCATGCTATCATCTCACTTGCAAAATGTCCTCCACATGGTTCATCATGTAAAGCCTTTAAAGGAACTTCATCTTCTCTCATGCACCGTCGGTAGATACCCTCCCTCGTAAAATACCTATATATGATGAAAAGTTTGCTAGTAGCCAAGGGGCTATGGGAGATTGTCACGGGACAAGAGCCTCGTCTTGCAGCACCAACTCCTGGCACCTCCCCAGCAATAGGAACTCAAACTGTGGCACAAGTGGTGTCTCGCATTTTATCATTGCCGCTTGGACCCACTGAAGCTCAAAGACAATGGGATGCCCATGATGCTCAAGCAATGGCCATGATTTCTCTTTCAGTCAAGCAATCCATTGTTCCTCACATCCACTCCTACAGCTCTACAAGGGGTCATAGAGAGATTTAGAGAAGTCTGGAAACTCTAATAGGACTTAGGTAAGGAGTTAAGAATGGTGGTGACCAATTTCCTGTTATCTACTACCTCATCTATATTTAGCAGCTATTCTTTTAGGTATGTTACCTTGGTAAGGTGATCTGCAATGGAATCACCCTCGTTCATGGTCAAGTTGTTCAGCTCTCGCATTAGGTACATGACTCGTGCTTCATTACAAGATTGAAACATGGTCTCAAGGACCACCCAAGCAGACGAGGAGGCAATCGTATATCCTTTGAGGAGATGGTTGGATTACTTCTCCATGAGGAGCAGACAAGGAAGGAGAGATCCACGGGTGATGCAAGCAAAGGAGACCAAGCCTTCTTCTCTAGGGACAAAGGCAAAGTGGGCTCGTCACATGGTGACACCAAGAACAAGAAAGGAAAGTGTCATTACTCCCACAAGCCAGGGCACTACATCGAAGAGTGTCAGAAGAGACTTGCAAAGCTGAAAGCTCATGAAGACTCTACAAACTCTTCTACTTCTACCTTCGACGACAAGAAGCAACAGCCTAAAGAAAAAGCAAACCTAGTCAATGATGACTAGGTAAGAGTATTAAATATTAATAGTGATTAATGTGGGAATAAACAAGTGCTAGGTGGTTGTGTAAACTAGCACTGTATTTAGGCTTTAAATAAAGCGGTTCGAATGTGGGAGAACAACTGCTAGTGTGTATAAGTCTTTTGTGTGGGAACGGCCTCTTAGAAGGATATTATGTAAAGAAGTGATGTGTGGCAAAGTGACACCTATTAGGGACACTTGGTATCATATTTGGCATATGGCATATGTGGCAGCAACATATACTTCACCTTTGTAAAGGGAGGTCTCTCCTATAAAAAGGACCTATCTCTATGATGAATTCATGCTTTCCACTACTCTTGTATTTCCCTTAATCTCTTTGCTATTGTGCTGATAACCTTGCTGGTCAACATCTCTCTCTCTTCTCCCCACCATTAGTTGTGTGCTTTCACTCTCACCCTAAGCACCTCACCAACACAATTGTCCGCTCAAACAAAGTTGCTCTAGTGAAGATGCACTTAGGGTAAAGCGCACACATGATTGCAAGATTGAAAATCCACGGTAGCCCTGCTTTCTATTGGTTGGAATCATAGTTGTTTCTCATACCAATATGAACCTATTCGTTTCATACCGTACAATATTGTACTATACGAATTGATCGTTGGCGCAGTTTTTGACCGTTTGCAAGAGTGGTCCTTTCTGCCTATTTTTTTTACCATTTTTAACTGTTTTTCGATTGGTTTTTTTTTTGGGGGCTTGTCTTGGCCTATAGGCTTGAGCTCTTGAGCCTCATTGCTTGACTCCTTTAAAGTGTCCTCCCCAGCCCCTACACAGCAGGGAATTACTCTCGAGAGAGCAGAGACACTCAGAGCCCGTAGGAGACAGAGGACACCTGGCTTTCAGCTTTCGAACACCACGCCTCTACCAGAGAGAGATGACAGAGATCAGAGCTCAGTTTCACAGAGAGAGTGCGGAGCGACTGGCTCGCTTCAGAGCAGACCCAGGCATGTTCTTCATGGAGCTGTGGACACCCCCTTCATTAATGTATACCATTTTATACCCCCAGTATGGTACAGGATGGAGCTACCTAGGTTGCATATCATGATTGTATACTCCATGCATATAGCTTTGCATTCTCCTAGTAGTAGAGCTCCATCCCCTCCCCCACTCATTGTACTTATTGCACACCCAGATTCAGCTTTTTAGTTCAGTACTTTTTTATTTTGTTGGGATGACAGAGGATACCCCATACAGTATGGTACAGGATGGAGCTAGCTAGGTTGCATATCATGATTGTATACTCCATGCATATAGCTTTGCATTTCTCCTAGTAGTAGAGCTCCATCCCCTGCACACCCAGATTCAGCTTTTTTTTGTTCAGTACTTTTTCATTTTGTTGGGATGACAGAGGATACCCCATACAGGTACTCCGATTTGTCTCATAGGCCGAGTTCGGTCTTTTGGAAGACGTTAATAAAATCTTTCTTTCTTTCTTTCTTTCTCTCTCTCTCTCAAGCCTCTCTCAAGCCTCTCTCTCTCCCCCCTCTCTCTCAAGCCTCTCTCTCTCTCTCTCTAGGCAGACCAGCGCGTACTGGGAAGATACATTCTAGACATACAGCGCCACAGAGAGACATTATTACAGGCTCAGACAGCTCCAGAGGGGGGGCGACAGACACAGATTACTACATTTTTTCAGAGATCCATACCCCTCCCAGCCCCTACATGGCAGGGAATTACTCTCCAGAGAGCAGAGACACTTAGAGCCCGCAGGAGACAGAGGACACCTGGCTTTCGGACACCACGCCTATACCAGAGAGAGATGACAGAGATCAGAGCTCAGTTTCACAGAGAGGGTGCGGAGCGACTAGCTCGCCTCAGAGCACACCCAAGCATGTTCTTCAGGGAGCTGTGGACACCCCCTTCACTGATGTATACCATTTTATACCCCCAGTATGGTACAGGATGGAGCTAGCTAGGTTGCATATCATGATTATATACTCCATGCATATAGCTTTGCATTCTCCTAGTAATAGAGCTCCATCCCCTGCACACCCAGATTCAGCTTTTTTATTCAGTACTTTTTCATTTTGTTGGGATGACAGAGGATACCCCATACAGGTACTCCGATTTGTCTCATAGGCCGAGTTCGGTCTTTTGGAAGACGTTAATAAAATCTTTCTTTCTCTCTCTCTCTCTCTCTCTCTCAAGCCTCTCTCAAGCCTCTCTCTCTCCCCCCTCTCTCTCAAGCCTCTCTCTCTCGACTCCCACCCTCTCTCAACTTCTCGAGCTTCTCTCTCTCAAGTCTATCCATCTCTTCTCTTCGAAGTTCTCTTTATCTCTCTATTACAATGACGAGGGAGAAGAATGAAGCCTTCAATGTGCATGCTATCCATGTCAAGAAAGCCCAAGGAAAGTGCCAAGTCATATAGGTGGACTTGTAAGTATTGTGGCAAACAATACACAAGCGAGGACCAAGGTTACTAGGCTTCTCCAACATCTTAGAAAGGTGGAGGGGTTGTGCCATGCAAGGAAGTCCCTCTAGCTATATCCAATGAGATCTTTGCGAACATAGCAAGCTGTTGTTGAAGAAGCCTTCATCCACACGCTTCGCTTGCATGTGGCTCCTCTTGGAGCACCTCGACGATGTAAAATCCCCCTTTCGCCAAACAATGGTCTCAACAATGTGGAGTGAGTGGGATGAGTGACAATCGGCAGAGGCCAGAGCCATCTAATGGCTTTGCCTAGAGGAGAAATTTTGGCAGTCGGTCCACACTATTGTCATTGCGGTCACGCCCTTCTATAGGGTATTGCATGCGATCGACATGAAGGGGACCACCATGGGCCTTCTCGTTCACTTCATGAGAGAGGCCATAGTAGAGTTGTGCACTTCTCCTTCTATCGATGAGGATAAGCGTGATGGTATGTTGGCCATTGTAGAGAAGAGATGAAAGTGGATGCAAATACCTATCCATGGCCTTGCCGCATTATTGCATCCGGCTTACAAATCGCTTTCCATCTTCAATGACACGGAGTTACTTCAAGACCGAGATGCTTTCTTGCCCAACGCATTGCCAAAGGATCGCCATGGGAAGTTCCTTGAGGAGCTCATTAGCTACAACGACCAAAGGAGGGAAGCCGCGTTTGCATCTACTACCTGCTGGAAGAGAGAATCCCTTGTGAAGCCCCTCTTTTGGTGCGAGACATTTGGGTATGCGCTCTCAAGCCTCCAAAAGGTGGCTTTGAGAATCCTAGCTCAAGATTGATCTTCGGGTGCATGTCAAAGTTACGCAATCAATTAGAGTGGCTAGTGTATTGCTGCTAAAACCGGTCTATGGACACATAAAGCGGTAATTCATTCACAAATAACCTAGACTTACTCAGACACACAATCACAAAATCCTCGCTCCCTCGCTCAACAACACATTGGCCCCGAAGTCCGGCGCCCCTTGCGGTGTTTCTTTATTGTTAAAAAGTTGGAAAATACAAAGCACGAGTGCAACAGAGCACTCTACTTGCACCAGCTGAGTTTTACAAATTCTAGAGAAATTTGCCAACATAACTGCACTAAAACTGTTCCATAACATCTCAGAATGAGTCCCAACTGACAGGCTCACTTCCATAGGCATCAGACTACCCAATGGAGTCCAAAACATCACAATTCAGCTTGCTGTAATTTTCTGCACAGACCTGTTTTCAGCTCTGTTTTCAGCCCAAATTAACCCTTGTACTGTCTTGGAAGACTTTAGCAAAGTCCTACTGCATTTTGGCATCAACCGGGCAACATAACAGCCCAAAAACAGCACCTAAACAGTGCTGAAACAGCGTTGTATTGAAGAGGTTATTACCCTCTTCCGTCCCTGCTTTGGTGTAGGAACTAACTACACCGGTTCCTGTTCAAGAAGGCAACTAGCCTTTGCATATAAGCATGAAATTCACACAACTATACCTGATTTTATCTGATGAGAGCATTACCATAGTCTGCAAGAGAAAGAGAGAGAGAGAGAGGCTGTGGGGAGCAAGCTCAACCCTCAAGACATGAGTTGCAGGGCAAGGGAGTGCACCACAATAGCTCTTAACCTGCAACAATCCACCATAATGGCTGCAAATTAGCCTCATTCAGCCCAAAATCCCACGCTTCCCCCTTCCCAGTGTGGAAAATGCACATAAATTTGACACTTGGCACATTTTTAAGCCTTTTCCACATGCAATCTTCCAAGCTAAAAATCTCTTGACTGGTTCACACTCTCACAACAGTCCTTTGCCAGCTTTTGGTCCCCTTGACATTCTGCACAAACTGACGCGAAGACTTTTCAATTCCGACACTGCCAAAAATAGCAATTCCCTAGATTTTAGGGATGATGTCATCGGCATTCCTTCTGGTCTCCTGACCATCTTTGACCACTATGGTCACTTCAGAATTTGCTTAGAATTCAAGATACATTCACATTTCGGTGGCGGCCACTTACTAGTGTAAACCGGCCTATGCTCTCATTCAGTGGCCATGTCCTGGACACTGTCATTCATCTTTCAGTGCAGTTCTCAGGCTTAACCAACCACTGGTCCAAAGTCCCACTGGCTGACCCATTCTGACATTGCAATGGCCCAAGCCCTTCCAAGAGATCCCGGGGAAAAACAACAGCAACCAAAGAGAAAGAAAAGAAAAATATATATTTATAAAGAAATGTAAATAAGGAAAACAACTGCAAAAAGTTTCACCTCCTGGTGACATACCCCCCTCTTGAAAGAAGCAAGCGACCTCGATTGCAAGTCCACATGCAAACGGATGACACAGGACGATCACAAGATTCCCAAGGTGATTAGTGTCATCGCATGTATCTCCTGCCAACGGATGACACGGGGCGATGATAGGAATTCGCCACTACCATTTGTGCCATCGCAGGTTCAAGCCTTTCAAATACATGTTTCCGGATGCAACACAGGGCGATAGCATATATCTTGTACTATTAGTCTCACAACATGTAAATCATTCATTTGAAGCGTAACAGATACAACTTCAAAGCACTGAAAGTTCATTCATTGATTAAGTCATTGACAACAAATGTGAAAACTGTACATTGCCAAACATATGATACAAGTGTACAAGTCATTCAAAATTCAGGTTCAAAAAGCAGAAATAACTGGGACGGACTCTCCTTTCAGCTTCACATCCAGAACATGAGTCTTGTCCCTATGTAGAATTGTGATTTTCCTGTTGAAAGCATCCAACACTACATGTTTCCTATGACACCATGGAATTCCCAACAGGACATTACATCCTTCCAAGGGCATGATAAGAAACTCCTCTGTGTCGACATAACTCTGTATATGCATGCGAAGTTTGCCAAGTATAGGAGTGACAGAAACTGAATGCCCAGGGCATGCCAAATCAGCCTGTCCAACTGGTCCCATCTCTTCAGCACGAATTCCCAACTTGGCTGCTAATGCCGGTGAAATAAAGTTGGCTCGAGCACCAGGGTCAAAGAAAATGAGCACTGTAGAATCTCTGATTTTACCCCATGCTCTGCACAATTCTGTCGCATCATCACATGGCTGGTCACCAACCATGTCAGGTATCTATCCTGCACTCGGCATTGTCTTCTTCTTGGGTGGCCCTTGTTTATCCTCCGCATCTTTTGCTGGCTGTTGTGGACATTTTGCAGCCATATGCCCTTTCTGTTCACAGATGAAACATTTCCCAGCTTGCATCAATGCCTTTCTCTCTTCAAATGACTTGCCATACAGTGGCCTCTTCTGTCCTTTGCCTTGAGGTTCCTTCTTCATTGTGCTCTTGAAACCACCTGAACCTCCCTGAAGCAATGCATTAGCCATGTTTGCATTCTCAATTAGTTGAGTCATGTTGGAAACATTGGTCTTAATACAGTAATCCCTGATCTCTTTGGGCAAACCACAGCAATACTTCTCTATTTGCTCTGACAATGGCACTGTCCTGTAAGAAGTTACTGGCAAGAGTGCATCCCAAAACTTCTTATTGTACTCTTCCAGATTTGCACAATTAGCTGCATCCAATTTGTGCCATGCTGTCATCACATCCACTTCGAAAGTGTTTGTCAGCCATGCAAAAGAGAACTGCTGCTTGAATTGGACCCATGTAACAGGTGCTTGTCCTTGCATCAACAGTGAGGTCCACCACTGCAATGCGTTAGCTTTCAAGAAAGTAGCAGCCTTCCGCACCTTAGAAGACTCTGTGAAGTTGCCTCCAGTGAATGCTGCATCAAACTGCTGAATGAAAGTCAGCGCTTTCAATTTGTCCTGCATCCCACTGAAAGTCTCAAACTTTACTGCTTGACCTCCTCCTTTGTAATCCTTTTGCACCTTTTCTGCATCAGTCCTTACTGCTCTTTGTCCACTAGGTTGAGGAAATTCAGCCACACTGACAGGTGCTGCGGGCCCCAATGCTGGACTAAAATAAGTTTGAAATCCGGGCTGCACACCTATATTGTCATAAAGAGGTTCACAGCTTCCATAGGCATCATTCCTGGTGACCCTCTTGACATCAATCCTGGCAAAACTGTGGGCGGCCTAGCCATGGCCTGGAAAACAGACCCACCACCAAAATAGCCAGGCTGGGAAGCAACGAATGGAGGAATGGTCGGCATGACCCTTTGCACATTACTGCCCTGGCCATTAAATGCCTGTACCTGTGCCTGGGTAACATGTTGCACTGGATCAGCTAGTATCACAGGTGCCTGCTCAACATGCTCTACCCTCATTTGCAACTGTTCTTGTGCCCTCTCTACTGCATGCTGGGATGCTTCAACCTAGGAATCCCCTGTACGTGACTGCAAAAATTTCTTCATTCTGGGATTCTTAACTAGCTGCTGAAAAGTTCCAAGCATGCTAAGACGCTGTGCCTGAAACAAATCCTCCTGTTCCTGTTCTTCCTCTAACAAGGCTGGCTGTACTACTGGCTCCGTCCGAGCAAAGGCTGACACCTGAGCACCTGTCACCTCTATACGCTGTCTGCGAGTAGAAGAGGAACCCTCTTCGGCAGGGAGCTTGCCTTTCCCTTTGTCTGTCATACTGTCAACTGAAAGTTTAAGGGAACCTGTATCCAAAGAAAGAGACCGTACTCTTTCTCACCTGTAATCAGTTGTACCTCACTATGTGTGTCTCCTGTTCACCCAATCCAATCCGTGTCCGGGCTCTTGCAGAAAAGAGGACCCTATCCCGGCAATGGAACCATAAAACCGGTCATTCAACCCAAAATCCCACGCTTCCCCCTTCCCAGTGTGGAAAATGCACATAAATTTGACACTTGGCACATTTTTAAGCCTTTTCCACATGCAATCTTCCAAGCTAAAAATCTCCTGACTGGTTCACACTCTCACAACAGTCCTTTGCCAGCTTTTGGTCCCCTTGACATTCTGCACAAACTGACGCGAAGACTTTTCAATTCCGACACTGCCAAAAATAGCAGTTCCCTAGATTTTAGGGATGATGTCATCTGCATTCCTTTTGGTCTCCTGACCATCTTTGACCACTATGGTCACTTCAGAATTTGCTTAGAATTCAAGATACATTCACATTTCGGTGGCGGCCACTTACTAGTGTAAACCGGCCTATGCCCTCATTCAGTGGCCATGTCCTGGACACTGTCATTCATCTTTCAGTGCAGTTCTCAGGCTTAACCAACCACTGGTCCAAAGTCCCACTGGCTGACCCATTCTGACATTGCAATGGCCCAAGCCCTTCCAAGAGATCCCGGGGGGAAACAACAGCAACCAAAGAGAAAGAAAAGAAAAATATATATTTATAAAGAAATGTAAATAAGGAAAACAACTGCAAAAAGTTTCACCTCCTGGTGACAGCTGCGCTAACTTACGCATGGTGCATGGGATGCAAAAGATGGAATTGGCGAGACAGGTATAACTTATAAGTTATAAGCATTTAATGTAAACTTTAAAGACTAAATTTTTCATTCTTAAAACTTCAATGTTTATTGAAACTAAATTCTAATACATTGAATCATTGATGCTCATTGCTTGTCACTTGATCAATGTACAATGTAGGTGAATGTGGATACATTCAAGCTCAAGGGGACACTCTTGAGAGTGTCAACAAAGCGCAAGATGAGGAGGACGAGAGGATCTATGCAAAGATCTATCGAGAGCTCGAGTCGTTTGATCGACGACTTACTCGCACTCATCGTGGGCGTGGCAGTAGTGGCAAAGGAGTGTGAGTAGGAAGCCGTGGATGCATGATTCGTCGCGCTTCGAGAGACATGGTGCATACCTATGTGCAGCGTGGTTCCGGTAGCTCTTCACCCGCTCTTGCAGATAAGGATGCTCCCTTCAGCTTCTCACATGAGCTCAAAGAGCCCGAGTTCGATGATGAGGGCAACCTCCTTAGTGATGGTGACTTCAGTGAGGTCATCGATGCATCCTCTTCTCGTGAGGATGATTTTAGCAACGAGAGCTCTGATAGTGATGTCTTTCTCTAGGCTCTAGCCTTGGCCCTTTTTTTGTACTCCCTTTTTTGTACTCGTGCCTAGCGCGCATCGCACCTCTTCCGGATATCCTGATTCATCATTCATCTACGCTTATGTACTTTTGTTTGTCACTTCAAACTTGTTTTTAATGAAATTTTGGTTTGAAACAACTTCTCTAGAGTCTACCCTTCCAAATTGAAAATATCTAAGTTTGTAAGTGTTTTTTTTTTAAACCATATTTTATCGTATAGTATCCCAAAATTTCATATCGTACCAAAAATTTCCGTATGGTACCGTACCGTACGCCATACGGTACCGTACCGTGCGGTATCGTATTTTTGTATTGTGACAACTATGGTTGGAATAATTACAAACAAAAGGAAAATCCAAGGTAGGCCCACGTTTTATTGATTGGAATAATTACAAACAAAAGAGAATTCCAAGGTAGCCACGCTTTCTATTGATTGGGATGATTACAAACAAAAGCTCACAAAAACTTTTGCTCGACCCAAAGATAATTATGCTAAATTTGCGGGATCTTGTGGTCTTTCTAAGAAAGGAAGAACATTTGAGACTTACGTGAATGATTTGAGATATTTGTTTCCCGCTTTCCTCAACATACTCCAAAGATTATGGTCTCTTAAGTTTGGCCATGGACTTGATAAGAAGAATCAATGTAAGGTTTGAAAGAATAAACTGGCAAATCTCGATAGCACTTTGATACGCCTCGATCCACAAAGCCTAAGACTACTCATTCATCAACCCCACCTAACGTTCTTCGTAAGATGAGATGATGGAAAAGAAAGCAAAAGAGAATGAACCTTGACTCCGAACTCCTTGCTTCAAAAGTAAAAGATGAAGATCTCAAAGAAAGTGGCCAAGCACTAACAACCTTTACTATCGGTGCAACCATACCTAACACCACACGCAGGATTGCACAATGCCACAACCCTCTTCTAAGGAAATAGGAGTGCCACTATTATAGAGATAACAATTTCAAGTATGTCTGATAATACTTCTTACATAAAACTGTTCTTGTTAGATTCTTCATGTGACAGTTGTGATTTGCATTGCTTTATCTTTTAGTCCTCATAATTTGGTGCTTGTTCATCGATAACTTGTGGATAGACCAGTCATAAATTATTTAATAATGAAAGTAGCTCACGCACAACTCTCTTCCTTTCTTTGAATCCTCGAGAGAGGAAGAATCAGTACTCAAATCTATGGTTGTGTTTGTTGAATTTATAGCTTTCTCTTCTTGCAATTTAAATGCTCTTTCACACGAGTCCTTCCTTGAATCCATCCGTATCAATAAGCAAACATTTGGAGCCACTAGCTTTCAAATTTAGATCACTATAACAAGTCCGAGCCAAAGAGAGAGTTGTTGGGATAAATGAGTCCATGCTCCAAGAGCTCTTTTGACTTATTTGCAAACCTTTTCTTATTAAATTGACCCATTAGAAGGAGCACTGCTAAATCCCTAACCAAGCGCAATTGTTCTTGAAGATCAATTGCAAAGCAATCAAAAGAACTGCTCAAGAAAGCCTGCTCTTTCTTCTGACTTAAATGTTATTCACAAGCAGAACATATTATCATCTCTTCCAACTTGAATGAGTATCATTTTGCCAATGTGTTGAAAATGGATTTATTGGATATGAATTTGGACATAGAGCTTGGATATGGAACATAGAGCTTGGACATGGAGAACTTGGACATAGAGCTTGGGCATGGAACTAGGACATGAACATGGAACTTAGACATATAGCTTGGACATGAATCTGGACTTGGACTTGATCTGGACTTGGTTTTGGATTTGATTTGGACTTGGAACTTGGATTCATTGGATTTGGATTTGGATATTGGATTTGGTACTAGCCCAGTGAGAGATGCTTGTAGGTCATCCCCGTGGTGTGCACGGCACATAGTTGCTATGAAACGCGTTTCAAACTTTAGCAGACCCGTTTGAAACGTTTCAAACGTCTGGGAGTTTGAAACGCGTTTCAAACTTGGCTTTTTATTTTTTAATGTTATTTAAGACGGGTCATATCAGTCGATTCAGTCGCTTTCCAGAGAGCAAAAAAAACACGCCGTGCATAGTACAGAGGAGAAAGTTGACTGTCCTTCCCCACGCTTGCCTTCGTTCGTGTGATTTCTCCGCCACCCGTCCCCTCGGGACCTGTGCACCGTACTAGCAAGGTTGGTACTTGTCTGTTTTCATATTTTTGCTTGATTTTTGCACCAATTTCAAAACTTGAAATTTGGGCAACATCCTTCCAGGCTTCCAAAATGCCTCGTGCTAGAGATTCAATGTGGACTCATGTCATTCCCATGGGCAAGTATGGGGGTTCAGGCACTGAAAAATGGAAGTGCAAGTATTGTGATAAGGTCTCAAGTGGATCTGCAAACAGGATAAAGGCTCATTTTTCAGGTCTAAAAGGCAAAGGCATTGGTGCTTGTGATAAAGTGCCCCAGGATATCAAAGACTCTCTTCTACAATGGAGGAGGGAGCAAGAAGCAGCCATGAAAGGATTTGGAAGCAGCCATGATGACATGCAGGAAGAGGAGGAGGATGTCACCAAAAGAGCTAGAGTGGGTGATGAACAAGAGATGCAGAGTCAAACGGCTGTAGGTTCTACCTCTGCTCCTTGTGCCCACAGGTCTTCCTTGCCCATTAGGCCTTCTTTGAAGAGTGCAAGCATTAAAGCTCGTTTTCAGAAAGCAGCAGTTGCTGAGGCCACCCGTGAATTGACAAGGTTGTTTATTCAGTGTGCTTTGTCATTTCACATTGTGCGCACTCCAAGATGGAAGAAGACCATGAGAGCCATTAGCCGCATTGGGTATGAGTGGGAGGGTCCCAAATATGACTCCTTACGCAAGAAGCACTTGAGAGATGAGAAAGATCTTGTACAGCTTGAGATGGAGCCTTTGAAGGCAACATGGCATAAATATGGATGCACCATATTATGTGATGGTTGGACAGATATGCGGAAAAGGAATGTTTATAACATTTTGGTGTCCTCCTGCAAGGGCGTAATGTTTATGCGTGCCATTGATGCTTCAGTTCCAGGGACGGTGGTGACAGGAGCCTTTATATGGCAACACATACGCCAGACAATGTTAGAGATTGGTGCTCAGCATGTGGTGCAGGTGATTACTAAAAATGGCTCTAATTGTGTGTCCATGGGCAGAATGTTAGAGGATGAGTTCCCAGAGATAGTGTGGACTCCTTGTGCAGCACATAGTCTTGACCTCATGATAGAGGATGTTGCTAAAATCCCTTGGATTTCTGAGATCTTTGCTATAGCTCGGAGCATGGTGAGGTTTGTTACCAAGAGGCTAAAAGTCCTCTACATGTACCGTGCCCATAGTGATCTAGAGTTGCTCAAGCCCTCAAAGACCAGGTTTGCGTACATGTTCATTGTGATTGAGAGGCTAGTGAGAGTCCAGCAAGGACTACTCCGCACAGTTGTGTCACGAGAGTGGATGGCATGGGAGGATCGAGAGCAGCTAGGATTGTTTTTATCTACGATTGAAGTTTGAAACTTTGAGTTTGAAGTTTGAACATGGATGACTGCCTTGGCATATTTGGCATTTGCTATCCCATGGGCCATGGGCCCATTATGCATAGATGATAGTACATACTTATTACTAAATCCTGATACATCATACAAGCATGCATATATTCAACATATTATCATTTTATCAATGCTATCAATGATCCCATATATTCTGGCATATAAATATCATATATGGTATTGATTTTTCACATGCCAAGATGGGAAAGTTTGAAACGCGTTTCAAACTTCTGGGAAAGGTTTGAAACGCGTTTTTTGAAACGTGTCGCTACTATGGCACGGCATCAGAGATCTCGTGTCTCGACATCAACTTGGATATCCTACATCGGCATATCTATCTGTTTTGTATTCATTGATTGTATTGATCCTGGCCAGTGTGCCTGTGGATTGTTCCTGAATAAATTCCTAAAAGGGGGCGGGGCATGTTCCCCGCTCAATGTGGTGTATTGTGCAAGATCCCTATTCCCTTCTCTCTCCCCCTTCTCTCTCTATATCTTTATCTCTTGGACATGTGGTTGAATATGTCACAGCACGCCCCGCTGGGCTTACAGACCCTAAGGCTTTGGCTATTTGTGGAGACGAGAAGCTATGAGTGCTCCGATCATCATGCAAAAGAAGACATGATTTGTTTTGAATTTC
Source organism: Cibotium barometz (assembly GCF_041138505.1). NCBI lineage: Eukaryota > Viridiplantae > Streptophyta > Polypodiopsida > Cyatheales > Cibotiaceae > Cibotium > Cibotium barometz. Next base: position 20,382,403 of record NC_141046.1, on the reverse strand, counting down.
TCCATAACATTTTAAAAAGAGCATAACTTGGTGGGTCATGAAACTCAACCCAATGAACCTTCGGTTTAGTGCTGGCATTACCTTGTCAACCATTCATCTTTGGACACTGATAGAGATAATGCCCTCTCTCACCACAATTGAAGCATTTACCTTTGGCTTGGTAACATTTATCTTTATCGGACAAGAATTTGCTACTATTCTTATTCCAACTATTGTTGCTATGCTATTTACACTTGCTCATTGTTGTAGGATTTGAAGCAGAATTTTGTGATTCTTTTTTTAATTCCCTATCCTTGTTATCATTGCAGTTTTCAGAGCCTACTATTAGATACTTCTTATTCTGCTCCAACTTCTTTGCCATAGCAATGGTTACCTCAATTAAACACTTTTTCTATGAGCTAGAATTCTGCGAGGATATTGAGAAGTTATGTCCAAGAATGCTTGTTTGTCAAAAAGTCTAGTATGATCGACATAAGCCTGTAGGGGTTATTGCAACCTTTTTACATTCCATCAGCACCATGGGAAAGCGGGAAAGCATTGCTATGGATTTTATCATCTATTTGCCGAAAACTCCTTATGGCAATGATGCTATTTGGACAGATTTAGCATAAGCAAGCGCGCAAAGCATATGATGCGAATCTTTCTTCTTGCACGGATCTTCAAGCATTATGGAATGCTGGAGTTCATTGTCGGCGACCAAGATCCTTGCACTACTAGCTTGTTTGGAGGGCTCTTTATGGAAGCACAGGAACAAAGGTAATTTTCTTCGGCTTTCTTTCCTCCAAAATCTACACCTTCCTCTCGTCATTAAAATGTCCAGCTTAGCAAAGGCCTCGTGTGACAATGAAGAATGTCAAGAAGTCTAGATAAAGTTGTTACCTATAACTAATTTATCCCACAAGCACAGAAAAAAATGTTGGCTAAAGCTGCATATCATTGAGGAATGGCCTCCTAGTACAATGATAATCATGTCGACAGCATATACTTACTGCAGTGCAGCCTCTTCCTTGTTCTCTGAAGTGTCGACCCTTTGAAAAATTCTCACAGGCATTGACTCGACGACAGCATCAGGTGCTGGAAGCGATCCTAATGATAACCCCGCCGATCGAGAAAGAGCAAGTGATTGGCGGTGTATTTCATCCAAGACCTATTAAAAAAAAGTAGTAGCACAAGACTTTCACAGGAGAAAAATACAAAACATGAGCATGACTAAAGCTTCAAGGCAGAAAGGTTTGCGACATTTAAAAGATGACAGATCCTGATTATTCTAAGGAGTGAATACATACATAGATACATGCATGCATGTATAAAATGAATGAAGACTTATATATGTATACCTGAAAAAGAGCTTCTGCTAGCATGATAATTCGTGAAATGCTTGCTCTTGTGTTGGTCTCTTCAGGGGTTCGTGCTGATTCATGGGAGTGCCCAATGCTTTCAGGGCGCACTCCTGGTGCACATGGCCTTGCATGACTTGGCACACCCTCAAAACTGTTGCTAAGCCTTTGCAGAGCCCAAACCTGCTCTAACATGTAAGAATTTAAATAAGTAACAATAGAGATCTCGAGCCTTTATAAGTATCTCCCTTCCATAAGGAGTTGGACAGGTAAGATTGCCCACACGGATAATGAGCAGCCATAATTGGGCCCCACTCATGGACTATCAATATTGTAAAGTAATTTTTAGGCAAATGATGGTTCCTTGTGGAAATATACACATGACTTTATAGTAGGTTAAGACATAAATGATGGACAGTAAGCAATCCAACCTGCGATCTGAACCTGCGCCTCCTTTCCCCAAAATTCAAACTTCTATTCCTCTGATAGTAACGTTCTTCTCCCTCTTCATGGGATAAATCACTTGCTTGAACCCTCGTGTTTGACATTGCAGGTCTGCCATTATAAGGCAGCAGCACCGGCTCAGCATCTTCCCGGGCATCCTGATGATTACTCAGGCGTCGCTGCGATGCAGCATGTGTTAACACGTCCCAGAATCGCCTGCCACCATTTCTTCTGGCTTCTCTTCCTGTAGCTTCTCCCCTAGATACACCACCACCTGGTAAGTCAGAATAGTAGAAAGGGCCGGATGCTATCCTCTGAACAGAGCGAGTATTGCCAGCAAGATCACGAATAGAGTATCTTTCAACCTCTTCAAATGGTCCCAAGCTTCCTGTTCTCCCCCTGTGCAAGGACGGTTCACAAACTTGAACCGGAGTATTACCATACCCGATGCTTGTATCATTTGTTGTACAAGTGCTGAACCTTGTCTGTGACAGAATTTGAGCTCCTCTCTGCCTCACCCTGGGTACATTGTCCATGAAAGCTGAGCTCCTTTCAGACTCCGCCTCATCAGATGATGGGGCTAAACCCGTATACCTCCTCAATCGTGCCTGCATGTCTTCTACGCTGTGCTGACCATGCCTTGGTTCACTCAGTCTTTCATTATCTCTCAGGTGAAATCTTGTCAATGGATCAATGTTTACTTGCCGTGTCCTTGATAAAATCCTCGGAAGTGGATGGACTCTCCTCTCTTGAATCTCTGCAGCCACTTGAACTTCTTGTTGGATTTGCTGCCGGGACTGTGTGTGTGATTCTCCTGTACCACTATGGGAGCCAGTAAAGTTGTGCACCACAGGGACTTGCTCAACCCCCCCACCCACAAAGATGCTGTTCTCAGAGACAGAAGATTCGGAAGCCTGTCCAGCATGCAAGCCAAATTCAAATTGATCAACTTAATCCTTGGTAGAAAAATTTATCATCCACATCTCAGAAAGTAATGGCTTCATACCTCCCCTCTCTCTCTCTCTCTCTCTCTCTCTCTCTCTCTCTACCAGGACTCTTAAAAAGCTGCATAATGGGAGAGGAAAAGATCGTGAGGATCTACGGGCGCAACACTTTGCCAATGGGCACCACGTATTGGCTCCCATTCTTGCAAATCTTTTTAATAGAGCAATGTGTGAAGACATTCCCCCCCCCCCCCCCCCCCCTTGGACCACCAACACCATCGTCCCCATCCACAAACCAGGAGACCAGAAGGACCCAAGTAGCTACAGGACTATCATAATTGCCCACAAAATGGCCAAGATCTATGGGACAGTACTAAAGGACATGAGTTCTATGGCAGAGAGGATGGGAAACAGAGTATTAGTCCAAGCACGCTTTAGATGATCACATACCCTATGTAGTGTTCTCTTGTTACGACCCTGTGTTTTTCTCTGGACAAGATGCAGGTGTGCACGGGGACATGGTGGACAGTGTGAATGGCATCAGGTTGGAGTCAAAAAGTAAACCCATGTGTGGACAACCCCAAGTGTGAAGGGGGGGGTCAAGTGATTAAAGTTCTCTCTCATAACCCATGGTGACAAAGGGTTTTGGAGGGGACAAAGGTTTAAAAGCCTTTAAAAATAAAAGAATCCCTTTTTTGGGGATAATCGTGGCCCTTATGCTATTTTGGGGCCACGTGTGTGCTTTTGGAAAAAAGGAAGGCTGGCTGAAGCGTGGAAGGGCAGGCGTGGAGTTTCTAAGAGAGAAAAAGCGCAAACAGGCTGCAGGCTGCACCGCTTGGATTCTTGTTTTTGGGGGGATAGTGGACAAGCTGCAGGCGTGGAGATCTTGCTGGAAAAAAAGAAGCGCATACAAGGCTGGGCTGATGGCAGGCGTGGAAAGGACTGATGCACAGAACCGGCTGATGGGCTGCGCTGAAATACACACAACCTGAACTCCACAGACAGGCTTGCTTTTTGGGAAAAGTACACGGGCTGGTTGCTGTTCAGCAGAGAAGACAAGCGCAGACTGAATCCTTCTTCTTCTTGGCTTTTGGAGGGCTGTCTGGCCTGCTACGCAACAGTATACACAGGCGCCTTCTAGATCTCTCTCCTTTTCCTGTGTTTTTAGCAAGAGACTGGCTGGCTACACTGCTGTCCATACAGGCAGAGCTGACATCGAAACGTGGACTGTAGGAGGGAGTCCAAGGCTGGACAGCAGGTCCACCTACAAGTGTTCTCTCTCTCTCTCTCTATCACGTCGAATCAGGTGCTGGACTGCAGGCAGCTACAGGACAAGAAGGCAGGACACAACGGGGCTTTTCCTCGTGTCTTTTTCTCTCTTGTGGAAAGCGACATAAAGACTGTAAGTCTCTCTTTCTTTGTGAGCAAGTGGGACTGCAGGTGATGTCTTTCGGAGTCTCTCTTTTCACTAGCTCAAGACTGTTCCAGAGTGGTTCTCTCTAGCCCTTTGTGAGAGGAAGGGTTTGGCAGTTCAGAGGGTGGAAACAGGACTGTTTATGGGCTGTTTTTGCTTGGCTGCAAATTCAGCTATGTACTTGGGTTTCCGGCTGCAAGTACAGGTCATTTGGTTATGTTTCTTGGCATGGGAGTGATGCAAGCTCATATGGCTGCGTGCTCATGGAGCAGATTGTTTTCTTCCTGCTAGAAAGGAAGAGAGGGACCTACAGATATGGGCATCTCTATGTTGCCAGATGTTTCATGAGGGAACAAGTAACTAGATGTATGGAAACAGGACAGAAGTTTCAAAGGGAAACAGGCCTAAGGGTTTCATGTGGAAACAGGTCGTAGGTTTCTCGAGGAAACATGTTTTTGGGTTTCTCCAGGAGATAGGTCACATGCAGGCAGAGGGTACAGGAATGGACACATGTTTGGTACAACCTTGCTACTGATTGGACAGGGGACAGGGGATCCATGACAGAGATGGATAGTATCCTTGGAAAGTAGAGAGGGTTGGTACAGGTGTGTCAACTGTATGGTATGCTGTGCTGTGATACGAGTTCTCTTTTGAGAGACAGTTGGGAGTCTGTGTTGTGATGCAGGAGCACTGGATGTGTCAGGGTGTGATGCTGTTCATAGTGTGAGAGGCTATGGATGGTTGTGGCAGCCTTGATCATGGGAGAAAGCTTCTGTATGCAGACTCAATGTGAGAGAGTCTTTCGATGTGAACCATGGTTGGATTTGTTTGTGGATGCCGAGTGGACAAGAAGCCAGATGCAAGTTCTTTGCAGGCTTCAGGGGTTCTACTGTGACGGCTAAGTTTCCAGCCTTATTGTAATCAAAGCTCTTATAATCAATTAAAGAAATACCGCAAGGGGCGCCACTGCAATTTGGGGCCAATCGGTCTCCGTGTACTGTTTGCAGGAGCACTCTAGCTCCCCCTGTTTGTTTTCTTTTTCTAGGTCCTCAATGGTGTTGAAGTGTTTTATGTGCGAGTGTTTGTTTCACCGCCCGTCAAGGCCGGTTTACATCTCTTGTCCTATGTGCTCTCTTGCAGATTGTTGCTACAATGTGTTGGTGGAACGATAGAGAGCAAATGGTAGGAAACATGGACACTTGAGAGGGTAGTGTGTGTTGTAAGTCTACACCGACAACCACATTGTTTGCAATACTGAATTCATATGCATTGGTATAGAAATCTGGTCAAAAATGCCCATGACACTATGTACTTTATTCTCCCAAGATCAATATACTTTATTTGAGAGAGGGGCCAACCGTTCCGGCTCATTGTGCGTCTCTTGTCGATTCAGCAAATTACTTCTTGAACATGTTGTCCATTAAATCTTAGTGTATTTAAGTGTATTGATTAGCATTGTGTTCAACCAAGTTACATTGGTATAAAAGCATACGGTTCTCTTTCACTTCTATCGTGAAAGACGATCACCACGAACACTAGCTATCTCTACACTTAGAAAACTATGAACAGCCTTACAATGAATGTTGGAGATGCTAACACAAGAGGCGGGGACAATGAAATGCATGCTTCCGATGCTTTACAGGATGAGCAAACTCATGTGGTGCACGTTAGGGAACAGGGATATGTGGGGGAACAGGGATATGTGGGACAGCCGTCCCGTGGCAAAGAGAAAATGCATGAAGAAGAGTCCATAGCCTTAAGTGCTGAACTTACTCGTATGCAGGCTCTTCTTTATGCACAACAAGAAGAATTGAAGCTCTACCGCTGCGAGGATCCATTGGAACATGATTGTTTGAAGGCCAAGAAAGTTGAATCTTAGATGGATCATGCAATCAATGGCAATGATTGCTCAAGAGTTGCACATGCAACCGAGGGATGCAACACATGCATACTTGGCTCGTACTAAGGGTGGCTATGCAAAAAAAGCAGCCATCCCAGTGTCCCACATGCTTTGGTATCCCCACAGGTTCCCAAACAAGAACTTATGTCTAAGAGGATGAATCCTCATGCTATTGGAGAGGAACTATCGGCAACTTCACGCCATGCAGGAGTACCTAATGTAGCCCGTGAAGGATATAATGTTTATTGCAGTGGTCAAAATGTTTATCAAATGTCATTGCCGGCTAAAAATGTGAATGCACAACACATTCAACATGGGCTGCAATGTTCTGTTGGTGCAGGTATTCCGCATCTCTCTCATGCCACTCATGCCTTCAAGTGTGCTCATGAGGGAGAAGCTATGGGTGAAAATGCAACAATGTGTATTGATTTTAAAGTGAATCGTGGCCTTTTTAGGGGAGCCCACGCTATTATAGGAAGGGCGGGCTTTTTGGAGAGAATTGGACTGCAGCTGCATGTGTGGGTGCTTTTTCTCTCTCTTTGGAAGGGCTGGAGACTTGCTGAGCTGCAGAGAAACACAGGGATGGACTGCACTCTCTTCTCCCTCTCTTTGGTGACTGTCGGACTGCAGTAAAGGTGGGCTGGACTGATCGTGGGTTGGACAGAGAGCAGGGCTAAACTCTGTGCGTGGGCTGGACAGAGAGCGGGGCCAAACAGCACACTCTCCCCCTCTGTGCAACAGGCCGGCAGATTAGACTCTCTCTCTTTCCTCTTGGAAGGGAAGTTGACAGGATTGCAGACGGCTGCTGGCTGCTGCAGGAAGTGCACAGTCGACCAGTTCCTCTCTCTCATAAGCGCTCTCTCTTCATGAGGTGCTAGACTGTAAGGGCAGCGCTCGAAGTTACACTCGGATTGCAGGCGGAGGTGTGGGCTGAAGCCTTTTCTCTCTCTCTCTCTCTCTCACACCTCGTCCCACTAGCTGAGAGTGGAGACTGCCAGATATGGGCCTATGGCGGCCGCACCAGAGGACAAGATATGCCAGCTCTGTCACACAGAGCCCGAGACAGAGGACCATTACATATGCCGATGCCCCGTGTACTATGAGATTCGGGGGAGGTTCCAATGCCTCTTCCGAGAGCTAGGTTCGGACCACTTTCCAGGATCATGGACTTCCCAGATCAGAGATGCCTGGAACTTTTTCTTCTAGAGCTCCGTAGACACAAGGAGTCCTTAGTGAGATCCAGATCAGCTGTACCTGGTCAAGAACCAGCACAGAGAGCTCTCACTGACTTCTTCCATACCAGCACTCCAAGGGCCGATCCACCCATCATACCCAGACCACAGGCTAGTGTAGGAGCTTGGCCGAGAGGTGTGACACTCGACAGAGCCACTGAGTTATGCAGAGCTCGACGCCCCAGACCCCATGGCCCTCGCCCACGGCCACGCCACCACAGGAAGATCCGGGCCATCATCACCCATCATCGCAGGACCTTCTCGCGCCAGCTCAGTTTTACCACCTTGAGCACCATGTCACAGCGGCCCATGAGGGATGTATTACGGTGATATGAGAGCTCTCTGCTCATGTACCTAGATCAGATTTTAAAGTTCTAGATTTTTGTTATCTTTCTTTATTACTACTTTGTACCCAGGATTATGTACCTCATGGATATGATGTAACCTTTTGGTCTCATAGGTCATTTTGGCCTTTTGAAGATGTTAATACAACTTTCTTTCTTTCTTTCTTTCTCTCTCTCTCTCTCTCTCGATCGGTCTTGGTGAAGATAGAGATTGAGGCAAGGATGATGGCTGCTCTGGTCACACGCATGAGAGCCTAAGGAGTACATAGCTTCTCTTTCTTCCAGTCAAGAGGGTTGTTCGGGGGTTCTCTCGGTTCCTTGGGAGAGGAGGAATTTGCAGCCCAAGAGGGTAGAAACAAGAGCAACAATTGAATGTTTCGGGAAGGGTTCATGGACTGTTGCATAGCTGTGTTTTTGGCTACGTGCATGGGCGAATTGGCCGTGTTTACAGGGCCTCATGGATGTCCTATCTTGGCTGATTAGAGGTGAATAACAGTGTGGTATTTTGGGGCACAGGGCTGTGTGAAACCTCTATGCTAAGAGGTCCAAAGGACTGGCAGTTTGGGCAAGCACATATATAAGCCATAAATGGCCATGATGCATTCACTTAAACTCTTCCATTGAATGTGAATAAAGAAATACCAAAAGGAGCGCCAAGCTTTGGGGCCAACACGTGTCGTCGTTCTTTTTGTGTAGGAGCACTCTAGCTCCCTTTTATGTGTCTTATTTGCTGGATTACAACTGTGTTTGGGTGACTGCTAGTCTACCGCACTTTGGTTTCTACCAAAGGCCGGTTTCAGGTACAGTGGTGACAAGGGAGTTCATTTGGAGGCACTTGCGCGAGGCTGTGATGGAGATAGGCCCAGAGAACGTAGTGCAAGCTATTACAGATAATGGCTCTAATTGTGTTAGTATGGGCCGTATGTTGCATGGGGAGTTTCCAAAAATTGTTTTGACTTTTTGTGCATCACATAGCTTGGATTTGTTGATGGAGGATGTGGGAAAGATGCCGTGGGTTGCCAAAGTGTTGGCCACTTCAAAGTTTATTGTCAAATTTGTGACAAAGAGGCCAAATGTGTTGAACATCTTTAGAGTAGAGAGCGAGCTGCAGCTCCAAAAACCCTTCTCCACTAGATTTGCCTATATGTTTATTCAAGTTGACAGGGTACTACAAGCTCGGGCCGGACTCTTGCGCACAGTATTTTCACGGGCATGGTTTAAGATGAACGAGGTGAAAGAAAGAAGGACCAAATATGTGAAGTTTGAAACCACTATAATGGGAGATGAAGCCTTTTGGAAGAAGGGTGAAGTGTTGGTGAGGATTCTACAGCCATTCTACAACCACTATAATGGGAGATGAAGCCTTTTGGAAGAAGGGTGAAGTGTTGGTGAGGATTCTACAGCCATTCTACAACCATCACCGATATGGAGGGCAACACACTTGGCTTATTGTATGAGTATATGGACAAGATCGATGAATGCATTAACAAGGCACAAGGCTTGGAAGAAGAGGACTACGTACATTACTACATTGAACATTCACCCTTATAAGTTATCTTTGTCATACTCTTGCACACATCCTTCATCCTTTATGGAGAAATGATAAGCAATTCTTATGTGAGGAGTTGGAGGATGGCTACAGGGAGTACATCGATGATTTGATTGGTGGAGATGTGCAGCAGTTGAGGATACTAAGCAGGAGCGCCTACACTTTTGGAATGGCACAGGAAAACACTTTGGGTCCCGCACTGCTCGCCTACAAGAGTGCCAGCTTGAGCTTGTGTCATGGTGGGAGAAATATGGCATTGGTGCTCCCCATCTGGTAGGAACTTTGTTGCTTGTGATCCTAAAATGATAGTGTTGGTAAATTTTCCTCAACTTCTTAAATCTTCATTTATTATAGCAGCTTCTCTAAGTTCTTCTAATTTTTGAATGGCAGAGAAGCATTGCCATGAGAGTTCTCTCATAGGACTGCAGCTCGTGTCCTTATGAGAAACTGGAGTACTTGGACCCTCTTTCACACAAAGAAGAGGAACAGATTATCTACCGCTCCGCTGGAGCGTTTGGTGTATTGTCACTCCAACCTTCGTCTTCTTGAGGAGAAAGGCAATCCCATTGAGCCTCGCCAGGTGAATGTCAACTTGATTGACATCGAAAAGATGAAGAAAATTCCAAAGATCCCACCAGATGAGCGAGACATTTATGCTATGCTCTACAAGGAGGCCATGCAACCGATTCACACCACGCGAAGCCATTTGAGAGTCAGAGCCCGAGTTCAGGCCACGACCAGTTCATCAGCGACGAGATCTAGTGCTCGAGCTGGCACGAGCCAGAGAGCTGTAGCATAGATAGAGGAGGCAGATCCGGATGATTCAGATGATTCATCTACTTACACTACAGATTCAGAGGCTAAGGCATCTGATCATGATGTTAAGATGAATGTGTAGACTCTAGAGTGTCAGTCTTGAGTCTTGACATTATTTTTATTTTGTTTGTACTTGGCACTTGTGATTGGAATTTGGCATTTTGATTCGACTTTGATCATAGATTATGTTACTTGTTGTCTCTTAGCTCTAGCCTCTGAGTTTTTCAGTTATCATTCTTTCGATTTTTAAGTTTACAATGTACATGAATGGTTAATGTTGAATGGTCATTGGTAAATCAATATTAAAGTCAATGAAGATGCAGCTTCTCCCAATGCGAGAAGGACTTGAAATTTGTGGTTCCTTGGTCATTGTTTTCATGCACAAGGTTAACTTTTATACATGAAATCTGTGGTTCCAACATCCTAGGCTTAGGAACTATAGATACAGCCCATAATTACAGCTTAAAAAATTTAATGAATAAAAAACTTATTTTAAAAACTTCTCCAAAAATTAAAAACGCTTTTAAAAGTATAAAACTTGTATAATACTTCCCGTTTTAAAAACATATGGCAACTATGGAGGGCACACTCAAGAGAAAGACATTATCTTTGTGGAACCAAGTTTGTTCGTATCAGATTCGGCAGAGGGGCTTCAAAGACACCTCCATCCACTACAGAGGTTTGGGACCTCGCAGTGAATCTTCGAAAGACCAAAATTAAGCTCTTCAACATTACTAATCAAGTCCTCTCCAGAAGACGACGTGGTGGAGCTTGTATCCTCATATGTTTACCTTGAAATCACTTTCATTGGCCCGATTTTCTCTGAGGCCAAGCTACCCAAGCTTGCTTGGGAGGCTTTTCCACTCTTGCCTGGCTAGAAAGACAGTGCTTTCAGGCTCATTTGCATGAACCGAGCACTAAGAGTTGGCTATTTAACACATTAGTAAGAGGGGCTATGTTGTATGGCACCTCCTTGGACTTGAGAGAGGCGGATTGGCAGAAGATAAGAGAGATTGCAGGTCATGATGTAGTGATTGCAGGTCATGATTTACTCCCATATGATCAGGAATAAGCCATCAGTGCCACATGAGATTGTGCTTGTTGAGTTTGAGGCATGCCCTTTGGTCCTTGATGCCCTCTTCTGGACGCACCTACATCTACCATGTATACACACTAGAAAGAGATTGCGTCTCCCCAGGGTGGCACATAATTCATCCAAGCAGCTGGTACAGACAGGGCATAGCACATATTGGTATTCTTGCATCACCTAGTGACTTGATCTACACGGTCTCCAGATAGACTGACTGCCACCGTTCGATTACGGTCTAGATGCACCCTTTCTGAATCTCTCTTAGCAAGAGATTAACCGCACCATCCGCCTCAAGACCCAGCTCACCTACACATGAGTCGAACATGGCTGTCCCCAACGAACTCCCCACAAAGCTTCAACAGGGACCATTTCTTGAGAGTTACAAAAAATGGTTTGATCAATTAAACAGGATAGCCATGAAGATTGTCATTGGTGAGCTGAGACCACCTTTGGGTACAGACCGGGAGCACAAACAGCATACCTCATGAGACCCAGCTTTGCAAAATATGCATGACAGCTGTCTACTTAGATGTGTGGTGTACTATGAGATTCGGGGGAGGTTAACTGTCTCCTCAGGGAGGGATTGGGCCCCCCACGCAGGTGGTACACTACAGAGACCTGGTCCTACCAACCTCCTCTTTGTATTACGACCCGTGCAGTTCACGGGTCCATTTCTTCTTTGGCACTTTTTTTAATCTCCATGTTTATGACTTTCAATTCACAAACGGGACTTGGAACACTTTTTGGTCTCATAGACCCATTGGGTCTTTAGATGGATACTTTTGTCTATGTAGCTAGTTTCGCTCTCTACCCAAATCACCTTGGCAAACAAAAAAAATCTTCTGGATCATCATTTCTGGCGTGAAAAGCAACTCATGGCTCCACCACTCGCCTTTCTAGGATGCAAAATCCTCCAAACCTAGAAGGCATAACTGCAGTTGGCAAAGCTATATCACTAAAAAGAATGTTCGACGAAGGGTCTAAGGCCCAGTTCAGACAGTCTGGCAAAAACCTCTGGAATAGTAAAAGGACATCCATCAGGCAGGTCACATCAAGTGGCGGGGCACACAAATAGCTTCTAACATTCCTCGTATTCATCAACAAATAATCGTAGCCCAAGTGATGAAGGCGTTTGTCCACAAGCGGTGGGTCTGGGTTCAAACCCCACCGACTGCAAACCAAAAGTGGAATTTCGGAGATGTCTGCCACTGGGTCAAGGGAACATGTCTGCCGGTACTGTCTGAACCGGGCCTAACCCTAGTAACACAAGTTTGACTGATGCAGACTAGGTCCAGCTAGTCTGTGCAAAGGCTCAATGATTAACTCATTGGCTGTAAGTGTGATAACGTGAATAAATAGCAGAATTAAATATCTCCAACCTCTACTACTTGCCTTGGGAGGACCAGCAAGAAGGGGGGATTCAACATACATTTGATGACAAAAAGACGAAGGAAAAGACAACTCTCTGTAGAAAAACCAACGCACCTTTGAGCTGGGCCTTTCTGATTCCTGCCCATCTGGTTCGTGTCTGGCAGCGGGCCGGCTGCTGCCCACCCCCATTTTTGGATTTTCTGTGCTTTTGTATAACCCTAACAAAACGAAAGTAGGAACTTGTTTTCCTTTCACAGAATGCAAAGCAGCTTCCCTTTTAAGTGCTTTCTGGAAAGGAGAAAAGAAATGGTACAAAAAGCTTACGTTTGCTTTTATATTCTTGGTTGGGAGACCCAGAAGCTGGTTCTTTCTGCTTACATGTAAGAAGAAAGGGCAATCTAGACCATCGAATACAACTCCAAGCAACGTCGCTTTGCCCACAGAAGAGGCGCTAGAAACAGGCGTTTGTAGGGCATTCATGCACAAAAGTGGGCGGTGTGAAAGAAGAATTGAAAGACAAAAAAAGGGCGATCAAATTTTGGGTTTGAAGCCCTTATCTGCTGGTGTGTCGGCGGAAACCGAAGATTCTTCTTCTTGGGCCATTGCAAGAGCTGACATGATGCTGAAGAAGACGGTGCTGAGGGTGATGATAACGGGCGAAAGCGAATGCCTTTCGGTTAACGCCAGCATCCAACGTGCTGCTCCAGCACCATGAAAAGACTTTTCACCTGCACATGATAATCCGGTGACAGAAGATAGGGAGGGCCTCTCCCTGTCTGCAAACCTCTGTTTACCAACTGATGATGATACATCTTGTTTTTGGCTTGTCCATCGTTACTTGCATTAATCTCCCCTGGCTTGTCCACGCTGGAAAAATATATTCAGGATTTTCACAAATTACAAGCTTGCTTGTAATGGTGTTATGGTCATTCTAAAAATCATTGGTTAGTCACCTTTGGACTTCCAAAAATTAACTATTTTTAAGCGTACTTAAGAAGCCAACAAGTGACTAGCCATGAATAATTTGGCGAGCCCTTTTTCCCACGTCTGCTAAGCGCCAACGCAGGGCTCCACTCTTACATGAGCACGACCGCATGGCGAGCTCATAGGATGTGCCCCTAAAAGTTAAAAACGGACCATGTTATGTGGATGAGACATCTGGACCTCTAAAGACAAGAACCTTGGAATGCAAAATCCATGTAAAGTGGCACAACCATTAGACAGTCATGTCGGGTAATCATGTCCTTTGCCACCCTTGTAATCTAGGCAGCCCCTTCTGTTGGAAATTAATGAAAATGCGAGAAGCGATTGAGGAGAGAAACTCGAAAAGCACCTAGATATGGGTTGGAGAGAAAGGCATGACTATTCTTTAGAGGTAGTTGTCTAGAAAGTTAACATCATGTGTGCAGTGTTTAACAAGGGCGTTGGGATTGCATGATTCTTGAAGATTCATCTTGATGGAGATTTCAAAGATGAAGATAGATACATCGTGAGCAAGCATGCACTTCCAAGGCATATGCATAAGGTACAGGTGCTGCATAAGTTCTTCAAAGATGTCACATGGATACTTTTGTGATGGCAAATGGCAATCTTGCCCAAAGGAGGTAATGCGATCTATGAGGAAGATAACTCCTTGTGGATCATGCTAAGCTATTTTGATGACATCATATGGAGCAAGGTAGTACATGTGCCTTAATCCATTTGATATCACACACACACGCATGCGCACACACACACACACACACACATATGTATGTATTATACACGTGTGTGTGTGTGTGTGTGACATATATATATGTATGTATGTATACACACATTTACGTATGCATGTATACACATACATACATACATACATACATACATAAATACATACATACATACATACATACATACATACATATATACATATATATATATACATACATACATACATATATACACATACATACATACATACATACATACATACATATATACATATATACATATATATACATACATACATACATATATGTATATATGTATGTATGTATATATATATATGTATATATGTATGTATGTATATATATGTATATATATATACATACATACATACATATATACATATATGTATATATGTATGTATGTATATATATATATGTATATATGTATGTATGTATATATACATATATATATATACATACATACATACATACATATATACATATATATATATACATACATACATACATACATACATATATACATATATGTATGTATGTATATATATATATATACATACATATATGTATATATGTATGTATGTATATATATATATATACATACATATATGTATATATGTATGTATGTATATATATATATGTATATATGTATGTATGTATGTATGTATGTATGTGTATGTATGTATGTATGTGTATACATGCATATGTAAATGTGTGTATACATACATACATACATACATATATAGCAAACAACCAAAAATTAAGAAGAATGGGTTGTGCTATGTGGATGGGATAACCAAACCCTATTAAAATATTGTTGATTATTGAAAGAATTGAGCTTATTCTCTTCACTCAAAAGTATGGTGTGTATGGAGGAGCAAGCAAGGGGTTAATTTGAGAGCAGGAGCACTTGGCTACACATCTATGGTGGTAGATTCGGGGCACCTAAAATACCATTGCACTGTGCTACTAGTAGTTGGTATCATACGTGATTCCATATTAAATACTAATGTACTAGTATTATTGGTGTAAGCACATTTGGGGCCATGCTAGTGTTATTGGTATTGCACTTGATTCCATGTTATATATTGAGGTAGTGTTATTGGGATCTATGTTTATGCCTATCATATGTTGTCATGTCAGGATTGATTATCAGGAGTCCAATTGATTGTATAACTAACACAGTTGATTGTGAGGAGTCCAATTGATTGTATATAACTAACACAGTTGATTGTGAGGAGTCCAATTGATTGTATATAACTAACACAGTTGATTGTGAGGAGACTAATTGATTATATATAGCTAACATGGTTGGCATTGTTGAGTAATAGGTGATGAGCATTATGACGAAGCCAGCTAGGACATCATATGGGTGTAGGGTTATGCAAAGCATTTGTGGTGATGCGAAGTTACCTCATTTATTTGACCAAGCACTCACATTTTGTTATTATGCTTGCCATGCATTTTGTATAGTTGGGGCGTGCTACATTTTGTGCACGTTTGAGTGAAATTATTTATGGTTGCAGCCTTAGTTCACTTGTGGTTATTTTTGTAAAGACAACTCTAATTTTGTAAGGAATGTTATTTATGGCTCCTTACGCTATTTTGGAAGAACTATAAAAAATACCCGAGTGCGAGAAGTGGAACCACTCATGTCGGCATAGAAAGAAAGAAAGAAAAGATATATTAACGTCTACGAAAGGCCGAATTGGCCTATGAGACAAATCTATATACAACATGTCCATGTCTTGAGTATCATGGAAAGAAAAACCAAAATGAAAAGCTAATCCTAGTTATATGCAGCTCACTATGCAATCACTGTCTAGCTTGCTATAGATGTACAATCATGATAGGTGGTACACAACTAATTCCACCCAGTGGAGATGGTGGGGTGTAGTACATCGTACATGGGGCATGGGGTGAGGAGGACTCTCACATCTGTTGTGCCCTGGTGTAGCCTTTGGACTCTCTCCTCCATCTCCGGTATTGTGTCTGGATCTGGGCCAGACTAGGCCTGATCAGTAGTGATGGTCTAAGTCTGAGTAGTCACAGTCTCCTGGTAGCTCTGATCTCCAAGGCTCTCTATAGTGTGAGACCTCGTCGAGAAGTAGATGATACAAGGGAAGGGGGATGTGACTCGCTGATAGGCCTAAAGAAGCTGGTGATCTGTGGTGGCTGGGATCTCTGGCTCTGCACCTGTAGAAGCCTCTCTATATGTCGGTGTAGCTCAAGGAGGAAAAGGCCTAAGCATCTCTAATCAAGATACTCCATCACTCAACTAAGTGGGCCAAAAAACCTCTCTGAACAAGCAGTGGTATCTCCCTCTGATCTCATAATATACAAGGCGTCTGCATATGTAATGATCCTTTGTCTCTACCTCTCTGTGGCATAATTCTCTGTCCTCTCTAGGGGTCTGTGCTGCTCTCCCTGCCTCAACTCCAAAGTGTGAGAGGAAACTATGATCTGACCAATAGTCACCCTCATAGTGTGAGACGTGTACATCCATAAAGCATGGGCATTTGACAAATCCATCCTCTATGAATCTAAGGAAATGATCTCTGTAGTACTGCATCTTGGTGGGAAGGGGACCCGACCAAGTCTCCCTGGTGTGCATCCATATAGCCTGGGCGTCTGACAAATCCATCCTCTATGAATCTAAGGAAATGATCTCTGTAGTACTGCATCTTGGTGGGAAGGGCACCCGACCAAGTCTCCCTGGTGTGCATTTGGATCAAATCTTTTCTCAAGAGAGTGTAAAGTATGTACTATGGGGAGGCATCGTTATACTAGAAGAGCAGTAATCTATCCATGTCGAGCTCATGTGCTAAGAACCCCTCATCTACTACAGCATACCATGATGGGTGATAGCCTTCTATGGCAATACTTTGTGAGGACTCCATGGCCAAGCGGGGTAGTCTCTCTGGACCCATGCCTATTATGCTTCTAATGTAGGCTATGGTCTGAAATAGAGCCTCTACCATCATGGGGGGCACTGCAAGCTTTACTATGACGATCTCATGTGGTACTGATGGTTTGCTGTGAATCATCCTAGAGATCACGAGGATCTGCAGTCTCTCCATGTGATGCCAATCATATGTGGAGAGGTTAGGGGCCCCATACCAGTGCTGCATACATCATAGTTGGGGTGACTAAGGTGTCAAATAGCCATCCTTTGGTGCGAGAAGTGAGCCTGATGACATTGTCGCTCCATCAATGTGCAAAGGCAACATAACCCCGGGTGAGGTTGTCTTCTCATGCCTGTCTCATGGAGAAACAGCTCCCATTACTAGTGAAGGTAATAGCCAAGTATACATATGATTATGTCACCTCCACCTAGTTGCCTCTATATGAGATCATTGTGTCTTTCATAACCCGTGTGGAAGTGTGAAAGATCATAACCTTGGTTTTTCCAAGGTTCACTGAAAGGCTTCTCTATGTACAAAAATCATCTAAGGCGTCCATGTGGCGCTGTAGTCCCTCCTACGAGTCAGATATCAAAATGATGTCATCCATATAGAGTACTAAAGTGACCAAAACCCATGAGAGTGATGCACCACTCCCTCCTCCTCTGTCTATGAAGTTTGTGACCTCATCTATGTAAAGGCCAAAGAGTGTCGGGGAGAGTGGGCAGCCCTGCTTCACCCCCATAGTGCCATCATGTATCTCCTCTAACAGACCACCTGGGCATCTGGCTTGTCCCGTCACCCTCTCATATAAAGCAATGATTCCCAGATCATATCTGAAGGAACCCCAAGGGTCTGCAATCTTTGTAGGAGCTGGTCCAGATGCACTGTGTCGAGTGCTTTGCGGAAATCCACAAAGCAACAATAGAGTCTCTGCTCTCGTGACTTGGCCTACTCAATCGAGATCCTTAAGGTGAGGATATGATCCAGTATATGATCCTTAAGGTGAGGATATGATCCAGTATATGCAGAAGTTAATGTGGAACCTAGCCTATTTTGGAGCATGAAGACCCTCCTTCTCGGTTAGAGAGCTGAGCGTTGTCTCAAGTACTGATCCATATATCTTGGCCATAATATGGCCAACCATGAGAGTCTTGTAGTTCCTAGGATCCATCAAGTCACCAGATTTGTGAATGGGGGTAATGATATTCATGCTCCATGTGTGTGGGAAGCCCTCTACAAGTGCCCTGTTGAAGAGATGTGCAAGGAAAGGAGCTATGGTGGTAAAGGCATAAGAGAAGTGCTCACCTTGTATCCCTGTATGATTTGCAGATCTCCCATGATGTAGCCTCTTAAGAGCTTTCTCTACCATACTCGAAGTGAAAAAAGTAGAGGTGGTGGGTTGAGGATCGGGTGGAGAGGGTAACGAGGGCTAATTTGGTACATGGCAGAGGGACTTTGTATAATCATGCCCGGTGGTCAGATCAGTGATGGGTGTGGGTGGTCATGGATCACGAAACCGCCTCTAAGCCTCTTTCGAGTTAATGCTCAAGAATAGTTGGTACAACTCCCAGGATTGTTCAATTTCGTGTTTCCTCCTCTTCCAACGAGTCAGTAATCTTTGAGCTTCCGACGAGTTAGAGCTCGGTTTAATCTTTGAGCTTCACGCTCTGAGATCTCCCCTAGTTCTTTTTGTCGTTTGATGCGAGCACGAGTCTCACGACACTCATTGTCGTACCAACCATTCTAAGGCATCATCCCTACTTTAGCTTTAGAGGGGGTATGGGTGGTATGAGGGAAGCTGACAATGGCAGAGGAGTGGAGTAGATCAGTCAACTCTGATATGAGTATCTCCAGAGGAGTGGAGTAGATTAGTCAACTCTGATATGAGTATCTCTAGAGGAGTGGAGTAGATCAGTCAACTCTGATATGAGTATCTCCAGAGGAGTGGAGTAGATCAGTCAACTCTGATATGAGTATCTCCAGAGGAGTGGAGTAGATTAGTCAACTCTGATATGTCAAGTAGACCATGGTAAAGGGTATCCAGATATATGTGATCATAGTCATGAGTGAAGTAGATCAGTCAACTCTGATATGAGTATCTCCAGAGGAGTGGAGTAGATCAGTCAACTCTGATATGAGTATCTCCAGAGGAGTGGAGTAGATTAGTCAACTCTGATATGAGTATCTCCAGAGGTGTCGTGGGATCCATGTCAAGTAGACCATGGTAAAGGGTATCCAGATATATGTGATCATAGTCATGAGTGAAGTGGATAGTGGTAGAAATAATATTTTTCCTATATATATATATATATATATATATATATATATATATATATATATATATATATATATATATATTATATACATACTTAAACACATGATTGCACTCCGTATTTGCTACCTTTTCCATAATATTTGTCTTTGACAAGTTAGCTTGTATAAGAGTAAGAATGAACTTCAAGAGCAAGGTTTACAATATTTAAAGCATATCAAGAGGTTTAAGCACTTGAAGGTATCTAAATCAATTGATCCATGCTTGAACGAGGTTTAAGCACTCGAAGGTATCTAAATCAATTGATCCATGCTCGAACGAGGCCACATGGTGAAAAGTGCCATCAACATGGTCAAATTTATTGGTCATAGGAAAATTAAAGACCAATGGAAGGTTCTCGATAACCAAAGGCTACCAACGATATGACATAAAGCTATTTTTAGTTAAGAGCTTTACGTAGATGTACTACTAGGTGCCCATGATGGCACTAGAGTATGCCTAAGAATATTCTTAGGTCTTATTTACTAAATTAATAGGTTAAAGAATAAGGATCTAGAGACTAGATTAGAGAATATCCAAGTTATGGGTAGTGGAAGAACACATGTGAACGCCCATAGTTCAAGTTGTATATAAGTCAAAATCTCCAAGCTCAATCCACTTTTACATGCTTATTTCAACTTGGGAACTCTCATGCCCTCTTTCCCTTCTTGTGGGCTCTTCTCACTTTTAATATATATGTTCTCTATTTAAAGTCATCACATAATCATTCAGTAATTATGATGCTATCTTGGAATTTAGAGCTTCTCACACTACTTCTTTCCTTCTTGTGGATTCTTTTTGTGGGTTCTTCTCACTACACTCTATATATGGTTCTCTCTTGGAATTTATAGCTTCCAATGGGATTTGTAAGTGTTCTAGCTCTTAGGTGAGCTCTTATCTTGTTGTATTTTTTATTAAGTTTGTGAACTTCTTTGAGATTGGAGGTGTGTGCGAGAAGAATTCTTGCATTGACTTCACTTGAGTGAAGGAGAAAACCTTGGGCTAAAATGTCAAGATTAGGGTTGAGTGGAGGACGAGCAAGGTGGATGAAGAGGAACATGAGATATCAAGAGGAAGCGTGGAGGGGTTTATGAGAGTCCAATGGTAGAGAAAACTCCATTCTATGATTTCTTTCCTTATGTTGCTTGGAGGAGGAGTAAGCACAAGGAGGCATAGCACTTGAAGGAGAAGGAAGGAGGACCATAGTAGAGAAGGCTTCCTCAACCTTGGATGAACAAACACAACATTTATTACACACATCATTTCACCTCACACTCATAACCACCTTGTATGCTCATCCTCGCACCCACCTTACACTCTTGCTTGCACTCGTACTCACATTCGCAACCACCTCACACTCATGCTTGTAAACGAGACAAGTGCTAGCACTCATACTCCCACTTGTAACCATCTTGCAACATTCATTATACACATCATTTCACCTCACACTCATAACCACCTTGTATGCTCATCCTCGCACCCACCTTGTACTCTTGCTTGCTTATGCTTGCACTCGTACTACTCACATTCGCAACAACCACCTCACACTCATGCTCGCTAACAAGACAAGTGCTAGCACTCATACTCCCACTTGCAAACCATCTCGCACTCATGCTCATAATGACTTATGCTAGCACTCACGATCACGCTTGCAACCACCTCATGATTACGCTTGTTCTCTTGTTCATCTTAGTTTACAAGTAGAGTCAACTTAGTCTATGGAGTTTGGATCATGGATTCATCCTTGGTAGTGAGTGCTTACTTCAAAAGACTCCAAACGGAACGGATTAGTCATCGATTAGCATATGTATATAAAGGAGTGAGAAGGAGAACAATATAGGTAGATGTAACTAGGGTTATCATGGACCTTATTAAACTGGTGCTAGCTCTTCTAGGTGATAGCCAAAAGAAGGAGGAATAGACAGATCCAACCAGTCATCTTATGCCTTGCCCAATCCACCTCAACATAATAGCGCCCGCTCACATGGCTAGCAATTGCAAACCTCGAGAAAGACATTTATAGTAAAAATCGAAAGACTCCAAGTAGACAAATTATTATAGCCTAGGACAAGGAGTGAGAAGAAGAATAGTAGGAGTAAGCATAGGTCGGTTTATGGTATTATCACTTGTTAGAAATAGGGTTGCTAGAATGCACGTGCACACACACACACAATGGAGAAGCTTAAGAGAGCACACAATGAGATGAGAGATAGATAATGAACGTGTGTTGTACAAAGATAAGTATACCCTAAGATGGGTGTATACTAACACATGGGAAAAAACCTCCTAAAGAGGGAAAAAGTGTCCCAGCAGGTCCTAGTGTGTTCACACACATCACTACCAAATATGGCTACGAATCCCCCCTGGGAGTGATGATGTGAACAAGGGGTGAACTGACACTAGAAGTACAAAGATGTGCTAGGCTCTTTGGATTGTGTGATAGGGAGCCTAGACTAGTCCCCAAAGGGAAGTACGTTTAAAGCTTTACGAAAAGCTTCAAACTTCTCTCGTGGGAGAGCCTTTGTGACAAATCTGCTAAGTTGTCCTGTGTTGGCACACAAGTCAAGCTGATTTCCCCTACAGAGCATCTCTCCCTAACATAATCACTCTGCACCTCAATGTGCTTTGTGCAAGAATAAAAATTGGATTTCTCGCCATAGCACTCTAACTATCAGTGAAGATGGTAGTGGTTGAGGACTCAAAATTTGGCAAGTTGTCCTATGTTGGCACATAAGCCATGCTGATTTCCCCTGCAGAGCATCTCTCCCTCACATAATATTAGTGCACCTCAATGTGCTTTGTGGTGCGAGTATGAAAAATTGGATTCCTCGCAACAACTGCCATAACGCTCTAACTGTCAGTGAAGATGGTAGTGGCTAAGGACTCGCCAATACCCAAATCACCAAATAAGGCACCTGAGCCAAACACACTCAATTGTAGCTGTATAAACACTGCCCTGTACTCAGCTTCATAGCTAGAAGTGGCCATAGTAGGTTGCTTCTTATTGAGCCGCCATGATATACATGAATCACCAAGGCGAAAGCAAAAACCACTTGTGGACACTCGTGTGTCATAATATCCAGCCCAGTCTGAGTCTATAAATGCATACAACTATGAACCACACCCCTTGGGATAAAACAACCCAAAGTGCTTGGTGCCCTTAAGGTAACGAAACACTTATTTGATAGCCTACCAATGCTTTGTATCTGGGCTATGCATAAATCTGCTCAATATTGAGACTACATACTGAATGTCAAGCCCGGTGTTACACAAAAAGATAAGGCATCCAATAGCTTCTTGATATAGGCTAGCATCAAAAGGGTCACCTGCATCTTCAAGACTTAGTCATAAACCCCATCATTACGCTACCAAAAATTAATGCCCAAATAATATTACAACGGTCTAAGATCTGACATCTCAAAAGACTTCTGTAAATCAACTCCTATAGAAGCTAAAATATGATCATTATTAGGGCCTATGAGAGCAGCATGTCATCAACGTATAAAACGATGACCAATAAAACATCCTTAGTCCCCTTAATATAGAGGGTACTGTCAGTTGGGCTGTGCAAAAATCTTGTGCAACCAAGTATGCATATATCTTTTCATGCCATGCTCTAGAAGCCTGCTTAAGACCATATAAAGCTTTTTTCAATCTGCATACTTTTGATTCCTGACTTATATGAACAAAATCACGAGGCTAAGATATATAGACCTGCTCATGCAAGTCTCCATTCAAGAGTGTAGTTTTGATATCCAACTGGTGTACATTCCAACCTTTATGTGCTGCAAATGCAATGATATTCCACATGGTAGTCATATGACATATGGGTGCAAAGGTTTCACCATAGTCAATGCCTTTCTCTCGTGCATAACCCTTTGCAACAAGCCTTACTTTGTATCACTAAACACTACCATCCACTCTACATTGGACCTTGTAAACCCATTTTGTACCAATGGCCTTCTTGCCACCAAAAGGAAGTCTACTAAATCCCATGTATCATTTTTTAATATTGAATCATACTCGTATTGCATAGCACTCATCCAATTTTCATATTCCGTTGCTTCATCAAAGGAGATAGGTTCCTCTTCATCACATAAATTGGTAATAAGAACATAACCTACGTCAACATGAGATGCATGATGAGAACTTGCATGTGTTTTGCTAGGCAAAGGAGTGGCCAATTTGCTGTCACATAATGCTTGCACCAGCCATTTGGCATATTTTTTGACTCCATGATTTCCCTTCTTTCCACATCAACTACATCATCCACATTTGCCTCTCAATAGGCTGATATGTGGGCTGAAAAACATGCTAATTTGTAACCAGTGTGGGTTGATTTTCAGCATTCCTTGGATTACCCAAATGCTCTATATCAATTGGTCGTGCATTGAACAATGGAAGGAGTGTTGAATATGTCCTACAAACATACATTTTGCTATTTTTTACATGAAAGCAAGGGATAAATTGTATCTTCCTCTACTCACAAGAATCCGGGGCACAATGCCCACATGTTAAGTTTTATAGGAAGCCATGCCGAGAGCAAATGAAGACAATCCAAAAAAATTTCGAGCTTCCACGGACTTGTGAGTGTTCTAGCTTTCATGTGAGCTCTTGCCTTCTTGTGTTTTTGTCACGGGACCTCATGTACTTCTTGAAGAATTAATCAACTCACATCATATACATCAAGGATTAAACCATAGAATTGAATTAAATTGGCAAGATCGAGCATATCATAAAATAAAAACATGAGACAGAGTAGACATCACCATCAACACACTATTTGCAATCTCCCCCCTCATGCGTGTAGCTCCTCCTTCCACGACATGAGTATTTTGAGATTTATATTCAATATATAGCCCAAGGATCTATTAATAGTTATGTGACAAAACAGGGCTTACTTTTTCACTTTTACAAAAATAGCTCAAGCACTAGAGCATGTTCACACACTAAGTGTAAAATAACTAAACCTCTTCTAACATATGTGCTAGTAATATAGTAATGCCACGCACAAGCATACATAAATAATTTGTACAATCTTTTGGCATGTGGCCAACAAAAAAAACTCATAAAATAACCTTGTGCACACTTGCATATAAAATAACATTGTGCACATTCGCACAATCCATTTATTAAGTTGGTTTCTACACACAATTAATCAAGCATCTTTTTAAAGGATTATTGTGCATAAAAAATATAATAAAATATATACCTGTAAACAATCCTCCCGTTTGAAGAAACTTTAGTTGTGTAGAAGAAATCGAATAACACAAAATGCTATAACAATCGATGGTGACGACACAACCTACAAGGTAAATTCAGAGGTCCGAACATGGCTCAGAGGCTGATCAGGCATGGATCAAAGGTTCTTATGGACATAGAATACCACAAACAGACTCAAAAGTTCAGTGACCGAGCATGGCTCAAAGGCTCGAGTGAACATGGACTGTATCAATAAAACTCGTGCATTACCTAAATCGGTGACCCTTGCACTCATCATCAAAGCACACATAATAATATGAAATAATAATAATTCGAGATGATATAATATAGACAAGATCCTCCATGTGCGACATGTGCACTGTTCTTCACCTCTCACAAATGTCAACACATTAGTTATTCTAATTAATTGCCTTCTCTACAATTAATCCTAATATGAAACGTTGATAGGCACAAACACAATATAGACTCACCACTTGTTTCACTATGATGAGAGTATCATTATACACATCATCTAGCATGGCATATATTGCCATGTGAGATCCCTGTCCCCACCGTGCAACGAATTCAGGGGTGCTAGCAGTGGAAGTAGTGCTTCTTGCATGGGGCAGGGTCCCACACTCGGGGCCTCGTCCTTGGATATCCGAACAAGAGACTAATCCATCGGTTCTTCCAAAACTGAACCCGAAAAAACTTCCCTTGTCCAAAAAGCACGGGCGATTCCTCCAGGGATACCTTTCTCTAACGTAGTCAAAAGCCTTATCTAACAGAACTGATCTGACTGAACCCATAAGTCTCATAGTCAGATCAGGGAAAAGATTGAACTTGGATCATAGAGACCAACGCTTTTTTCCTTATTGAGAGACACAGCCGTTAATTCGTTTCCATAGAACAATTTTTGTCTGGGATTTACTTCATCTATCGTACCATAACAGAATTGAGTCTCAATTTAGGGATCCATCAGTCCAGCCTAACCCCATCCAGTCCCATGGGTTAGCCAACCGCCCAACCACTATAGTGATGGGATCCAATTAGGAATTTGGTTAGGTTTTATCCTGGGTACCAGGGAAAAGAGTTCCCAGGTCCCCTAACCGGATATTCATGCAAACTTAAAACTAGTCACACCACTTACACACCTAATATATGAAATTGCCTTTTTCATAGAATCAGCTATCTTTAAAAACAATCATTTAATAAAACCATTGAGTCACTGATCCTAATCCTCAAAATCTCCGGTTAAATCCTTATTTCCAATCATTCCTTCATCGGTGTACCTATGGCATCATTGGCAACCAGAACGCTCACCACCTGTCGACTCAGGGGCCTTTTCGATAGTTCCTAGCTCATAGTAACCGGCAATATATTCACATATCAAAATGGAAACTCCGTTGAAGATCAGCAAGATCAACCAACGGATCCATATAAAAGGGCCATGGACTCATCCGTTGAGGACTAGCAAGGTCAATTAACCAGATCCATGCCCGAATTTAGAAAACAACTCTTACTTCTTGTTCCAATATCTTCCAACATTATATTCTCATCACATTCGTTTAAACATAGAATTTAAGAGAATTTCTAATTTTTGATATAAAGATTCTTTACGCATCTATTTATGCATAAAATCAACTTCAGTGGGAATAACACTTTTAACAAAATCCTTTTATGCATCTATTTATGCATAAATTCAATTTTAAGAAAAATAACACTTTTAAAATAAAAATAAATCCTTTATGCATCTTACTATGCATAAAATCAATTTTAATGAAATTAACACTTTTGGAATCAAATAAATTCCCTTATGCATCTTTCTATGCATAAAATCAAAATTAATGAGAATAACTCTTTTGAAATAAAAATAAATTCCTTTATGCATCTTTCTATGCATAAAATCAAAATTAATGAGAATAACTCTTTTGAAATAAAAATAAATTCCCTTATGCATCTTTCTATGCATAAATTCAATTTTAATGGGAATAACACTTTTGAAATAAAAACAATTCCTTTAGAATGCACAAACAGAAGGAATTACTCTTTTAGAATAGCCTAATGATAAACTTTAGTTTCACAAAATGTAAGAAAATTTTACCATAACCTCCTTTGTATGGCTGACCATTTCTCAATTTTAACATTCAATTTATGACTTGAATTAATCCAATTTGAATTCTAATATGTCTAATCTACTCCATTTTCCAAAAATCAAGAGAGTAAACAATGAAAAGAGTTTAATCAATCTTTTAATTAAACTTTCTAGGATTAAGAAGGGTTGAATTGTAAAGAAGAGAAGGGGGTGGCCTTTCCATCAAGGCATAGCATTAAATTTTAATTCAAACATTTTCAAAGCATAAAATTTAAGAAAACCATAGATTTAAAATTCACAATAAGTAAGAATTAAGCTTACATGGAGTTTGTAAGCTTTCCTTTGGCTTGAGGGATTGAGGGTTCTACTCTTGTTTGCAACAAGAGTGGCCACCAGTTCTTTTTGAGAGGATTTAGTAAAAAACAATTGAATTATCAATTGAATTCAATGTATTTGACTCTGGGGAGGAGTAGAGTAACAGTGCATAAATACTATTAACCTTTTACAAAGGGGGAGGCTTCTATTTATAGGATGTCATTGAATCCATCCATGAACACTATATAGGTGGTCACAAAATGTTACAAGTACTTTAGTACATTGCCTTAGCCTTTGTATTCCTAAATGTGCTTTACATGGTTAGTATCCTTGGCACATGTCAAGTCATTGGATAAGGGTTGGTGTATCTTACTAGACTAATTCTTTCCTTGAAATGTGTAAGTTACTTGACTAGCTTTAGCCACACACTAGCACATAGACCTCATCATCGCGGCGCTAAATTTTTGTTAACTCAATCATCATGAGCTCATAAAGATCTTTGCTAGGATCTAGGGTCACTAGCCATGGGAGCGTCTACTCTTTTATGGTAAATTGGGCAAGGTCTAAGAGAATCCCATTAGATCTATTTGTTCCTCCCTCTTCTATCTATCACCTAGAAGAGCTAGTGGCACATAAACAATGGTAGTGATGATAGTACCATAAATTATTATAAACTGATGTACACCTACTCCTACTATTCTCCTCACTTTGTATCTTGGCAATAATAATTAATGGCTAATTTGTCACTATAATAATCAGATTTCACTACAAATATATTTCTCACTAGTCACATGAGCACTACTTTATAGGTAGATTGGGTGCGAGGCATAAGACGACCCCTTGGATCTATCTATTTGCCCCCTCTTCTAGCTATCACTTAGAAGAACTAGCACTAGATTTGACAAGGTCCTGTGACAATGCCGTGAACCTACCAACATCTACTTATATTGTTCTCCTTCTCACTTCATACCTATGCTAATTAGTGTCTAATTGGTCCCACTTGGAGTCTTTTAAAGTAAGCACTCACCCAAGGATGAATCCAGAATGTGATCTCTATCCATGTGGAGTCTTTCAAAGCGAGCACTCACTACCCAATGATGAATCCACAATCTGATCTCTATAGATTAACTTATATCTACTTGTAAACTAAGATGCACAAAAGAGCGAGCATGATTGTGAGGTGGTAATCACTCCAGATGTTAACATGGTTATGCATGCCCAACGTACAGTAAGGCATTTTACCATCTTACTTGCTTAAATGGGCACTTAACTTTTGTAAGACAATGCTGAAGCATATAAAGTGGCCTTACCTTAAGTTTAATGTTAAATAGGAAAAGTCTAAGACCTCCATGTACATATTTGCTTAATACTACTAATAGAGGTTGCATATCATTTCTAAGTTGGCCTACTTAGTGTGAAAACTAGTGTACTTACTTGCTTAAGACTAGTAATAGAGACTCCGGATCATTTCTAAAGTGTTCGAGTAGTCACTTGTATATATTTCATTACTTGCTTAAGACTAGTAATAGAGACTCCGGATCATTTCTAAAGTGTTCGAATAGTCAGTGTATCATGATTCGTGTATACCTTAAACTCAGGTCCATCAAGTAATGACTCCACATCTTTAGTGCATGTATAACTACATACAATTCAAGCTCATGTGTGGGCCACTGGCATGGCGAACTACTGAGTTTCTTATTTTCAAAAGCCACTGGTCGGCCTTCTTGGCTCAACATAGCTCCTATGGCAATGCTACTAGCATCTATCTCAATGATAAAAGGTAATGACGAATCCACGATCTTCAACACAGGTGCAATTTGCAACCGCCTACTTTAACTTATTAAAACTTTGCTGTTGAATGTCAGTCCAGACATAAATAACAGTTACTTACAACAAGTCGGTCAATGGCGTTGCAATTTCAGAATAGAAAATAACGAACTTTCTATAAAAACCAAATAGTCTGAAAAAAGTTCTGAGTACAGTAATATCCTATGGAACATGCCATGCCAAGATCACTTATACTTTCTTCGGATCCATCTTTATGACCTAGTGCCGATATAATGTATCCCAAATACTCAATTTCCTCTTGACATAGGAAAGTCTTTTGTTTATTGGCATATAACACATTTTCCCTGAGCATGCCAAATACTGTAAACAAGTGTGGTTTGTGCTCCAGTAAAGATTTACTATAAACCAAAATGTCATCAATAAAATCCACCACAAATTTATCCATGAATGGTCCAAAGACATCATTCATTTTAACATCATGAATGTGGCTGGCACATTAGTAAGCCCAAATGGCATTACAAGATACTCATAAATGACCAAAACGAGTACGAAAAGCAGTCTTGGATACATCTTCGTCTTTAGTACGAATCTGGTGGTATCCACTTTTTAAATCTATCTTATTGAAGACCTTAGCTTCTATCAAATTATAGATCCTTGGCATTGGATATCAATATTTTACAGCAGTAAGCTTATTTAAGGCTATGTAATCACAATACACATTGGATAAAAACAATCTTTCTTCTTACCTAGCAAAGTCGGAGAAGGGAACGGTGAAAAACTGGGGCGAATGAGTCCTTTCGCTAGGTACTCCTCAATCACCTTCGACAACTCATTCTCCTCAACCAAACTCATATGGTACGAAGGTCTATTGATCATAGGTGCACCAGGCACACGCTCTATTCTCGATGCTCCATATTTTTGCACGGAGGCAAAGAAGAGAGCAGGTGAGATTTGAAAACATCAGAAAATTTCGTCAAAATTTTTACTTGCAAAGATTTTGTGGCATTACAAGTTGGAGTTCCACTTTTATGCATGTCTATAACACTTGGAACTTTTTGAACCCAACCTATTACAAGATATTCTTAGCATTTGTGTAACAATAATTAATGCATTCTTGGGTAGATCTGGCTCACCTTTTATGTGATGCATCCTCCCCTCATGCATAAATTGATAGACATGCATTGCAAAGTCGATAAGAAGCTTCTTCTATGCGTGCCATTCCTTCCCTAGCACAACATCAAAATGTTCTACTCGAGTGATATCAAAGTTGAGCTCCTCAAAGTAGGATTGAATGGTAAGACCAAGGCCTACAACAACCTGTTGATCCCAAACCTCAATTCCTTTACCATCTGCTAGCTCAACTATATATTGATATGGCGAGGGTTGAGTTTTCAACTTGAACTTATTGACAAGTTGAGAACTGACCACATTATGACTAGAGCCCGTATCAAAGAGTACCTTCACTGATTTTCCTTCAACCAAACCCTTCATGACAATAAGTTCTATAATAATTGAAAACTAGTAATCGTCGTCTTGCGACTGTCTATGAAGATAAGACTCTATCTGTAGCCACATGAGCCCATGATGGATACCCTTACCCTCATAAACCATATATTTGTCCCATTACTTACTTCAATTTAGTATCTTTTTATTGGATCCTATCTCAATCCCCACCTTCCAAACCATCTTAGCCCGTATCATCAACACACCCACACTCGCTACCCTTTTCTTCTTTTACCAAGCCATCTCCTTCTTGGACAACACCATGCTCTTGTACTCCATTGAGTCTTATCCAGTTGTATCTAATATCACCACATGGTGCCACATGTTCATGAATCCTACATTCTTTACCAACAAGGATATCACTTCCTCGACCTTACATTAGGAATTTTTCGGACCCAAAAAGGGCCTCCTAAGGATTCCTAATTTTAAGGGATTAGAGTTTAAAAAGCTGGGCTTAAGGGAGACAAAGGCTATGATGACCCTATTTTTTGCCTTGCCACATCAGCCATACCCCCCTAGTTTCACTTTTTAAAGGGAATATTCTCATACTCTCTCTCTTACTTTTTGACTTTTCTCATACTTTCTCTCTTATAACTCTCTACAAATTGAATCTTTCTTGTTAGTTTGAAATCTCCTTTCTCATTAACTCCCACCATATCTCCCTTCCACATCAGCAAAACATTCTCATATTTAGGTGGGCCCCAAAAAGTGAAAATTTTTTATTTTTTATTTTTTTACATTTTGAGGTGGAAAAAACACCACCTAACCAATATGTATGATGAAAATAAAATTTTCCCTCCAAAAAGCTTGTAATTCAAGGGTCACGTCAGAAGCCTGTCAGGAGCCAGTACATCCATAACTAACTCCACCACAACCCCATAAACATAACTAACTGTTAGGAACCACTACATCCGTGAGATCCCAAAATTGTGGGGACCCCAAAAATTATTATTTTTTAATTTTCTCATAAATGTAATTTATTGAGAAACTCCATGTTAATATATCTGTATATCAAAAATATCATTTTCTACTTAGAAAAACGGATTTGTGTTAAACCTGCAAACAGCAAAGTTTTAACAATCTCTCTCACTCACTCCCTCCCTCCCTCTCTCTCTCTCTCTCTCTCTCTCTCTCTCTCTCTCTCTCTCCCTATGAGGATCTCTCTGCTTTAGCTTCTTCCTCTGGTTAGCTATGGAGCCCCTTTGCAAGCTGTGTGTGTAGCCCCTTGTGAAGCTAGAAAACGGAAGGTTGATTTACACATTCGTATTCCTTGCGCGCAAGGCTGCAAAAAGTCATGCTCGGCTTGAATGGTTGCAGACAAATGCTCCCCATAGGCATGGTGCTTGGCGTGCACGAATGAGGAGACAAGGGAGGCGTTGGGTTGTGCATGCACCAACATAAATCTAGATGTAATAAGGCTAAGAAAATAAGTTTAGTTAGGTTTTCTTTTTTTCCCTTAAAAAAAACTATTAATAGTTCCTTCTCTCACTTCATTTTCATTTCACTTTTTTAGAGAGCTTGAGCTCAAGATCTACGTAGACACCCACGTAAGAACACCAGCACATCACCACGTTAGCATAGTCGTACATGGATATGGCACACACCAAGAACACCGCATGTGTTACCATGCCTTCACAAAACACAGTGCAAGGCACCCAACGACCACATACTGGCAACACCACGGAAGAGAGTGACCCCTTGGATTCTAGGACATGCCCAATGGGATCACCAGAGTCCAACCCTCCTCGCACAGTAACACCAGCGCACACACATGTAGGCCCTTCTAGTGGGAGCAAGCGTGTGAAGAAGACCCCACAATGCAGCCACCCCAGAGATCAAGACAGAGAGGCCGATGATGAGCAGTTCGACTGGGTTGGTGAAATTACGTAACACCATAGGTGGAAAGACCCTACTACCAAGACAGGGTCGCCTACCTACCCAAGAGGAACTTGATACACAGGTACCACAGCAACAGGAGGAGGAGGATTCAGACTATGAGAGAGACCAAGAGGAGGAGTGCGCGCAAGCGTAGAAAGGTCAAGCTCTTCAAGCCAAGGAAGTCCCAACCTCGCCAATGCACTAACACAACACAGAGAGCTCCAAGGAGAAGGATGCACCAAGGGCATAGGGCTCTACAAGAAATCAAGTTTTATCAGAGGAACACCGAGTTGCTGATAAGTTGAGCCCTTTTCGCTTGCACAGTGAAGGATATTCTCTAACGATATAGAACAGAGTTCCGTGTTGTGCAGGGGATTGCCCTTGAAGCATTGCAAGAAGCCTTCGAGGCTTACCTTGTTGGGCTTTTTGAGAAGACACCAACCTCCTTGCAATACATGCAAAGAGGATTACCATATCTACCAAAACAAGGACATGCAACTAGCTCGGTGCATTCGAGGCGAACGAGACACGATCTAGAGATCTTAGATGTTAACCTTTTTTTTGAAGCAACTCTTTTGTTTCAAACCCCCCCTTTTTTTTAAGCAACTCTTTTGTTTCGAACCCCTCTTTATAAAACAAGCCTATATGGCTTTCATTTGTAACCTTCTAATAATTAAAATTTTAAGTTTCTCTTACAATGTCTCGATGTCATCATGTTTGTTTAACATGGAGTGTCTATCATGTGCCAGTTTGTCACCCAAGGCATCAGAAATGCTCCTGGAGTACTGAGGAAGCTGTGCCAGAACAGTGCGAATTTGGTCTCTGCAATGGCGATGTAGGCTCAAAATTCGCACTGTTTTGGCACTTCTTCCCTAGCCACTCAGGATCATTTCTGATGCATTTATAATGAAGTTGAGTACACTAATTGTGAGAAATTCGCACTATTCTGGCACTTCTCCCCTAGCCCCTCAGGATCATTTCTGATGCATTTATAATGAAGTTGAGTACACTAATTGTGAGAAACAATAGTTTATAAGATAAAAATAGCTTTAATCATGTGTAAAATTACATTGTTTGTCGTCCAATGCATTAGAATTGCTCCTGGTGGACTGGGGAAGCTATGCCAGAACAGTGCAAATTTAGGCTCTGTAGTAGCGACGTTGCAGGTTTAAAATTCGCACTATTCTGGCGTTGCTCTCCCAACCACTCAAGATTATTTCTGATGTATTTAATGAAGTTGAGTACATTAATTATAAAAATAGTAATTTATAAAATAAAAATACTCTTAATCATGTATAAAAATACATTATTTGTCATCCAATCCATCAGAATTGCTCCTAGAGGACTGGGGATGCTATGCCAGAACAGTGCGAATTTAGGCTCTCCAGAGGCGGTGCAGGATCAAAATTCGCAATGTTCTAGCACTGTTCCCCCAGCCACACTTAGAATCATTTTTGATGTATTTATAATCAAGTTGAGTACATTGATTATGAGAAACAGTAATTTACAAGATAAAAATACCTTTAATCATGTGTAAAAATACATTATTTGTCATCCAATACATCAGAATTGCTCCTGAAGGGCTGGGGAAGCTGTGCTAAAACAGTGCAAATTTGGGATCTACAACAGCGGTGCAGGCTCAAAATTCGCACTGTTCTGGCACTGCTTCCCTAGGCTCCCAGGGTCATTTCTGATGCATTCACAAAAACATTGATGGTACAAACTAGAAAAAACAATGATATACTTGATGAAAATAAGTTTACAAAAATTGTATTGTATTCATAATAAGAAGTGATACATCATCTTTACAAAAGCTTTCTTACAATATTGAGCTTCCTTCTCTTGTTATTGGGCAGAGTGTGCTCAAGGAATGATTGGGCTATTTCTTGAGGATCCTCTATGCCTATGCTTTTGGCTATACCTATACAAGCAAGAAGCTTACCCCTAAATCCAGAACCAAAAACATGGAAGGCAAGGGATTTTTTAATCAAAACTATACATTTGGTGCTCTGTGCCATAGAGGCTACACAGAGCACCTTAGAGAGAACTTTCAAAAAGAAGAGAGTGAAGGCAGATTGAGGGGTGTAGTCCTTGTGGATAATGGCGATGCCATTCACAGGAAGTCGACCAAGATAGTGCGCCAACGCAACATCATATCCATGGACCTTGGCCTGGTCTCTGCTCTGCCGCCGCCTCTCCCAGCAAATGCGTCAATTTCAACCACCCTTTGCAATAAAAGGAAAAGTCAAAATATTTTCCTATACATAATTGCAAATGTTTCTAGGTTGTAAAAGGTCGATTATTACCTTTTGCTTAATGTCTTGTTTTGCCAAAGTGCTGGTGGGGGCGGAGAGGTCAATCGAGAACTTAGCCTCATCCTTTTTTGGTGCTTTGGTCTCCTCCATCACTCCAACAGCAAGGGTATCCTTTTCAGCCTCTAGCTTGTCTTGTAAGGTTGTAAATTCCTCCTCTGGAACAACTAAGGCTTGCTCCGCGGTCTCAACCAGAGTTTCCTTGACCAAAGCAATTGTCTTTGCGCGATAGATTCTCCAAGGGGTAATATAGCACTATCTAGGTGAGGACTGAGGTTGGACATATCAAGGTCCACCTCACATCGTGTGCATATAATGCCCAAGCATTCATCCATTCTCAAGCCAGCTGTCTTTTCAAGGTCATGAAGAAATAAGTATTCTTCACCTTCCACCACAATGGTGCTCAAGAGATTGATCTCAAGCTCTGGTAGCATCTTGCTCTTCTCGTGTGGGGAAGATGGACCCGCATCTTCTACTACAGTGGGATATTCAGTTGCAGATTGTGCACCCTCTGGAAAGTGCTATGATGCAAGCTGCTCTTCTACACTAGCACTCGTTCCTACTGCCTTCACTTCTTATCATCCCTCAAATACCCTGCCAACTGCAATGCAGGCATCTCTACCTCCTCATCCGAATCCTCATCTCACTGATGAGGAACGTAAAAGTGGTGAGCCACGAGAGGAACCTAGTTCCTAAATCGCCCTTCCCCAACCTCTTCACCTCCTGCTTATTGAAGGTACAGTAAGCTCCTGCGGGGATGTAGATGTCGATGAAGCGTTCAAGGTGCTGGATGTAGGGGCGGGCATGAGTGGGGAGCCAAGTATTGCTTCATGTATGCAATCTGCGTCTCATAATGTTGGGACGCAAGGACGAGTCGACTTTTCAAAGTCGACTTCATGAGAGAACATGACAAAGAGCTTGCTCTTGCCCGCCGCCCCCACGAGGTGGTGGAGAGGAACTCACAGAAGTTGTCAAAGTGGGTAGCCATGTGAATGCAAAGAGATAGTGTGAGCTCGTGCTTGGTTTCTATCGTGTGAAAATGAGAAAGAAGGCACCTTTGGCTATTTATAGTTAAAATTTAAAGTTTGGTCTTTTCACACTAGACCACTAGACAAAAAAATTACAGTTTGCAAAAATATTAAGATTTCAATTAAATAAAGATTGGTTAAAAAAGAGCCTGCTACAAAATTACAAGCATGTCATCTAATCTAAAATTGTTATAATGTCTTCATTTTTTGCCCCTCTTGTGACATTTACTTCATGTTGATCTTCATCTCCTTGTTGACTTGAAAGCTTTTCATTGCCTTCACCTCGATCCTGAAACTCTTGCACCTCACGTGCATCAAAACAAAGGCTATTTTCCCATATACTTAGTTCATCTTCAAGCTCTTCCACATGCCTACTATGTGTTGGTAGGGCTATGCACCTTGCTCTGGTAAAAATTCAAGGTCCCCCATTTGCCATGATTCTGAGACCATGGTTGTCCCCTCCTTACGCTTCCCAATCTGTAAAAATATAGAAAGTGGCACAATAACCAAAAAGTGTAAGGGTTAATTCTAGACATGTAGTGGAATCAGATATACCTTTCTTCTCATCAACTTGAAACTTGACTCTTCCACATTGTCAAAGCCCATGATGCTAAAGTGTTGACGTAGGTTTGCTAGCCCACTCCTCCAATGCTTACTTGCTGTGCCACTCGCTCAATCCATCCATTTTGCATCATCAGAGCTACCTCAATAGGCATAATTTCTTCTTCTGAGGCTTGAAGTGGGATCCATGTCCCGTGCTTTTGCATCCATCTTTGGTAGTGCAGATGCATGTACAAAATAGAGTGTGCCTTCAAGAACCTGAAAGACACTATAGAATCTACTACATTGCACTTGTACACATCACCTTGACGTGACCCCTTATTAACCTCCCAACCCTCTCCTAGTAATTCTTGAATGAGGTCAGACCGTACCTTCTTATTACAAATATACATTGTTTTTGTTTGGTGCATTGGCATGGAATTGAACATGTGCACAAAAACATGTAAAGAACAAAACCAATTTAGCCCTACTGACCTAGATGCCTTTGAAAACTTGAGTGATATCACTTACCATCTTAAACTTTAAGCATAAGATGGTCCAAGCATCAGGTTTAGGCCATTCGGAATTGTTAAGAGGGGGGTTGGGGATCTCTTCTAGCTTGCCAAATAAACCTGGTTTTTTATCTACAAAATATGAGTGAGAAAAAAAAAAGATATTGTTCTGTACAAGATCACTTGGGCTTTGAGATACAAACATTACCTCTCCAATGGATGCATGCATAGCATAGAAAACTCCAGTGAGGCTTTGGAGTGGTTGTTCCTCAACATAATTAGAGGGGAAAATATTTGCAGCAGAGAGACATAAAAAAATGGAGAATCATAAGAAAATTTCAAATAAAAAATCCAATATTAGCATGTTGTTAAAGTTGTGTTTATGTTACACTGACAATCTGAAGGAAACCTTGGTCGTTGGCCTTGAATGTACAGGTCTCCAAGCCTGTATACACATGTTGCACTATGGCAACCAGTCCTTCCTGCTTAGTATGCTTGAAGCCTTGTAGTCGCCCCTTCCAATGATGTAGCATATTCCCCAGTTGACGCACTCGATGTAGTCCCTTAGAGCTTGGCTGCATGTAGACCTAAGCCCCAACCCTGAATCTTGTTAGAGCCCAAACTCCATTCTCATCTCTTGTGTTATGCAGCACAAGCTCTTCCACCTTCTCCCTAGGTCTTCTCACATTACTGGAAGAGGCCATGGTGGTAAGAAAAGAGAAGAAGGGAAAAGAAAAGCTTATTTTACAATAGAGGAGTGGAGAGGAGAGAAAGTTCAGGGTTTTCAGTGCAGCAATGGAAAGCTTAAAAGAGGGTTAGAGTTTGAGAATAGGCTTCCTGAACCTAGAGTATACTAAAGAGGGATAGAGTAGGGGGACAAGAGTAGTAATTAGGCCCCATTAGCAAACCAAAGCCTAGGCCCCCTAGGGTCAAAGAAGTAAAAAATGTGCACCCAGCCCTCTTCCTATTGGTCCATTCCTAATCAAAAGTTAATCCAAGAGGCCCTCTTTGGGTCCAAAAAATTCCTAATGATAACACCACCCAGCCTCAACTTCCCCATCTATGAAGTTTACATCAATCGGCCATGACAGCCATGAAGACCCTTGTTCACCAAACAATGAAGTCTACTTACGCCAGCTTTGTAACATGCCTAACAACCAATGTAACTCGTAAGGCATCCTTTGACTATATCACATAGTTTGCACTTTACCTCGAGCAAGCCCCCACTGGAGATGCCACCATTCATACCATCCATGTGGCTTACATGTAACACATCTTCGTCACTCAAGATGAGACACAGGATGATATGACCTCAAAGAATCCTCTAAAAGGAAACCCGTAGTCTTCAAGAAGAAAAGATACCCTACAAGCCAATTAGTCTCACTCTTCTGACAATTTGGGTAACAAAGCAAGTACCTAAGAGTCAAACCCAACCCTAGCCACCATGAGCAATTTCGAAGCTACCCCACACATTGCTCCAACCAACTCAACTCTACACCTCCAGCCATAACCCTTCCATCAATCAGCACCATCCTCCACGAGATCCCCTACTTCATCCACATTTCATCCCTCAAGCCTACAACTTCTCCCCCAACTCAACCACCTCATCAACTGCATCCATGAGATCCCAGTCTCGAGTCATTCCATGAGGGGCCAAATCTCAATTAGACTACTCAAGAAGAAGCGAGTGAAGATGATGGGAAGGACCTTGTTTGTCCATGAACAAGCTCACATACACACCCATCATGTGGGATCTCACAATCTAAGGCACCTTCTATAACCTCCTAGATACTCCCTTCGACATGGCCAAAATCTACCTGCTGGTGAATCAACGCATGGGTCACCTATTTTCCCAATAGAAGATTGACCACCCATGGCACATCAGAGGAGGATGGCACGACACACTAGAGGAGGATTGCACTTTATTGATCCCAAAGACCACCTAGCCTATAGGTCATATAGGTGCTATCACCAAATGTGGTAGGAATACATGGCTACACCTAGATTGACCCAAGTACATGCCAATCAAAAGAAGATGGTCATGGTGCAAGTTCTTCACATGGAAGGAAAAAGACCCATCTACAACTTCCCATATATTGATGGCCCCACACCCACCACAGAGATGTGGCTCTAAATAAAGAACTCCAATGGCCTTAGTACACCAAGGTGTGTAACCCTAATATCGTAGCCACACGTCGGTTCTTCCAACTTATCATCCTCATCCTTGAGGATGAGCCTAAGAACCAATGAGAGTGGCTAGTCTTTGATCTCAATGAAGGTCCCAAATTCAACCAACAAAAAGATACAGCATGGTTAAATACTTCCACGACCACAGATTGGTCACTTTCAAAGACATGCTAAATACCAAGTTTTGGAAAACCATTAAAATCATGCACATGTCGCTAGCTTCCCCGCAAGCCCTTCATCACGTCTTTCTATGAGACTAGTAGTATCTTTGGAATCAATGTGGGTTGTAAGTCTCACCCTAGGCCATGCCTAATCTTTCCAAATTCTTTATGAGCACAAAGTCAGTACAAAACTGTTATCAGGGGTACTGCACAAACTACATGAATAAAGCATTGAAGAAAGCATAATTAAAAGAGTCAAAGAAAGCAGTGTGTTGGAGTTTTCACTCACTAGAAGGATCTTCTACATGGGCACACCTTTAGCCCCATGCCCATGCACGACACCCGTGATACACACATAGGCTGTGCATTTAGTAGACACACAAGCATCACTCTTTTAAACGCATGCATTAAGTCTCATGATTGAGACAGTCATCCAGATCATGGTAGGCATAAGCCTGGCCTATGGTGTGACCAATTGCCTAGAATCTCCTCAAATCAATAAAACAACCTCTCATGGATCTATTTTCAACCACACCAACTCATGGTCCACCTTACCTTTATCTCTAGTGCTCAGTAAGACAAAATACATCCCTTGAGCCACAAAGACCACCGAGCTCCATTGGCAACTATGGGCAAAGCCAGATGCTATACATCAACAATCTAATGATGATCTTGACTCACCAAGAAAAGGGATGTTTAGTAAATGTTAAAGAGAGCAGTAAAGAGAGTCAAAGAAAGTCGTTGAGTTAGAAGAATACACACAAGGGCACACCTTTTGCTCATTTCCCATGCAGACCACCTATATTTTTCTCTCATGTATCACTTTTTTTCACATCTCATATCTCATGATGTATATAAACACATTCACCTACAACCAACCTCATCGCTTGGAAACCCTTGACTTTGTAGGTCCCTCCAAGTGCCTTCATGTATATAACCTTTGCTTCAACTTCATTCCATGCGCCCAAATTTGCCATCGGTAATATATTTGCCCCCACGATAAAGCCTTATATCTCAACATCATGTTGTGAGATCAAGGCATAATATCACATCATGCCAAGAAGACCCAAACTACCATCTTAGTGTTGGCCTTTCTTAGGTCTTTTGTGTACTCTCTTACCACCTCATGTACTATAGAGTTATCCTCATTGTATTAAGGTGACCTTATATCCATGGTTCTATATCGGATCCATTGTAAATGATAACTATTGAGTCACTTTTACCACTTTCTTAACCCATCTTCTTCAACTATATTTAGAGGCTAAAGTCGATAAGTGAACATCTACCTTGTCTTTGCCCAGTTGTTGGGTTTG
The DNA here is from genome assembly GCF_041138505.1 of Cibotium barometz. Classification (NCBI taxonomy): domain Eukaryota; kingdom Viridiplantae; phylum Streptophyta; class Polypodiopsida; order Cyatheales; family Cibotiaceae; genus Cibotium; species Cibotium barometz. The sequence continues at coordinate 20,342,190 of NC_141046.1, read as the reverse complement.
TCTTGAGTTAATACATTTAATGGGGCAACAATATTTACTCATTAAGTGAAGGCTTGTCACACAGGATTGGTAGTAGTTGTTGCTTCTTCACTTGATTTGTATAAACAATCCTTGATTAAATAGTCTACTCTGCATTTAGTACATGTGAGTGCCAAAGCTATACTTCTTGTTATTAAACCTAATTGTGGTGTTAGCAGTAATTTTAAGTAGGCACTCCATAATTTGATGAGTCCTTGGTAAAAGGGCCCTCTGAACTATTGCATTCATCTCAAGTCCCTTCTATTGCTCTAAAATACAAGCATAGGTGTGGTTCCTTATAGAACATTAAAGTTTGGAACTCTATCCTACGTCTCCTCATAATAGCCATTGTTGAGGATCTTGACTTTCCTCTAGTGGTTCTTTGATAAAGACTTGGTTAATTAGGGTAATCTTTGGTGGGGGTGGTTGTGGTAGTACCCTGTACATGCCTCATCTATAGTTTTTTCCTTATGTATGTATAGGTCTAGGTGCCACATTATTTTATACAAGTGGTGGAGGTAAAGGTAAAGCTAAGGTAGGCCTTGCTACTAATTATGCTATTATATGATTGGGGACCATGTATACACATAGGACCTTCTTGGTTCCCGAAGCATAATTTGCACAATAGAGCAATGGTCTATGTCTTAAATGAGGGAATTCTTTGCTCGTAGGAAATTTTTTACATATTAAAAACCAAATAATCTCTCATATTAGATATAGGTGAGCATTTTTTGAAGGCTCCCTTTGTACCTCCTTTAGCTTAACCTTTTCTGGTTGAGTTTAATTCATCAATGGTCACGTCCTTCACCTATTTTTTCATAGTGTCACTAGACATATGGACCGATGAGGGAGTCTTAATCTCGTTTGGTTGTGGAAGTCCTAATATATTATCGTCAAATTCTATGGCTAACTTTTAGTATGCATCTAGCAAAGCCATCTTGGATAAAAGCAAATAATAATGCATTTTAGGATCTCTTACTCCCTTTTGGAAACACAGTAACAATTTCTCATCAACAATTACTCATTGGTCAACCTCTCTTGTAGTTTACACCAAGAGTTCAAATTTTGAGTCGAGGGACATAATATGCCATCAATTTGTGCTCTTACTGCTTGATGTTGTAGATCTAGGCCGCTGGTGCCACTAGGCCTTCACCTAACAACCTGAAGTTTCAAATTGTTCTTTCCATCATACTCGAGGGCATCAAGTAGGATCCCAAGAAGTATCACAAGGTGAAGGACAAACTTGTTGATGTGTCAAAGGAGACAACTACTAGGAAGCACACCTCTACCAAATGCAAGCCAATGGATCTTTGCTCCATTGTCCTGCCACATTAATGTGCATGACTGATTGACTAAGCAATAACCTCTATGGATGTCATCATTCTCTACTTAATGGACTCATGAGGGTCACTAATGTCATGATAGTTTGTACAATGGCTATTGTTTATGGCTACGGGTGATCTTGGTGTTAAGGGTTGCACTACTACTATAAAAATTGTAGGGGCATGAATTCATGAGATGGATCCCATATGTGCTTCGCAAGCCTTGATGGAAAGACTTTTGTCTTGACTCTCGAAGATGTTATCAAGACTGTTGACATCTTTGTCACTACTACTACTATTCACAAGAATGTTATCATGGTGGTAAGCCACATGAAGAAGAAGAAAAACAATGCCATTGTTTGTAGTATTTGCCACTTTGCCAATGAGTTTGACATGCATGGGTTGGAGCCCTATCCTGAAGTAAAGAAAATAACCATAGACCCTCAAACTAACCATTGGTGGGTGTTCCCTATATTGGCATTATTGTCTTGGCCGAGGGAAGGTTGATGAACTTGGGTTCTTCCACCACTGGACACCCCTTGTGTTGTGATGTCTTGCTCTTTCAATCAGCCAGCTAGAGTTGTGGAAGGAACAAAAGTTTGACAAGTATGCCAAACAAGTGTATGTTTTTCGATAGCAATTGGATGTAACACGAACCACCACTTCTCCAATAATTCAAGCCCTAGCTATTCACCATCAAGACCTGGCCTCACCAAAACCTTCGCATGCATATCCACACTATAGCCAACCAAGTTTGAGGGTCTATGGTTATTTTCTTTGAGGGATCGATCTACAATGAGATGATAGGGCAAGGTGATAGGTAGCTTTGAGTAACCTTGATGGTAAAAAGCTTCTTAAGGCAGCATGGAAAGTGATAGGTGATGTAGAGGTTCTTCATGCTAGCCCCTCTGTTGGTTGGGGAAGTGGTGTGGACCCTTCAAGATAAGGTAGCACGGAGAAGCGGTCCACACCTTGAGGTGAAAGGAGAGTTAAGACCCTATGGAATGATGAGTATGTATAGATGGAGGTCTAGGGCACCTTGGCATGACAAGGTAGTATGCTTATATTTTATAGCACAATGCCTAGACATTAGGCTTCTTCATGGTAAATATGGCTATGGTGAGGTCTTCTTGATGCTAAATTGGAGTCAAAGCAAAAATATAGGCACGAACACCCATTGGAGATACATCGAGGGTTCTCTAAGGCAATGGGTTGTACCATGGGCTCGGGCTACCATGGTCCCCTATCCAAAGATATACATGGAGGGTTGGCATTGTGACAAGGTTAGGTGTAGGTGAAAGTGTTTATGCATGACATGAGATGTGAAGTGAAAAAATTATGATACCCATAGTGAAATATGTAGGTGACGTACATGGGCACAATGGGTGGAAGGTGTGCCCCATGTGGGTGCACTTCTCCACAACACAGGGACTTCTCTAACACAACTGCTTTCTTTGACTCTTTTTGCTACTTTCTTTGACATTTACTTGACAGCCCTTTTCTTGGGGAGTCAAGATCAGTAGTTTGTTAGAGGCATGGCAACAAATTTGTGCCCAAAGCTCTGCCAAGGGAGCTAGGTGGCCCCTGTGGATCGATAGACACATCGTTGAGTGCTGGGGCTAGGGATAGGGTGAATTAAATGGGTGGGGTGGTTGAACCTGAGGCATGGAAGGTGCTGATTATAGGAAGGTCCAAGTGATAGGTTTTACCATGGGCTTGGCTTACACCTATGGTCCCCCTTCCAGAAATATACCTAGATGGCTATATCGGGTGAATAAGGCTCAATGCAAGTTTGTGAAAGAACAATGTTTATGTGTCTATTACATGCAAAGCCCATGGATATTATAGGTGACATCTGCATGGGTAATGGGAAAAATGTGGGCCCATGAAGCTTCGTCCGGTGAAAACTTCAACACACTACTTCCTTTGACAATTTTCATTCTTCTTTCTTTGACTCTTACACATGGTTTGAGATAGGAAATTGATAGTTGATGTGTAGTGAGGTTGGCCAATAAGGCAAGTGGGAATGAGATTGGGTTATCCATGTGAATGGAAGAATTTAGGACGCCTAATTTAGAAGGAACATGGGTAAATTGTGAACTCGGACATGGCCGAATAGACCGAGGCACTTTGAGCCTCCTTTGGAAGTGTTCTTCAACACCACCACACGTCATAGCATGATTGATAACCTCACCAGCCAGCTTCCTTACAAAGCTATCGAGACAAAGCTCTAAGCCTGGTAAAGAGACCAAGATGATGGCACATCAACCTTGAAGCTGGCCCAAAAGCAAGAAATCCCACAAGGCATCAACACACCCATGGCATTGGAAACCTCAAAGCTAATGCAAGTGCAAGCCACCATCTCGCACATCAACATTGATGACGATAACATGATAACATTGCCACTGAGATGAAGCCACTAGCATGAAAAAGACCTAAACTAGATGCTTATTGGCACTCCAGCAAGTGTCGTTAAACACAACAAAACATAACAAAACACAACACTGATGTCCACATCTTCCCACCTAACTAGTAAGTGCACATAACCCCTTCACCCTCCTTTTATTGCTAATATTAGCTTCCCACTAAGTTAGCAGGGTGCTCCCCAAATATTCAACCCTCTTCACTCATCCATTCATCGTCATCCGCACTTAGGAACTTTGACCTGTGTAGTCTTTCCTACCTTGTGGTTGATTCAAAAGCCATCCATGCACTTAGGCCTTTCACTCGTCACATCATAGTCTCCACTGCACCTTATCAAGGCACTCCAACATTAGATCCCATTCTTGCACGTAGCATGCATGCCCATGCCAACACTTTGTGTGGATGCCTTTGATTCTATTATCTTGAATTCCCCACTTTAATTTCTCATCTAGTCTCATTCTTGGTTAATCCAACCCTCTTCGTGTCCATTAGAAACCATTCTCGTGTTCACATACTCACAAGGGCTACTTACCTTCCCTCTTCATGTGCAGCACATTGGGACTTCATAAGGATACCACCGCAAAATCCTCCATCTTACCGAATTAAATGGGCATCCCAATTGCAGTCTATGGCACCATCCTGGTGATCCATGAACCTAGATGGTGGTCTTCACACCCAGTGTGATGATTTCATCAAGCATGCTCTGCATCTCCCTCCAAGGCACAATATTTATGTCCATCCTTCTAGCACAAGCAGGCCAAACAATGCTAACACTTCCAAAGGAGGCTCAAAGTGCCTCGGTCTATTCGGCCATGTCCGAGTTCACAATTTACCCATGTTCCTTCTAAATTGGGCGTCCTAAATTCTTCCATTCACATGGATAACCCAATCTCATTCCCACTTGCCTTATTGGACAACCTCACTACACATCAACTCTATCAATTTCCTATCTCAAACCATGTGTAAGAGTCAAAGAAAGAAGAATGAAAATTGTCAAAGGAAGTAGTGTGTTGAAGTTTTCACCGGACGAAGCTTCATGGGCCCACATTTTTCCCATTACCCATGCAGATGTCACCTATAATATCCATGGGCTTTGCATGTAATAGACACATAAACATTGTTCTTTCACAAACTTGCATTGAGCCTCATTCACCCGCGATACAGCCATCTAGGTATATTTCTGGAAGGGGGACCATAGGTGTAAGCCAAGCCCATGGTAAAACCTATCACTTGGACCTTCCTACAATCAACACCTTCCATGCCTCAAGTTCAACCACCCCACCCATTTAATTCACCCTATCCCTAGCCCCAGCACTCAACGATGTGTCTATCGATCCACAAGGGCCACCTAGCTCCCTTGGCAGAGCTTTGGGCACAAATTTGTTGCCATGCCTCTAACAAACTACTGATCTTGACTCCCCAAGAAAAGGCTATCAAGTAAATGTCAAAGAAAGTAGCAAAAAGAGTCAAAGAAAGCAGTTGTGCTAGAGAAGTCCTTGTGTTGTGGAGAAGTGCACCCACATGGGGCACACCTTCCACCCATTGTGCCCATGTACATCACCTACATATTTCACTATGGGTATCATAATTTTTTCACTTCACATCTCATGTCATGCATAAACACTTTCACCTACACCTAACCTTGTCACAATGCCAACCCTCCATGTATATCTTTGGATAGGGGACCATGGTAGCCCGAGCCCATGGTACAACCCATTGCCTTAGAGAACCCTCGATGTATCTCCCAATGGGTTTTCGTGCCTATATTTTTGCTTTGACTCCAATTTAGCATCAAGAAGACCTCACCATAGCCATATTTACCATGAAGAAGCCTAATGTCTAGGCATTGTGCTATAAAATATAAGCATACTACCTTGTCATGCCAAGGTGCCCTAGACCTCCATCTATCCATACTCATCATTCCATAGGGTCTTAACTCTCCTTTCACCACCCACCACTCAAGGTGTGGACCGCTTCTCCGTGCTACCTTATCTTGAAGGGTCCACACCACTTCCCCAACCAATAGAGGGGCTAGCATGAAGAACCTCTACATCACCTATCACTTTCCATGCTGCCTTAAGAAGCTTTTTACCATCAAGGTTACTCAAAGCTACCTATCACCTTGCCCTATCATCTCATTGTAGATCGATCCCAAGCTAACTAGTTAACCTTGTCACCAACTCCATGTCATATCCTGGACCATCCACCACCATCCACTTCTCAGCAACAACAGCTTCACAACTGACTTTGGTGATGTGAGAACGCAGTCACCATTAGGAAGGGGGATATGTTAACCACTCCGTTGGTTAACATGCTTTGGCACACTCGACTATGTTAAGGCGCTTTACCATCTTACCCATGCAAACATGTACTTATTTGTTTGTAAGATGAAATTGAAACATATAAAGCAGCCTTACTGTGCACTTAATGTCAAATAGGGAAAGTCTGTGAACCTAGTATACATAGTTACTTAACACTAGTAATAGAAGTTTGAGTGGCCCTAGTGTGAACCAGTCACTTGTATATAAGACATTTTTGATAATATGAAATACACAATCATTCCCTTGCAATAGTTGTCTTATGAGCTCTCTTTCTTCCCTCTTCTTGCTTGCTTGTATGCTTTTAAATTCATGCTTGAACAGGTTTGATTGTAGTTTTCCCTCTTACATTAGTCTCTACTTCCCATGCCTTTTATGAGAGACAGCTATCATAGAGAACCATCACAAAGACAGATCTCTTCTTGCCTTCATCTAGGAAGTGAGAGCTCTCCCTTCACCCCTTTTGCAAGAAGCATTCCATTCTGACAACAGAGTAAGGATCCGATTGACAAGCTAGTGCTCCCACATGGGAAGTCTCATTTTGTGGCTCGAAAGCAAGACCCAAAGACCCATGCTTTAGTAAGGCTAAGGTAAACTCTTGACTTGAAAGGTGATAAGACCCTTTTTATCCAAGTAATAGTTGAATAGCCTGTGGAAAAAATGATCCACATTTACAAGGTTGGCTATGGCTGAAAATTTATAAGCACAGTCCTTGAACTGCTACTCCACATATTTCACTATGGTTGAAATATTATAAGCATAGTCCTTGAACTGCTACTCTCCACATATTTCACTTTGTGCATACTTGTCTTCATACAAAACTTGAGTGTATGTGCCTCTATTTAGGTTGGTCATGCCTTTCCTCACGATAGGCCAATATAGACATACACAATAATAATAAAAATCATAAAAATCAACATGTCCAAAAAATAATAAAAATCAACCACACAAGATCTATCTGTAGAAATGAGACATTGCTAAACCTATAACTTACTTATGCTAACTATACTAGTACTTATACTATGCATGCTACCTAACTTATACTAACTTATAACTTATAGTAACTATAATACTACTTTATTGACCAAATAATATATAGTAAATATATACCTATACTACTTTAAGATATAGAATAAATAGGAAATTAATATCCTTAAAAACCCTTTAAAAAATAGACAAGCTTAAGTACATGAATGAGGAAATAGTTCTAAAGGCATGTAAATAATTATCTACTTAAGAAGATTTTATTGAGATTTTACACGTGATTTATTCTTGCATCACTAACTCCTTTGCTATCTTAGCTACTACATTTTGCAACTCCATCTTCTTGTTGAAATATACAAGTGAATAGGGTGTGTGCGGGAACAAGCCCTTGGTTAGAGGCTGTAAAAGAGAATCTGTAAATGTGAGAGAACCTGTGAAAAGGTGAGAAGAATCTACTGGGAGAGAATAAAGGGTAGCATGAGAAGATTTAGGAAGTGTGGAGATATTCTGGAAAAAGTGAAGAGGTGGAGAGAATCAAGCAAAAGAGGTGGAGTGAATCAAGGAGAAATCAGTGGGATTAGATGCTTGGATGTAAACTCTATAAATTGAGGCATTGGCCTAATGAGAATTTGCTAGTTTTTGATTATCCATGCCTACATTAAGCTATTTGTTAATTACTCACTAATCACATCTTAATTATCATCTAATCACTTTATTAATGATGTTGATTCTAGTATTTGATCCACCATAGCTCATCACATTGCTCTAATTTGAACATGGTATCAGAGCCAAGCCTAGAATCCATCAATTTGTGAGCCCATTATCTTGCTAATCATTTTGCTAATTAGGATTAGTAGAAAATTATAACTTTTCCCTCTTTTTTCAACTATTCTCTGTACCCCCAGCCAGTGGAGGAGCTCCCTCTCCTTGCACACATAAAATTAGCTCCATTGCTTCTAGCCATACATAGCCAACCCATAGGAGCACCAGCCAAGCCAATCACAAGCGCAAATCGCCAGCGCATCAAGAAGAAATCATGTTTTTTTCTAGCGCAGGTTTTTCTAAGAAAGTTGCAGATCTTGTCTTCATCCAATCAAATTGCTCTAATTCCTCATAGCTCCAGGGGTTTTCAAGCATGCTCTACAAGCTGGTGAAGTCAGAATTCAATTTGATCAAGTCTACAGTGAGATCCAAGCTCTTCATCAAATCTGTAGGTGACTTTGGTAAAACAGAGATTAAGCATTCAATATTTGGTCAAATCTTGTGTTTATTGGCTTAATCCTCTACTAGACTCATTGCTATTGATGGCCTTGAAAGCATTTGAGCTCATTTGAAGTCTAAGGCCCTAGATCTGGACTCCCCGCATACTCTGTTTTCTACACACAAAATAGAGGATTAATTTGTTAATCAATGATTAATCAATGCTAATCACTATATTTTGGTACAATTGAGGGTTCAAATTAACCATTAGGTATCTGATAGAGATCCCTATAACTTCAAATTGCAACTCGGAGTTGGTTTGATACTCCAACCATTCCGTACAAATTGGTTACCCTTGATTTAATGTAATTTCTAGTAAAATTATGCTAATAAAATTGTGGTAATGATCATTTTTCATTTAACCCTTGGTTAATGCTTGTAAATCTCACTCAAATTCAAGATTATTTATAGCAAGAGTTGCATTTGGGAATGTGCATAAGAATGAATGCCATATGCATTATGTATTGGGCACATTATATCAGTGCAAAAATGGGATCAAACACTGTCCTTATCCAGAATAAGGCAAGAGGTAAGACCTCCCGCATAGATTTGGGTTTGTATTGCATAATGACACAAGATAAACATCAAAATCCTAAAAGAACTGTCAACAAAACATTTAAATATGTTGCTCACATGAAGCAAGAAGACCTGATGGACAAGCTCATGGCCTCAGCCACCATGAAAGAAGAAGAAGATCTTTTTCCAAGAAGAAGATCCACACCGAGAAGAAGATCTAAAGGAAGCATTGAAGGAAGACATGGACGCCTGAAGAGAAGCTGCCACAACAAGAAGACTGAAGACAAGAGAAGATGTGAGGCTCCAAAGAGTGAGGAGCCATGTGAAAATCTCTGAGAGAGAGAGAGAGAGAGAAACCCCACAACCCAATGTAACATGCCCCAACAAAGTAAAACCACCTCTGAGCCACCGATGATGTAGGCCACATGGTAGATGTATGTGTGAGCACTTTAGTCAAGGTCGCGGACACTTGTAGTAGCCTTGGACACATACAGAGAGAGTGTGTCAAGGACTATGAGTTTAGGGACTTGAGGCACTAGTCACGGGCTATCAAGTAAGAGAGAAACTTGGTACAGGGTCCAGGTGTGCTAAGTTAACTTGAGGGGAGGAGTGCTAGACACTAGTCGCGGACTATCAAGTAAGAGGGAAACTTGGTATAGGGTCCAGGTGTTCTAGGAGTATTCACTTGAGGGGAGGTGTTGAAATATACAAGTGAATAGGGTGTGTGCGGGAACAAGCCCTTGGTTAGAGGCTGTAAAAGAGAATCTGTAAATGTGAGAGAACCTATGAAAAGGTGAGAAGAATCTACTGGGAGAGAATAAAGGGTAGCATGAGAAGATTTAGGAAGTGTGGAGATATTCTGGGAAAAGTGAAGAGGTGGAGAGAATCAAGCAAAGAGGTGGAGTGAATCAAGTAGAAATCAGTGGGATTAGATGCTTGGATGTAAACTCTATAAATTGGGGCATTGGCCTAATGAGAATTTACTGGTTTTTTATTATCCATGCCTACATTAAGCTATTTGTTAATTACTCACTAATCACATCTTAATTACTCATCTAATCACTTTGTTAATGATGTTGATTCTAGTATTTGATCCACCATAGCTCATCACATTGCTCTAATTTGAACACTTCTCGCATTGAGTATTATGCTTTGTGTGATTGACCTTAATGTTGATGTGAAGAGGCTTTGTCGTCAATCCAATTAGATCTATTTGTTCCTCCCTCTTCTTGCTATCACCTACAAGAGCTAGTGTGCCACATAAACAATGGCAGTAATGATATTACCATAAATTACTATAAATCAACCTATATCTATCACCTGGAAGAGGTAGCACTAGATTGACAAGCTCATGTGATAATGCCATGAACCTACCTACATCTACTTATATTGTTCTCCTTCTCACTCCATACCTATGCTAATTGGTCCCCTTTGGAGTCTTTTGAAGTAATCGCTCACCCAAGAATGAATCTACAATCTAATCTCTATCCATGTGGAGTCCTTCAAAGCCAGCACACTCAGTACTACCCAAGGAGTCTTTTGAATTGAATCGCTCACCCAAGGATGAATCCAGAATCTGATCTCTATCCACGTAGAGTCTTTCAAAGCAAGCACTCACTATCCCAATGATGAATCCACAATCTTATCTCTATATAGACTAAACTAAGATGAACAAAAGAGCAAGCACGATTGTGAGTTGGTTTGTTAACCACTCAATACGTTAACATGGTTATGCCCTGCCATTTTACCCACTGGAATGGACACTTAACTTTTGTGAGACGATACTGAAACACCTTAAGTTTTTAATATTAAATAGGAAAGCCTAAGAACTCTGTGTACATACTTGCTCTCAAGACTAGTAATAGAGGTCGCATATATCATTTAGAAGTTGGTTGGCCTAGTGTGAAAACTAGTCACTTATATATAAGTCATTTTTTACACTAAGTAATACACAATCATTCCCTTGCAAATAGAGAGCTCTTCTCTTCTCTATTCTTGCTTGCTTGTATGCTATTGGATTCTTGTTGCATGCTAGATGGATTCTCTTGAATAGGTTTGCTTGTAGGATTCCCTCTTCTTCTTCTTCCCCTACCATTTATCAGAGACAACCACTGTAAAGAGGAATATCTATTTGCCTCCATCTAGGCAAAGAGAGTTCTCCCTTCACCCCATTGGCAAGGAGCATCCCGATGTGACAATGGAGTGAGGATACAACAAATGAGAGATAGTACACCCACATCGGGAAGTTACAATAATGTAGCTCTAAGAATTAAAGGCCCAATGACAGATGATTCTACAAGGTGCTAAGGTAAGAGACAATGGAGTCAAGATACGCCAAATGAGAGCTAGCACACCCACATCAAGAATTTAATGGCAACTCTAAGGCAAAGCCGAACGACATGATTTTACAAGGCACTAAGGTAAGCTCGTAACTTGAACATATTTAGTGCCGCTAATGGGACTAGCTTCGGGCTTAGCTCCATTCTCATCCCATCCATTCCAAGCTATTAGGAGTACTTAATATGACCCAAAGTTGATTAGGAGATCACACTCTAAAAAACATATGGTTTTGGAGTCTTGGATGTGTTTAGTTTGTTGTTTTTATTTTGATTTGAAGCTTGTTGCATTAGGACATTTTATTTTCATCTCTTGAAAGGGTAAAACCATTGGCCTTTTGTATGATTTTGGAGCCATAAGGCTTTAATCTTCTTGCATTTTGAGCCAATAAATAAATTAGCAATTATGATTAGGAGTGGAATCCACTCTAAAAATATAAGCATCAAGCTCCATTAGGTCTAGATTAGCAGACTAGGATAATTAATTTATGTTCATGCATTTCATATTTTTGATGCATTGTTTGAATTGGTAGCTTAAAAGCATACATATCCAACAAAAAATAATTTAAAAATACATAATATAGTGCATAACCCTATTAACTAGGATGAGGACCCTTAATCATCCCTTAGGTCTAGATTAGACTAGGATAATTAATTTATGTTCATGCATTTCATATTTTTGATGCATTGTTTGAATTGGTAGCTTAAAAGCATACATATCCAACAAAAAATAATTTAAAAACACATAATATAGTGCATAACCCTATTAACTAGGATGAGGACCCTTAATCATCCCTTAGGTCTAGATTAGACTAGGATAATTAATTTATGTTCATGCAGTTCATATTTTTGATGCATTGTTTGAATTGGTAGCTTAAAAGCATACATATCCAACAAAAAATAATTTAAAAACACATAATATAGTGCATAACCCTATTAACTAGGATGAGGACCCTTAATCATCCCTCATCAAGTCTAAACAATCTCAAAAAACTCAAGAAACTAGGCCAAACAGGTTGGGAGATGTGAGCCCGTGAGTCAACATACAAGTGAGCCTAGACCCATGAGCCGTGAGTGTGAGCCTAGAGACATGAGTCTAGAGAAGCAAGCCTATAGCCATGAGTAGGTATACCTAATATCTATCAACCAATTATTACTACATTGAAGACTTGTAAGGACATACCTACTCATATTCTTTAAGGATTTTCTCGTGATACAATCTATACTAGCTACAAATTCCAAGGAAAATTCTTGTACTAACCAATTATTACTACCTTGAAGACTTGTAAGGACATACCTACTCATATCCTTTAAGGATTTTCTCATGATACAATCTGTACCAACTACAAATTCCAAGGGAATTAAAGTATAATTAGTTGCACACCAACCCTATCTAGGCTTAGTTCATAAAAGTTTGTTCTCCCCAGCAAGTAGGCCTATTTCATAAAAGCAAAATATGCAAATCTAGTTCACATATATATATATATATATATATAAAAGACGTGAGTCTACAAACATGAGCATGCATACGAGTTTAGAGGCGTGAAGTTGGACATGTGAGCCTAAGGAGGAGGTCTTTATCTTTTTCTAAAGCCAAAATCCCAAAGATGAAAAGACAACCTTGAAGAATCCTTTGAAGGGAAACCTGTAGTCTTCAAAAAGAAAAGAATCCCTAAAAGCTAATCAAGCTCACTCTTCTGACAATTCGGGTAACAAAGCAAGTACCTAAGAGCCAAACCCAACCCCAACCACATGAGTGATTTCGAAGCCACCCCACCCACCACTCCAACCAAACCAACGTTACACCTCCACCCATAACCCTCCCATCAATCTATCCGCACCATCCTTCACAAGAGCCCCTACTTCATCTACCTTTCATCCCTTGAGCCTACAACCTCTCCCCTAACTCAACCACCAAACTACTATGTGCATTATGAACTGGGCACCCTAAATTTGGGCAAAGCTATTCAAAGCAGAGATTTGACTAAGAATGTTTTATGAAATAATTCTTCCAAAATGTGCAACATGCCTAGAATCTTTCAGCCCTTCTCGGTAAACCCTCTTCTGTGACATGATGCCATTCGCAACTTTTTGGTCGCCCTGTGTGCACAGTGAAGCTTTCAAGAAAAAAAAAGTAGGCCTATGCAGAGGGGGATACTACCTAGGGGGAGAGGGGGGGCGGGAGTGCATGTGCATGTGAGTGCAAAGGTGCAAGTGCATATGTGGGGTGTGTATGCATGGTGTAAGTGCCCGTACAAAGGAGAGTGGCTATGCCTGAAGGTACTTGTATGCATGGGTAGGGTTTGGGCTTGTGCACGTGCTAGTGAGTGTAAGTGAATGTGGGGTGTGTATGCATGGTGTAAGTGCCCGTACAAAGGAGAGTGGCTATGCTTGAAGGTACTTGTATGCATGGTGTGGGACTTTCTCCACCAAACCTTCGACGGACAGATGTGGAGGTTTTCCCTAGCATGCTCTATGCTTCACAGTATATGAATTAAATTTGAGGTAACGAACTTACACTCTAAACCCCAAACAATGTTGTCCACAACCTCCATTAGCATCGTCATATCATGAGTATGTTGCCACCCATGATGCCTTGTTTATCTATGCAAGAGGGCCTCATGTGGGCACTCTTTATTTAACTTTGCATGGATACCTCAAGATTCAGTTTACTTTAATATAAGGCAAGCTATGTGTGTCATAGAAGAACCTTAGATGCTATGTGTAAAATACAACTTGTTTATAAGAGATGCAATGTGCAATTTGTTGAAATATACAAGTGAATAGGGTGTGTGCGGGAACAAGCCCTTAGCTAGAGGCTGTAAAAGAGAATCTGTACATGTGAGAGAACCTGTGAAAAGGTGAGAAGAATCTACTGGGAGAGAATAAAGGGTAGCATGAGGAGATTTACGAGGTGTGGAGATATTCTGGGAGAGGTGGAGTGAATCAAGGAGAAATCAGTGGCATTAGATGCTTGGATGTTAACTCTATAAATTGAGGCATTGGCCTAATGAGAATTTGCTAGTTTTTTATTATCCATGCCTACATTAAGCTATCAATTAATTACTCACTAATCACGTATTAATTATCATCTAATCTCTTTGTTAATGATGTTGATTCTAGCATTTGATCCACCATAGCTCATCACATTGCTGTAATTTTAACATGGTATCAGAGCCTAGCCTAGAATCCATCAATTTGTGAGCCCATTATCTTGCTAATCACTTGGCTAATTAGGATTAGTAGAAAATTAATATTTTCACCTCTTTTTCAACTAACCTCTGCACCCCCAGCTAGTGGAGGGGCTTGATCTCCCTCCAGGAGAAACATTAGGGGAAATGCTTCTAGCCTAACATAGCTGTACTCCCCACAATTCATCTCATCAAGAAATTTCTCCAAACCGCCAAGCGTAGATGCCGTTTTTCGCTGATTTGCAGGCGCCATTTTTTCTGAGAAAAATTGACATCTCTTCTTCTCCAGTTGTAATGGGTCTAATTCCTCTTAGCCTCGGGGGTTTTCAAGCATGCTCTACAAGCTGGTGAAGTCAGAATTTGATTTAATCAAGTCTACAGTGAGATCCAAGCTCTTTATCAAATCTACAGGTGACTTTGGTAAAACAGAGATTAAGCATTCAATGTTTGGTCAAATCTTGTGTTTCTTGGCTTAATCCTCTACTATACTAATTGCTATGATGGCCTTGAAAGGATTTGAGCTCATTTGAACTCTAAGGCCTCAGATCTGGGCTCCCCGCATACTCTGTTTTGTGCACACAAAACAGAGGATTAATTTGCTATCAGTGCTAATCACTGAATTTTGGTACAATTGAGGGTTCAAATTAACCATTAGGTATCTGATAGAGATCCCTATAACTTCAGATTGCAATTAGGAGATGGTTTGATACTCCAACCATTCCGTATAAATTGGTTACCCTTGATTTAATGTAATTTCTAGTGATTTTATGCTGATAAATCTGTTGTAATCATCTCCTAAACACCAGATTGAGTTGTAAAAGGGTAGACACTGTCCTTGAATCTTGAAATTGGATCAAGAAGTAAGACCCCCTTCACATCATCATGAGTACAGCACAAGAAATAGCCAAATTTAATGGGGAGCAGTTTTACACATGGCAGACAAAAACCATGTATTTGCTCATGAGGAAAAATCTGGGGGCTAGTTGAGGGAAGAGATGAATGCCCAGAGGTGAGAGGGGAAAATGAGTGGACGAGCAGGAATGAAAAAGCATTGGGACTTATTGCACTCAGTTTAAATGATGAAATCATTCATCACATCACATGGATACAATGGGCAAAAGTTGCATGGGATAAACTCAATAAATTATTTGGCACACAAGCTAAAAATTCAAAGATAAATCTGTTAATGCAATTCTACAAATTGGATATGAAGGAAAGTGAACCTTTAATCACACACTTGAACAGATATAAAAGCATTAAGCAACAACTGCAGCTATTGGCAAAAAGGTAGAAGATGAGGCACTAGCAGTGCTTCTGAAGAGTGTGGATAAAGATGAATATGAAAATATTGTAGCAACACTAAAGAATGTACCTGAATTGAAGTGACACGAGATAGAAGGAGCTCTACTAGAGCAAGAGTGCAGAGGCAAAGAGAAGAAATGGCTCGACTCAATAGCAGGAGAAGAAAAGCATTCTTCACCCGAGGAGGATTCTCTCGAGAACGAGGACGAGGAAGAGGCAGAGTAGGAGGAAGGACCTTAACTTGCCACAACTGTGGAAAGCCAAGACACATGGCAAGCGACTGCTACAGCAAACCCAGTGGAGAAGGAACGACATCGGCAAACTTCATGGAGGCTCCTAAGGAAGTAGAGTCAGATCATCTTTTCAAAGAGAGAGAGAGAGAGAGAGAGAGAAACCCCACAACCCAATGTAACTTGCCCCAACAGAGTAAAACCACCTCTGAGCCACCGATGATGTAGGTCATGTGGTAGATGTATGTGTGAGCACTTTAGTCAAGGTCACGGGCACTTGTAGTAGCCTTGGACACATAGAGAGAGAGAGAGCGTCAAGGACTATGAGTTTAGGGACTTGAGGCATTGGTCGCGGACTATCAAGTAAGAGGGTATAGGGTCCAGGTGTGCTAGGAGTATTCACTTGAGGGGAGGTGTTGAAATATACAAGTGAATAGGGTGTGTGCGGGAGCAAGTCCTTAGCTAGAGGCTGTAAAAGAGAATCTGTAAATGTGAGAGAACCTGTGAAAAGCTGAGAAGAATCTACTGGGAGAGAATAAAGGGTAGCATGAGGAAATTTAGGAGGTGATATTCTGGGAGAGGTGGAGAGAATCAAGCAAAAAAGGTGGAGTGAATCAAGGAGAAATCAGTGGGATTAGATGCTTGGATGTAAACTCTATAAATTGAGGCATTGGCCTAATGAGAATTTGCTAGTTTTTGATTATCCATGCCTACATTAAGCTATCAATTAATTACTCACTAATCATGTATTAATTACGTCTAATATCTTTGTTAATGATGTTGATTCTAGCATTTGATCCACCATAGCTCATCACATTGCTGTAATTTTAACACAATTCACAATGCAACCTCTTCCAAACAGTTCCTTTATGGCTATATGAGATCACCTTTTTTTAATTTCATTTTATGGTTGCTTCTACAATCCAATTCTACCATCATGAGATTACAAGCCAATATATTTCTTAACTAAATAATAACAATGCTAATGCGACCAATGGTTATGTGAGATCACCTTTTTCAATTTGATTCTATGGTTGATTACAATTCAATTCATAAGTTGCTTACAATTTCATAGTTTCTACTGTAAGTACATTACAATAAGTACATTTCATAGTTTCTAACTGTAAGTACATTACAGTAAGTACATTTCATAGTTTCTACTGTAAGTACATTACAAGCTAATAAATTTATTACCTAAATATTAATAATGCTAACATAAGACCTAAGCAATGAAATGTTTATCTTGACTCTCCATATCATTATTTTAAAAACAAATACCATAAGAACTTAAGAATACAAGCTAACATATTTATCAATTAAGAAAAAATAATGTTAACAAAAGACCTAAACAATCGAATGAAAAAGCTTTAGATTTGAAAACATTGATCTTCCCAAACTACAATAATTTATCTTGAAATGTTTATCTTGACTCTCCATAACATAAGACCTAAGCAATGAAATGTTTATCTTGACTCTCCATAACATAAGACCTAAGCAATGAAATGTTTATCTTGACTCTCCATATCATTATTTTAAAAACAAATACCATAAGAACTTAAGAATACAAGCTAACATATTTATTAATTAAGAAAAAATAATGTTAACAAAAGACCTAAACAATGGAATGAAAAAGCTTTAGATTTGAAATATCTTCCCAAACTACAATAATTTATCTTGTAAAAGTTTATCACAAGTATAAGACTTATAAAGTTAAAAAAGTATCACCTTCACAAAACATAAAAAAACATCTTGCATAAGTTTCTTATAACTATATGATTTGAAAACTTTTAAAAAAATGGCTTCCCAAAAAACAAGTGCATGCCAATATATTACTAAGCACTATCAACAATAGAGGGACTTTTACTAAATAAAGTTATGACATTATGACAAGTATTTGCAAGACTAGCTCACAAACTCATATGGCAAGACTACAATGTTTCATTTGCTAATATCCTTGGCATAAAAGGTGAGTTCTCTAATTAAGTCCACAATGTAATTAAGGGATTGGCATATGACATTTGTGTTCTCTATGAGCATTTAACTTGGTAGCCTTTGTGTTCTCTCTAGGAGCATTTACCTTGGTGGTGGAAGCCTCTCCATGTTCTTAATTAACGACACACACATCTTCTCTTCTCTCTTGTTGGCCTTGGCTTTAATGAAGTGCTACATTTCCCAAAAACAGAGACCAACTTCTTTCCACTAGTTTCCTTGAGATTGCCAACTATAGCACATCTTGTTCTCTTCATCTTGATCACCATCAGCACCATTAGAAGTATTTTCTTGCCTTGGTGTATTTTGCTTGCCAATTGAAAACTTGTGGGGTGGGATGCCCCACTTTTGCTTGGTATGGGGACATGCTCTTAGGGACCCTCACAGGTTACAAGGCTAATGGTGGTGATTCCATTCGGTCGGCGGGCCATGAGATGTGTCTGCTTCATCTTTTGGAATCTTTTCTCATGAGGTCAGAACTCAAAAGGATTTAGAGCGATAATTAGCCTATGGGCCACACATGGTATCCACACCCACTACGTCTATTTAGATGCTTTCAAAGTATTATATGTTTCCATTGGAACTTAGAAGCCTTT
This sequence comes from Cibotium barometz, assembly GCF_041138505.1. NCBI lineage: Eukaryota > Viridiplantae > Streptophyta > Polypodiopsida > Cyatheales > Cibotiaceae > Cibotium > Cibotium barometz. The sequence goes on along the minus strand of NC_141046.1, from coordinate 20,323,704 downwards.
ATAGGCTTTTCCCATGCCTTTTTTAAGAGGGAATAATGATGGTAGCTATTCTAAAGTGAGTGGGAGAGCAAAAAATGAAATTTTCATAAACTTAGCCTTGTATATAAGCTAATCTCATCCAATTGAGCGTGAGAATGTAGAATCAAATTGAGTATTTAATACATCATTTTTTATGTGAGAGGAAGCATCTCAACTTATAGTAGTATTTTTTTTGGCAAGGTCATTTAGTAAGCTACTAAATGAGTAGAAGGGAAGGTGGAGCACAAGCCTTCATGTATGCTTTCTTTTTATGCAATGCCTTCCCTTCTACTAAGTGAGTAGAAGGGAAGGTGGAGCACAAGCCTTCATGTATGCTTTCTTTTTATGCAATGCCTTACTGCACTTTTTTCCCATTTTTTCTAGCACAATGCCATTTTTTGGATCATTGGCTTTTTATCTTCTTTTACATGACATTTTCCACAACTATCTTTAGAAATGTTTTTGAAGACATATCTTTGGGGATGTAGTCCTATTGGTGCTTTAAATGCGCTAACAGAGAAAGACTCGCACAAACATATGAATATGCTAACATATCTTTGGGACTATAGATTTATTGGTGCTCATAGAGAAAGACTTGCACAAACACAATCACAATTTACTCTAGTCTTATATTACTTTAGAGAACCCAAGCCCAATTATATAACAAGAACATGAAGTAGTGTTAACCCCATTTTGGGATTAACGAAGCACTCTCCACCACCACTTAATAGAGTCAATAATAAGTGTCATGAAAGGCACTATAAACATTGTAATATTTATAAGAAAAGCTAGCCACATCCATGCTCCTAGTTAGTTATATTTGGGCACCCAAATGTGAATAAGGGCCATTTGTATTTAAGTCGTTTTCTAATAATGCAAAGGCACAATCACCCTTTATTCTAATTGAGCTCTTATGTACTCCTTGCTCTTTTCTCTTATGTGTGTGTGTGTGTGTGTGTGTTGGTGTGTGTGTGTGTGTGTGTGTGTGTGTGTGTGTGTGTGTGTGAGAGAGAGAGAGAGAGAGAGAGATAGAGTTAAGAGGACTAGCTTATAGTTCTTAGTCCATGTACCTCCCTATGCTTTGTTAGAGAGAGTGTAGAGAGTGAGATGAGAATATTATATTATAGTTCTTAGTGAATGTGCCTCCTTATGCTTTGTGAGAGAGTGTAGAGAGTGAGAGAGGTGTACCTCCCTATGCTTTGTTAGAGAGAGTGTAGAGAGTGAGATGAGAATATTAGCTTATAGTTCTTAGTCCATGTACCTCCCTATGCTTTGTTAGAGAGAGTGTAGAGAGTGAGATGAGAATATTATATTATAGTTCTTAGTGAATGTGCCTCCTTATGCTTTGTGAGAGAGTGTAGAGAGTGAGAGAGGTGTGTTCTTACAAGGCGATGCATCAGCTTCTTTGTGACGAGAGGCGAGGCTTGGGAGAGTGGAGCTAGCAATCATTGGTGGACCTTGGAGGCTTTGGATATCCCGAGCTTGGAAGCAAGGCAAGTGTTCCCACAATGGTTTGTAGCCTATTTCCTTCCCTAAGTCAATGGCCGAGAGTTATTTAGGGGGTGAAAACAAGCCTATTTCCGTCCCTAAGTCAATGGCCGAGAGTTATTTAGGGGGTGAAAACAAGCCATAACATTTTTGGCACCACTACTGAGGAAGCAATCGTGCTTCTTTGCTCCTCTTTAAGCACTCAGCTTCTTCTTTACATGTTTACAAATCATTATTTTCTATTTTTAGTGAAGCTTATATAAAGAAAAGAGTGAATAAGATTTCTATTGTGGAAAGAAAAGTGTGGTAAATGTGTTGTTTTTTGTTGCTTTTGGTTGTGAGATTGAGTTGTGACTACTTGGGTAACTTGAAGGAAAGCAAACCAATCATTTTTATTTTATTTTTTGTTCATGTTAGCATTGTTATTTCTCCACATAAAAAACCAAGGTGCTAGCTTTTTTCATAAAAAATATCGTAGTTTAAATCTTGTTGTGATTACGCTTTGGCCTAACTAATAAGGATCAAAATACATAAGATGTGTTTAAATGTTTATCCAGTTAATTATTTTTTGTTATAATTTATTAATTTACATAGTTTATTACTGTACAGATGCAACTCTCTCTCTCTCTCTCTCTCACACACACACACAAGGCAAGCTATTATGCAACAAGGCATAGCTTCTATGCTTCGTGCATCACCAACACCTCTTGTTTCTCAAACAAGCTAGGGATAGCAAGGTATTTGGTGGCATTGATTAGGACTTAATACAAAGTTACACTATGATAGATTCTTATAGAATGACAACCCCAAAGTCATTTTGAGGCCGAAAATGACAATGGTTCTTTTTGTTATGGTATGAATTGTAGGGTGCACAATAAAACACTAAGTAAAGACTAGCATAGGTGGTTAGAAATGTTAGGCACGGACATGTATGATTGATACTAGTACAAAAAGTATCGATAAGATAAGGTATGTCAAGTACATGTTCAATATACCACTCTTTTTCTAGTTTAAATAATATGAATATAAAATATGGTATGTTGAAAACAATTATGTACAAGTAATAAGTCAAGGTGCATGTCAAAGCATATGGGACATATGGATGAAGCATAGACAAATATGAACTCAAAATTTATAGTTGCACACGGAGTACACTTTGCACTTTTTGGTACGTGTGTGATGCTAAGTGCCATATGGATCGAGAGGTATGCAAGTATGTCCAATGTCATATGGGAACATTGGCCATCCAAGGGCAACATTGGGGAACTCCTCCATTAGATTAAGTGTGCTAATAATTAATTGATATGGCTAAGTGGCCCTTGTCCGACCATGATAATTGGCTAATTGTTGGAAGGGGAAATCGGCTCCACCCACTTGAGTGGGCCCCGGGTGTGTACGAAAAAAAATAAAAATAAAAATTAATTGATATGGCACTACGACTGAATAATATGGCACTATGACTAAATATGGCACTAGCGACTGAATACTCCATTAGATTAAGTGTGCTAATAATGACACAATAAGAGTGAGCTAATCTCAGAGGGGCAAGATTAAGCTCACACAAGAAAACAAGATCAACATTACAAGGTTTAGTGTAAGGGGAGCATAAATAGAGGCTTGTTCATAGCCAAATGATGCCTAACAAAAGCTTGCTCGCCATCTTGCCCTTCACAACCGTCAATTATGGTCAAGAATTTGTGTTGCTTCCATCGAGGCATAAATATGGAAGTTGCAGCAGCATCGCTTGTGGTGCCTGGTCGCCTTGCTCATCACTGCGACCTGCTGTTCAACCCTCAAGAATTCTCGCATAAAGGCAATCGATGACAGCGCAGTTCTGGTGCCATAAGACATGGCAGGAATGCTCAGCTTGCAAGGCATGTGCATCGAGTAGCTTGTGATGAGATTAACAATAGCCGACCCAAATTGCATCCACATTCTGAAGTGTCAGGGTATCCAGGTTGATGCAATTCCAATAATGTTTCTGTTGCACAAGGCTTAGCAAGTATAGACAGAGTGGACACATGGAATGACACTGTAAGGTGCCCTTGACCTCAAATTTTGCACATAAACGATTGTATCTGCATCTTTAGAGTGCAGCATACATAGCTTTGAAGCCACCAGATGCAATAGTAGACCCACCATAATGCTCTGTGCAGCGCCTTTGAAGTTCTCAAAACATGCATACCATTGTCCATAGCACATGCAACACAGATGCAAACTAAAAGCTAAACCCAAGTACGCATGAAGGCTCAGCTTGTAGTTACTCTATGACTGTCCCCTTCTCCAAATTGGAAACTCAAGAGGTTGGGCCTCTCTATCTCGTCCTGTGTCTCTTTCTTCTTAGGATACATGGATGTTCCCATGTTGAGGTCTGCAACTGCTCTTAGAATAGAGCAAGCCTTGGATATGGAGGCAGGCATGGCCACACCCCCTTCTAACTGCATACCCTCATTCTCTGACATAAGAAGCGACTGCACATCAGGGAAAAGAAAAGGTTCACAAGACCTTTTAGTAGATCTAGATCTTGGCAATTCCTCTGCTTGCTCAAGGTTCTCTTTTTTAGCAGACTTTTCCATTCCACCTAATTCCAAAGGCTGGCTGAGACTCTCCTTATCAGTTGCAAGCGGCTGTTGCCGTGAATACCATGCTTCCTCATCGGTTCCTTTACGTAACTCCAGGTTTAAATTCGAGTACTTCAATCTGTATTCTTCAAGAGCTTTGAATGCAGTGAGCACAGACTTGCCCCCCATCACCAAGTTTTCAGCCTTCACCTCGAGAGGATCTTTATCATGATCAGTAAAGTTGTCTGCCATGTCAAACATAGCTTTTTCATCATATTTTCCAAGGGGTACATAGTTTTGGGTTGTTTCCTCTTGGAGAGGCACCTCATTGGTGGATGTTTCCTTTATTTCATCCTGTGCTTTTGTTGGAAGCCCAGCATTCTGTTTGGCTGCTTGCTTTAAATTAGCAGACTTGGCATGACAGGTAGAATTGTCTGATATTTCCCTTAACGGCAATCTGGTTCCTGGTTTTTTTGTCCTGGCTGCCGCATCTTTACCCTGTTTCACGCAAGGAGGTTTTAACAGACTACAGAAGACAAATCCTGACACAAATGGACTCAGAAGAGTGTTGTGCATGGAGGCACTAATGTGAAAAACATAGCAAATAGAAAAGACATCAAAGCACATTGCAGGGAACACACACATGCAATAGGGAAAACTCTTAACGACACGAAAAATCCATTGATGCAAGTAAATGCATGTACCTTGAGATCTAAATGGCTAACAGACATGGTATCTGAATTGATGGAGAGATCCGCATTGCGGTTGGTGATCCTTGTTGAGCTGTGAAGAGCAGTCATAACATTGGAGGTCCTCCTTAGGGGTGATTTCTCCTTCCTTTTGGCATTCCTATTGGTGTTGTTGGTTGCAGGATTATCAGAATCATGCACAGCTGCACCAGAGCTCCTTTGCACTGGGGTTCTTCCGCCCCGCACCATGGAAGAAGGCTCCTGGATGGCTGGTTTGTGAGATGAAGAGTTTTCCTTGACAGGGGTTGCTGGCCGCTTGGACGTGAGCCTGTTGGCATCTGATGCGGATAATGATGATGAAGTTACAACAACAGGTGTTTTCTTAGGTGGGGATGGCCTTCTAATGATTTCTGCAGAGAACTCTGATGCAGAGTCTCTGCTAGCAGATCGTTTGTGAGCAGAAAAAGCAGCAGAGGGATCTGCAATAAATTCTTTGCTGAGGGATTGCTTGTGCAGGGGGCGAGCTTTCATTGAGTCATGTCTTTCCGAGGCATGGAGGCCTGCTCTGTTGGGGCTGGAGGCCTTGCTAGAAGAGCTTCTGGCGAGGCGAGGGCCATCCGCGTGATCTTTCACGCTTGGCGATCTTTTCAATGGCGAGGAAGACCGCGCTTTTTCCCTCGAAAGCTCGACTGGAGACGGATCGCGCGAAAACGAGTTCGTCCTGCTCGTCGGCAGAGCCTTTCCTGTTAGAGTTAGGGTTTCTGCAGCAGACGCCTTGCTCGCTAGGGTTGGGGTTTCTGCACCCGAGCCTATGCTTGATAGGATTAGAGCAGACGCCTTGCTGGATAGGGTTAGGGCTTCTTCACCAGATCCTTTGCTCGCTAGGGTTAGGGTTTCACCAGCGCCAGCTAGGGTTGGAGGTCCTGTACCAGACTCCTTGTTAGCTAGAGTTAGGGTTTCTGCCTGCGACAGCCATTGCTTCCTTGCCGAGGACGGAAACTTGCAGTCCTCTTGTTCATTCCTGTGAGCAGATTTTTTCTGAACTGGCGATGGAGGCATGTTATGCAGCAGAGCCTTGCAGGGAGACGCGGGTTTTTTGAGGGGGTTTAGGGTGAACTCGCCGCTGTGTTTCTTCCTTGGAGTCTGTGCAGACGGAGGCAAGGTAACAGGGTCTGGAGACAAGGATGGAGATGGAGAAGGCTTTCGCACAGGAGGAGAAGCAGAAGGAGGTGGGTTTTGGAATTCTGTAGATGCTGCAGCAGGCAGTGGTGATGGCGATGGTGATGGTAATGGTAATTTCTGCTGTCTGCTCTCATGGTTTGCTTTTGATGATGGAGAAGAAGAAGAAACAGCAGCAGCTACAAAAGGGACCTCTTTCTCCTTCTTTTCTTCTGTTTTCGAAGCTTGCCCTGGCTTCATCCTCTTCTGCAGAGAGGCTTTCTTCTCCTCTGCAGAAGTGATGACAACCTCTTTGGGAGAGTGTTTGCTGAAACAGGACCCCATGATGGAGAGAAAGCTAGTGATGAAAATCTAGCACACAAGCTAGCTTGAGCAGAGCAACAGCTCCCAAAACAGAGGAAGAACCTCCTCTTTGGTGATGATTCACCTGACAAAATTTTTGCTCGCACCCATGGATTTCGAGCTATGGCAGAGACCACAGGCATGCAGTGCTTCTAAATCCCATTGTTCTCGATGTGCTCCTTTCTGAAGCCCTCCAATGGAGAGAGCTTAAGCAACTAAACACCTGGATCTGCGTGTTTTGTTGATCATGCGCCATCAATGGTGATGGTAATCACTCCCTTTTTTTGCAAAATATTAACAGATTTTCTGTACTTCTGGTGGGATTACCAGTGTTTGATGCATGTTTATGAAGGCAAATTAATTTAGCTAGGTTTGCAAGAGTGAAACTATAAATAAAATGAGTTTTTCGCACACGCTTTTTTTCTCCTTTTTTTTTGTCTGTTAAATTGTTAATGTCAGGCAACGGGAAGACCAAAATTTGAAATTTGAATCAAGTGGGCTCCCCCCTTTTCAGGCTCTCTGTCCCTGGCGAATTTTTAGGCAATGTCAAAATTAATATTTATTTATTTTCCTCCAAGTCCAAACGTCCCTTCTAATCATTAATTAATGAGAAAATCACATGCCATTGAAAAACAATATATATTTAGGGGACATAAACCGGAGATTAGATGTCTTTATGTCCCCTAAATGTTGTTTTCAATGGCATTAATTACTACTTCTCCTCAGTCACTATGAAAAACACACAAGTCACTTCCCAAGGTAGTGTGCAAGCACCTCATCCCTCCTTGAACCATCTCTCAGATTCTCTCCCCTCTCGGCCCGCCCTCCGTGCTTTACGACGAAAGAGTTTATAGGCAATGCCACCTGTAAAAAACATGAATTTGTGAGATGTCTAATTCCAAGACAAGTTGGTCAAGTTGGTGAAGTGTAGATTGTGTAAAAAGGTACAACTTACCACCAAGTTCTCATCACTCTCAATTGTATTCAATTTGGTGACATCAATATTCTCTGAAAGAATGTACATTGACTCGCCTTGAGGAGGTGCCGATGTGAGGTCTTGGACCGGTTGCCTTCTTTTTTGAAATGAAGTCTTCACCACATACCTGATGGTAAAAGGGCTTCCTATCCTTGATTGCAAAAGGAGGTCTGTAGCAAATTTTTCCTTGATTCGCTAGCATCATAAAATACTCCAAAGGCTTTGTCACATCCCTGACACTATGAACAAGCCTAACCTTGTCTCCTAAGAGGGGAAGTTCTCTCTCTCATTAATGACCTATGTCAAGATCCATTACTTGATCTAGATTTAGAGTACGTTAATGTGTGAGAGATAACAAGTCGATGAACCTCTTGAGGTGCTTTAGAAAGGCCTTGTCATTCTTGTAGATATAACATATGTAATCTTCAAGCACCCTCATTGTTGATTGTTGCCAGCTAAGCTTACATAATAGGACTAAATGGTTGTGTCCAAGCAATCTTTGTGCAACAAGAGGGTTTGTTGCACATGGGTCTCACCCTCTCATGGCAAGGTCCACTCTTTGGAAGAAAGTTGTGCAACATGGAGGCTTCCATGTGGCCATATCAAAAAAATAGACGAAGAGAAAGAAATGAGGCTTCAAAACTTAAAGGGACGCACAAATGACACATTTTAAAAGACAATGCCTTATATAGTCAACTTTGTTCTAAAAAAAGCACTCTAATAAATTAAAACTTGTAAACAAAACTTATATTCTTAAAAAAGCTGTGAAGTAAACTAATGTGTAAACTAAAACCACATGCATGAACTTACGTAAACGAAACTTATATTCTTGAAAAAGGTGTGAAGTAAACTAATGTGTAAACTAAAACAGTAAGCATAAACTTACGTAAAAATGAATTTCAAAAACTAAAACCATTGTATAAACTAAAACCAACGTATAAATTCAAACTATACACGTAAACTTGGATCATAAATGATCAAAGTGCTAAATATTCATTCAAGTTTGAGAGGTTACATTCACATTTATATTTACAAGTCACCTCCAAGCACTATGATTGGAAGCTTCACTCCTCTTTATGGAAACCGTATCTAAATGAAGGGGTTCCCAAAAAAATTTAATGTACTTCCACCTCATATAAGGAAACACCATATAAAACCTAGTGATAAGTTTTCCCTTTACTACATATCATATGAGGAAATGTCCCTTTTATGAGCATCCTCCTTTGTATCCCAACCTTGGGGTACTAGCATGTCAAGGGCTTAGGTTACACTTTCCTTGTAAACCCTCATGGTTAGGGTCTTGTGCACAACTACCTTATGAAAAAAAAAATTTTAAAAAAACAAGAAGTGGCATAAACCATCCCAAATTAGCTTGTTATGAGCCATAAGGGAATTTCACACAACCTGCATTATTGGAAGCTCTCAACCATAACCTATTAGGGACAGGAAACTCAAGGCTACGGGCCACTCAAAATTTTAGTGTACTTCCACCTCATATAAGGAAACACCATAGTTAGATTTTGTCAAATATAAAACCTGATGATAAGTTTCTCCTTTACTACATAGCGTATGAGATGTTCCCTTTATAAGCATCCTCCTTTGTATCCCAGCCTTGGGGTAGTAGCATATCAAGGGCTTCGATTACACATTCCTTGTAAACCTACATGGTTAGGGTCTTGTGCACAACTCCCTTATAGATTATTTTTTAAAAGAAATAAGTGGCATAAACCATCCCAAATTAGCTTATTATGGCCCATAGGTGAATTTCATGGTGGCATGGATGTCTAGACACAACCTTTCATTCATGACATGCTGACTAGAGATTATATTAGGGCTATGTGGCAGAGAACTGTGAGAGCTCAGGAAAGAGCATGGGAGGAGGTTGAGGAACCCTAGATCAGTGAATCTCCTTACATAAATAAATATTGGATTATGGAATAAAAACTTTTGTTTCCTTTTTGTCTTGCATAAGCTTCTAGTAAATTAACTCGAGTAAGTTTCTAAATTATTATACGAAAAGTTACTAAAATTAGTATACAATGTGTTAACAAGAATTTTGTGAAGATTGGGTAATTCCAACATTTTTGAATTAGGTAGTGGGAGTAGTTCCTAAAATAACACAAATGAGTGATCTATGTTTACCTTTTCCAATGTTTCCATGAGACAATAATAATTTTTAATCACAGATTCTTAGCAAAGATGGTATTAGACACAAGAAAGATGTCTATCTAGGTGTCAGGTCTTACGAGGATTGATGAATGCTAGGCTAGAATAGCATTCACCTATGAAAGATTATCCGCTAATTCCTATCTAGCTAGAGAACAAGTCATAAAGAACATGCAAGATAACTTTTCCCATTCTAAACGACGCTTTATGTGGAGATCTAGAAGGGATAGAACATCAACATTTGTCCTTTATATAGGCTTAAGCTATTAAGCCTATGTCTGAGAGAACCTCGTTCTCACGATGATTATGGAGAAGCTGAGGTTAGCGAAGAAGTATATCATAAAAGGAGATGAACCCTTGTCCTTAGGAGAGTTCATTAACAAGGCTAAATTCCTTAACCTTATACCTCCCACATCGTAAGTTTATATACGATGACCATGGGAGCGAGCTTACATTGTTTGGAAAAGTCATGCTAGAGATTAATAAGGTAAAAAGATCAAGATTTGAAAAGTATTTTAGATAAGATGGCAAATAAAGGAATCAGGTTAGTAAAAGAGTTGTGAATAGATGCAAGCTCTTATTATGGCTCAGAACGAGACCATAACCCATACTTAGGAAGCAGTGGGCATAGCTTTTGGCCTCGGATAGAGATATGGCAGAGCAATGTTCTTTGAAAGTTTAAGGAATATTACTACGGTCAACCCTACCAACATTTGAAAAGGATTTCAGATAAGATGGCAAATAAAGGAATCAAGTTAGTTAGTAAATGAGTTATGAATAGATGCAAGCTCTTGCTATGGCTTAGAACGAGACCATAACCCACACTCAGGAAGCAATGGGCATAGCTTTTGCACATCTGGCCTAGGATAGAGATATGGCAACACAATGTTTAAGGAATATTACTATGGTCAACCCTACCAACATCCTTTCTTATGGCAAAGTTCTATCTTGAGTTTAAGGAATATTACTACGGTTAACCCTACTAACATCTTTTCTTATGGTGGTGACAATGGTTACAAACTACTAAGAGGAAATTTGTGTTTGAATAAGTTTTGATCATCGATCCTTCTATGCATCAAACCTTAGCTTGTCAATAATAATGGAGAAATTAGAATTATTAGAATTTTTGGTAGCACCCCATTACCCTTACATGAGCACAATGCCTGACTTTATCACCTCTCATTGTATTTACCCTGGGCAAAGTTTATAGTTGTTGGATATTACCACCTCGCTCGATTACTTTGAATCTCCAAGAGAGAAGCTCTCATGTTGTTGTAAATTTGACAGCTATAATAAAACTTTTTACTTTCTATGCATTCCTATTTGAATAAAGTTTGAAATTTAGAGAGAGACAATACATTGTGATGTGTAATACGCAATAGTGTAACAAAACCATATTAATTCTCCTTTCTTGGATAGGAATCATGAATCACACCAATTACAACTAGGCTAACCTCTTATATGATAATGAGGCACTAGACCATGACTTACAAGATACCTTGCATAAAGCTCAACTTAGATTTTTCAAGGGTGAGAGAAAGAACCTCCAAGAAGCCATGGAGTCTTGGATTGAATCCATGGAAGAGTACTTTGACATGGTAGGTGACAACAATGAGCAAAGAGTAATATGGCCTTCGCTCGATTAAAAGTCACCGAAGTAGCTAAAGTTAGATGGAAGAACAATTGTGAAACCAACAGGTTTAGATCAAAGTGACATATCATGGGATGACATGAGAGAGTATCTTTGTGATCAATTTTGACCACCACGTTTCTAAGAGGATAAGCTAAACGAATTCCTAGAAGTAGACAAGAAGGGAAAGACTATAAAGGAGTATCACGAGGCATTTGCTAATCTCCTTCGCTTTGCCCTACAACAAACAGATGAGGCAACTATGTTACATCAATTCATTAGAAAGTTAAATCCTCCATTAGATAGATTGGTCAAGAATGCAAAGCTAATGTTGATCAAGATGGCAAAGGATTTTGCTAAGGCCTTTCCATGTGAAGATTTTCAGAAGCCAATGCCACCACCCAAAACAAAGAGGAACTTAACCAATAGATCACCAATTCCTTCGAACCCTAAGAGGGGTCATGAATCAAATCGAAGTCAAGGGCCAAGGTTCAATGGTCCTAGAGGTGGGGAGAGTTACCAACCTCAAATGTCTACACTAAGTGTTCCCTTTCTAATCAAGGAATAGAGGAATACTTTACGTCAAGCCAATGGATGTTTTAAATGTAAGCAACAAGGGCATAGAGCCTTTGAGTGTCTAAATTAGGTTTTAATACCAAGATGCCTACCTAGAACAATCAAAGACCTCGCTACCAAGCACTTACTCCTCCCTGATTAGAGTAAACAAGGATCCCCTCCTCAAAATTGGGCAACTCTCTCGAGGTTGGTTCAATACTCAACTAGTTGCGTCTAAGGCCGTGACAATTGTGAACACAAGAAGAAGAAGAAGAAGAAGAAAAGGCCGAAATGTAAGCTTATGATAGATTTTGGAAGCACTCATTCTTTCATTTTGCCTGAGTGTATGCATAAATTAGTCTTAGAACAACAACTTGAAAAAACAATGCAAGTGGAGTTGGCTACTGGAAAACTTCTCACTACTCACCATAGGAGATGAACACGATTTAATTCTCGTTAGCTGGGAACCCGACCGAGTGTCGATTCAAGGTTCTACCCTTCGTATTGAATGTAAGAATAACTAGAATGACCTCAAGAGTTGCAAGGACAAGGGCTAGCAGAGACACAAAAGTCCTCAACCAAGAAAACCCTACCTCTATTATTCTTGACCTCCATGCTCCCCTATTAGGTTTTCAAGATGATATCTTAAGATCATGCTTTATATTTTTAAAAGTTGTCCCTTATTTTTATATATTTTGTGTAAATCCACGATAAGGTAAGACCCCTTCTATTAAATGTACATGCTATCTTGTATATTTTAATACGACCTTTCTTTTTGTGTATGTGCATGTGTAGAGGTTTAACAACTTCATAATACTAGATACACATGCTATCTTAGATATTTTAATATGACCTTGCTCTGTGTGTGTGTGTGTGTGTGTGTGTTTAATAACTCCGTGATACCAGAATGTATACCTACATACATAATACTATACAATATGTTTTACAAAACAATAGACTAAATTTTACTTCCTGATAATCTAGCTTAGTTGACTTTCTCATAGGTAGTTAAAACATTACATGTACAAGCATTGTTTTGTAATTGATAGTACAATTATCAACATTGTTTTGTATAACTGATATTACAATTATAAAAAAATTACATGTACAAGCGTTATTTTATAATTGATAGTGCAATTGTCAACATTGGTATTGATAGACTTAAAGTGTAATTAGAGCAGTAGGGCACATGCCATCATATAAAGCCAAAGGAGAAGGATTCATACTTGCCATTATTCCAAAAACAAACAAGTTAGTACTTAAATTTGTTAGTGGGCAGCGGGAGACAACATGTGTCAACACCCTTCCCCCCCCTTGCTATCGTGGTTGCAACTTTAAAGATTGGTAGGGTACTCCAATAATATTAAAGGTAAGATGTAGTAACTTAACAACAACAAACTTATAAATCAAAACCTTAGTTTTATTACTTGATATCATGTGTGTACAACAACATAGTGAAAGTCACACACAAAGGTTTGATAAATAATGAGAATATTTTGTAAATTATAACCTAGATTGAAAGCTAGCATAATTTTCTATTTATGCAAATTTGTCTTTGTAGTAGTTGAATTAGCTTGCATTTTGCAGTAGTGTAACATTTCATAGTAGTGTATTTAGCTAGCATTGTAACTAGCTTATAGTAGTGTAATTAGCTTACACTATAACTAGCTTGCATTTTGAGTCGAGTTCAAGGAAGGAATAAGCAAATTCTCAATGAATTAGTTATTAAGAAACCTTTAAGCTGACCATGTGGTCAAGGTCCTATAACTATGGATCTGGTGTAGTCGAGGTCCTAGAATTATAAACCTAGTGTATTCTCTAATCAAAGAGAGCAAGGCTCTTGTTGGTGAGTGTAGTATACGAGAGAGAGAGAGAGAGAGAGAGAGAGAGAGAGAGAGAGAGAGAGAGAGAGAGAGAGAGAGAGAGAGAGAGAGAGAGAGAGAGAGGATACTATATCATGAATACACACAACAAAGATGTTAATAAACCTTATGGAATCAAAGATTGGTCAAATGGAGAGAGAGAGAGAGAGAGAGAGAGAGAGAGAGAGAGAGAGAGAGAGAGAGAGAGAGAGAGAGAGAGAGAGAGAGGATACTATATCATGAATACACACAACAAAGATGTTAATAAACCTTATGGAATCAAAGATTGGTCAAATGAAGGAAGCAAGGGAGGAGATGAGAGTGTGTGATAATAATGTAATCATAGGTCAACAAGATGCATTCATGTAGTTAACACAAGGAAAAGTTTGGTAATTAGTCAGCCTAATGGCTATCTAGAGGTGTTGGTGTAATCTACAAAGGAGAGTATTGCCAACCTAGATGCTCTTATAGTTTTAGATGGCAAGGATGCCAATCACATTAAAAAAGAGAAAACTATTCAACTCTTCTCCATTCCTCCTCTCCACCAATCCCTCTCTCTCTATTGATTTAATATTATTTATTGTGTGTTTGGTTTTATGTTAAGGTAAAGACTCTTTAGGACATGCTCTCTTTGGTTAAGGTCCAACCCTGAACCCAACGCTCTTGTGGTTTTATGTTTTTTTTTTGTTCTATGTTAGAGTTTAGGTATGATATTTCTACTTTATACTCTTTGCAAGAGTATAATGCATATTTGTTTTCATATAATTCATGTTTCTTTGATGTGTGGGTATTTCATATATCTTCACAATCTCTTTTCTCCTTCTCCATTCTCTTACGGTAAGATCTAAACCAATTTCTCTTTTTTTTTTTAATGTCACATCCCATGGGTACTATAAAAGTACTTTTTTTCATGCTCTATTCATAAGGTAGAGCTCTAGAGCCCTCTATGCATTTGCATGCATGCTCTTGCCTTATGCCTAGAGCCCTCTTTGAGCTCTATGCATAAGGTAGAGCCCTTATGAAAATGAATACAGGGATCTACCAAATGCATGAGAGCTCTATGAATTTGCATAGAGGGCTTTACCAAATGTATGAGAGCTCTCTATGCATTTTCATAAGGGCTCTTACCAAATGCATGCTCGTTGAGCTCTATGCATAAGGTAGAGCCCTTATGCATTTACACAGAGGGCTCTACCTTATGCATTTACATAAGGTAGAGGCCTTATGCATTTACATAAGGGGTCTTACATTATTTATGGAGTTCTCTTTGAGCGCTCTATGCATAAGGTAGATCCCTTATGCATTTACATAGAGGGCTCTACCAAATGCATGAGAGCTCTCTAAGCATTTGCATAAGGGATCTTAGTAAATGTATGAGAGCTCTCTATGAATTTGTATAAGGGCTCTTACCTTATGAATAGATCTCTCTTTGAGATCTATGCATAAGGTAGTGCTTGATTCATTTCCATAGGGCTCTCTACAAGCTCTATTTATGTATAGAGAAGATGAGAGCCCTATGCATGCATAGAGCTCATAGAGTCTCCCATGCATGTATATAGAGCTCTACCAAATTCATGAGATCTCTCTATAGCTTTATCTATGCATAAAGTGATCTTATGCATGCATATAGAGAGCTCTCTATAGCTTTATCTATGCATAAAGTGATCTTATGCATGCATATAGAGCTCTACCAAATGCATGAGATCTCTCTATGGCTTCATGAGCTCTATCTATGCATAAAGTGCACGCATGTATATAGAGCTCTACCAAACACATAAGATCTCTCTATGGCTTCAAGAGCTTTATCTATGCATAAAGTGCTCTCATGCATGTATAGGGATCTTACCTTCTTATGCATAGAGCTCTCTTTAAGATCTGTGCATAAGGTATAGCCCCTATACAAATACGTAGAGGGATCTACCAAATGCATAGAGCTCTCTTTTGAGATTTGTGCATAAGGTAGAGCCCCTATGCAAATACATAGAGAACTCTACCAAATGCATGAGAACCCTAATGCAAATGCATTAGGGTTCTTACCTTATGAATGAATCTCTCTTTGAGATCTATACATGCATAAGGGTTCTTACCTTATGTATTTGCATAGGGGCTCTCTATAAGCTCTGTGATTATAGGGAGCTCATAAGGGTTCTTACCTTATTCACCCTTATGCATAAGGGTTCTTACCTTATGCATTTGTATAGGGCTCTCTATGAGCTCTATGCATGCATAGAGTGCTCTCGTGCATGGATATCTCTTTATACGCATGCATATAGCTCTTAATTTATACATCTTTGTATATGGGCTTGTATAGAGGCCTCTATGCCTATGCCTATGCCTTACCTTATGTTCTTACCTTATGCATTTGCATAGGTCTCTCCAGAAGCTCTATGATTATAGAGAGCTCATAAGGGTTCTTACCTTATGCACCCTTATACATAAGAGTTCTTACCTTATGCATTTGCATAGGGCTCTCTACTATGAGCTCTATACATGCTCTATGCATGCATAGAGTGCTCTCATGCATGAATATAGCACTATATACATGCATATAGCTCTTAATTTATACATCTTTACATATGGGCTTGTATAGAGTCCTCTATGCCTATGCCTTACCATATGCATGTGTCTTTACTTTATTCCTTGTTATAGTTGTGGCCTATCGATGACCACATCTACAACAAATCTGCAAGGAGCTCATGTTGATCCGGCCTTTATATAGTCCTTACCACACGTGATGCATATGACCGATGTTTTCGAATGTATGGGGTGGAATGCATAACGTAGGTTGGTTAAAATCCAACCCCCATATATACCATCTCCTTCCAACCTCTCATCACCCCATTCATTTTATCCATCTATATTCCCATGTATCCAAGCCACCCCTTTTCCATCGGCGCCTCCATCTATGCCTCCATCCATGCCCCTTGTATGCCTCCATCCATGCTCACCAACCCTACCATCTCTCCAAAGTTCTGTGACTTTCGATGATACTTTAACATCCACGTGCCATTGTCTCGCCACTCAGTAGGGTCTAGCGCTTCTCAAGAACAAGAAAGCTCTCTAAGCCGTGTTCTTGAGGATGCTTTAGTGCATGGCTTGTTGGGTAGAGAGAGAGAGAGAGAGAGAGAGAGAGAGAGAGAGAGAGAGAGAGAGAGAGAGAGAGAGAGAGAGAGAGAGAGAGAGAGAGAGAGAGAGAGAGAGAGAGAGAGAGAGAGAGCTTCCCTACACTTCACCCCTTCCTCTGTAAGATATTCTATGTATTAGCTTGCTCACTCTTGCTACATGTAGTCTATGTGGCTTGGCTTCTATATGTATATTAAAAATGAACTCTTGCTATTTAAAAAAAGACTCCTAAATCTTAGAAAAACACCCTTAATCTTGATGTTGTAAGGATTGTAGAACCCTAAAAAGAACATGCAGGGGATCTAGATACTCATGGCTTCTTGGGGTCAATATTTGTCCTTGGTCAACCAAGCATAATGTCTACATATAATAGGGGCCCTACTCATGGCTTCTTGGGATCAATGTTGTGCTTTGGTCAACCAACCACCAAGCATAATGTCTACATCAAGTGCATCATGGTAGATCATTGTGTTTAATTTTGATTTGTTGATGGACCAATGATTGGATTTGGAATTATGGATTTTTGGGGAAAAAAATCCTCATGTGATGGATGTACTTTCTTTTTATGTATCATCATATTAAACCTTGTAGATAATTGTTATAGGAACTGATATTCATCATATTGCTATTGTCTTCATCTTGTTTACCCATTGCATATTAGGCTACATGTTACTAATTCATTTCAAGTTTAGCTATACCAATTTACCAATTGGGGTTTATAAGTGCAAGGTTCCATAAAGAAGAAACTTTTAGATAGCTACGTAAGCATACCCACCCTTGACTCTGTCTACCTTCTTTTAAGACCTAGAATCCTTCTTTGCCTCCTCCTCACTCCTCGGACTATATATATATATATATATATATATATATATATATATATATATATATATATATATATATATATATATAAAATAAGGGGATGCAATATACAATAGCATATGTATCCAATCAACTTAGAGAGCAAAATCATCAACAACCATCAATCTTTAGCTTGAGTTCCATAACATCATCTTCCTTCTTCCTCCTCATCCTCCTCCAGTAGGTCGTACAACGATCGTATTACTAACCCTAAACTTAAGTGCACAACTCTAATTTTTTAGCCATTGATAGTATTTGAGAGAGGGAGATAGAACTAAGTGTGATCCTCTGTGTGTGTGTGTGTGTGTGTAGAGAGAGAGAGAGAGAGAGAGAGAGAGAGAGAGAGAGAGAGGGAGATAGAACTAAGTGTGATCCTGTGTGTGTGTGTGTGCACAGAGAGAGAGAGAGAGAGAGAGAGAGAGAGAGAGAGAGAGAGAGAGAGAGAGAGAGAGAGAGAGAGAGAGAGAGAGAGAGAGAGAGAGAGAGAGGGGGGGGGGAGAGTACGTTTTTGAATTATAACATATCCATATCCAAACCCAAAGATTTTGGGAACCCAAACAATCTTGATAAATGAAATGTTTAACATGATTTACGAAATAGAAGTATTGCTACAATAATCATGTTATCAATATTGAGAGATAGTATCTCAAGTAGTACACCATGTGTCCAAGAGCTTAGACTGCGAGATATTTGATAGGGTAGAACATGTTACCTGCATCCATCCAACACAAACAAAAAGATAGTTAGCCTGTGTGTGTCTTACAGGTGTCTTAGGCCCTACCACGTGCTATAGATGTCACTCAAGTACCCCAAAGTTTAAGCTAAAGTTGGGTCAATTAGTCCCAAAATAATCCAATCGCAAGTCCATTCCAAAATTCGGAGAGATAACTCGTAGACCTATAATGTAACCTTCCATATAAGAAATGCATAACAATCCACAAAGTGAATAGACACATGTGTCTTCATACCCATGCCCATATAACTTATGCAAGTCATCAATACTCTAGTTAGGCATCATAATTCATCCTATCGAGTAGACTAGCATAAGCCTTAGCAACAAAAGTAACATAGATGGCATAAAAATACAAAGTGCCAATAGACCCAAACAAGTTTGGAGCCATAATCCAAAATATCAATTCAATCTCTATCATGTAATGGAAACAAATATATACATACCAATCAGTAGACCACTACAGACAATAACGCCAGTCACTTATATCAAGCCCGAAAAAATGAATTCCAAAAACAAAGAATACATCAAAATGTCTGGTCGTTGTTGGCAAACAAGAGAGCAGCAACCATAGGCAGTTACACATTTATATGTGTTAACCAGTATATTGGATTCAGAGTGCACATATACAATAAAAAGTTATAATCCATAAAACCACAAGAAGTAGAAAATTAGCACAGAAAACATTCAAACGAATTATCCAAAATAACAAGCCCAGTTTAAGATCCGGATAGTACAAGCATTCTCAGACCCTTTCCAATAACTAATAAAGCCTAACAATTAGTTTATCAGAAGGCACAAAAAAGTTCTAAAAGGTTAATTCGAAGTGCAAACCGTTATAATTATGTAATCCAAAAATAATTATAGAATTAGGGGTTAAACAGTTCATCAGCAAAGTCATCAAAAAAGTTCAACATAAAGAAAAATACAGAATATTATGTCTGCACCAATTCACAATATTTTTGTGAAGGTCGAGATTAAATATTTTGTGAAGGTCGGCTAAGTGAGTATTGTGAACTCAAAATGGCCGTTTTATACCCGCCATGAGTCGAAGAAGCCAGCTAACTATTATAGGTATATATTTATTCATATTTTTGATGAATTAATAATCTTACAAAAATATGTTTAATTTAATTAAAGCCTAAGTTAAGGATTTCCAAAAATCTTGTCAACAGCAAAGGGAAAAGGTGGAGGAAAAACAAAAATAGAAATTTATATACATATAAGGCTTGTTATATAAAGCTTTATTATTAAAAGCTTAATAAAGCTTTTATTTGATTAATATGCCCAAGCTTTATTATTAAAGCTTAATAAGGATTTGGGCGAACTAATCAACGCAGTGTATCTAGACTGAAGGAGTGAATTTGCGCCCGCATGAGGAAGGAGAGAGAGAGAATTTAGCGCTGTTGCCCACCGGCGGATGGAGACGTGGCCTTTGTGCATGAAGGAGGGAGACAATAATTAAACATATATATAAGCAATTTTAATTCTTCCTCCCCTTTTTCATGAAACAAGGGCCTCTTTTTTCATAGAAGGATAAATTTCTAAATTCTCCAATTTGCAAGAATTATAATAGCCATCCATTATACAAATTGAGGAGCAACTAGGTTTAGTAATTCTGACTATGGCTCTCCATGCTTCTCTCTTTGCTGATTCAATTCATAAGTACGGATAGATTATGAAGAGGATCGGTGTTGAGAAAGGTGGTTTTGTGGTTTTGGGAAACCCACTAATGGTTTTTCACCTAGTTTTACCCTTTGGGCAATAGATTGATGGAGATTGATTACCCAATGGTTAAAAACAAGCCTTCTTTCAACCATGCATAAACATAAATCCATAAACGTGTTCTTCTTCAATTTAAATTTAAAAAAAACCAAAATCACCTCTGTTTTTGTCTCTTTTAGCTCTTTGTCCACAAGTTTTTGACCGCCTTCAAGAAGATTAAATTATACCAAAGCTTTGATACCACTATCACAGGACCCTTTAATCTTCGTGAAGAAAATAATTAAAAACTCATAAATTATATCAAAAAATAAAACAAAGACTTGAATTTAATTGAAAAATCAAATCACATAGCATAACATAAGACAAGAGAGAAGGAATAACATCACCACCATCAAGACAAGATTGGGTGCAATCTCCCCCCCGACGTGTGTGGCTCCACTCCCACACGTGGTATTTAAATCATATTAATAAATTTAGCCCTTGGAGCTGTAAATAGCATAGCTTTTCCAAAATTGGGCTTTTTACAAAATTGAACCTTAGTCCAATGCTTTTAAAGCATTTCATAAAAAATAAACCTTGCCCAATATATAATTGCTAGTGGGCCTTGTTACATAAATGACTATGTGCACATTTACACCTATACATTAATATAATTGCTAGTGGGCCTTGTTACATAAATGACTATGTGCACATTTATACCTATACATTAATCTCGTGCCCATTTGCATATTCCATTAAACTGAATCCTACACAAATTAAATTAAAGATACTTTTTGTAAGATTATTAATTCATCAAAAATATGAATAAATATATACGTGTAACAATGATATTCCATTAAACTGAATCCTACACAAATTAAATTAAAGATATTTTTGTAAGATTACAATATGCAAATGGGCACGAGACTAATGTATAGGTATAAATGTGCACATAGTCATTTATGTAACAAGGCCCACTAGCAAAATTATATATTGGAAACAAGTGGTGAATATATGATGTGTTTATGGTGAAGAGAAATGTGTGTGTGTCACACATAAGGGATCTTGTCTATATCATATTAATTTTTATTATTTGTGATTTGATGATGGTGCGAGCATCACCAATTTAGGTGTCACACGAGATTTGTTGTTTGTTGTTGTTGTAGCATTTTCATTTACGCAATTGAGGACAATTGAGGAAAATTGCTTCCTCAAACAGCAGGACTGTTATAGGTATATATTTATTCATATTTTTAATGAATTAATAATCTTACAAAAATATGTTTAATTTAATTTGTGCAGGATTCAGTTTAATGGAATATGCAAATGGGCATGAGATTAATGTATAACTGTAAATGTGCACATAGTCATTTATGTAACAAGGCCCACTAGCAATTATATATTAGGCAAGGTTTATTTTTGATGAAATGCTTTAAAAGCATTGGACTAAGATTCAATTTTGCAAAAATTCCAATTTTGGAAAAGCTATGCTATTTATGGCTCCAAGGGCCAAATTTATTAATATGATTTAAATACCGCATGTGGGAGTGGAGCCACACACGTCAGGGGGAAGATTGATCTTGTCTTGATGGTGATGTTATTCCTTCTCTCTTGTCTTATGTTATGCTGTGTGATTTGTTTTTTCAATTAAATTCAAGTCTTTGTCTTAATTTTTGATATAGTTTATAAGTTTTTAATTATTTTCTTCAAGAAGATTAAAGGGTCCCGTGACACTAACACCACCACACGTTTTCGATGAGGATCCATCAACGCATATTTTGTAGAGCTCAATCCGTAGGTCCCGCCAAGCAATACTCAGAAACGTATTGCCCATAATCAGATACAGCCAAACATGCGATAATAGGGTATTTTGCCTCCAAAATTACAATCATGTAAGAAAAGTGTGTGTTTGTGTGTGTGCGTATGTGTGTAAACGTGCTTGTGCATGCGGTGGAATAAGTATTGCTCGTGCCAATTCAATTTGTTTTACACCAATATTAGGATAGAAGTAGCAACAACCATACGAGGCCTTGAAACCTACAAGATTTGTCAATATATTTATAAGTGAAAATCTAAAAAATCCAAATATCCAGGCATTGATATCATAAACACTTAGGTTGGTTTAAATAGAAACTATACGAAATGTGTGTGTGTGTGTGTGCATGCATGCACGCACCCACCACCACCCAAGCACCATACACATTGAGGCAATAGGCCCCATGAGTATGGGCATATTGCCTCAATAGTTTGATAAGAAGGGATGGGTCGAATTTAATCCTTGGCCAACTGTTGCGGTCCATACATTCCACATTGATCCTCAAGACATCAGCCTTCTTGAAGCCATTGTTACAGAACTTATTGATCAATTTAGAGACATCTTCAAAGGCAACAAAAGGGTTAGCCAAAGAGAACAATATCAGGTGAAATGGCCCTAGAATAGTGTTCATTCCCTAAGTAAAGGAACGATTACTCTTTCTTTTTACAAATTCTGAAGGTGTAATTGGTAGCTTTTCCCTTTTCCAAGTATAACGTGTAACAAAATTACCAATAAAAGGACTTATAAGTGAGAATTCAATATGTAAATAGGTGGTTTTGGTGACAAAGGAGGTTTCCACATAGTTTAACCTATCCAGCCAAGTTGGTTCAATCGAAATAAGGTCAGTTGGATAAATTTTGTTGAGAAGTGAGGCAAACAAAGGATAATTAAGATTAAGAATATCATCCATATATCTAAAGTAGTGTATGGTGCTTTTTATGAGTAATGTCTACATGAGAAGCAAAATTAAATATTCAAAGTAAGCAAAATTGATATTACACATCACTGGAGAGTAGGAAAACCCCATGGGAATACCTTTCATGTGTCTAAATACTTGAGAGCCTAGTTGCACAAAATTGTGATTAAAAAGGAAAAAAAGCAGATGTTGAATCTCTTCCACATCAATTATCTTTGGGAATGCAGCTGATGGTTTTTTAACCCATCGCATATTGCCCAGACATAAAGAAACCTTAGAAAAGCCCTATGTTTTTCTTTTCACAAAAACCATATTGCAAACCTTGTATAGTATGTTCATAAGGCTAGCTTCACCAATAAGTGGTATGTTTTCATAACACTGTGTGATGTCTGCAGTGAATATGTGCAAGATAGATTCTGGAAGGTTTAGCATTACCTCAGTTACATTTCTTGTGATCCAAAAAGGGTTAGAATTGATACCTAAAAAAACTTTAAGTTCTTGTTGCTTGATTCCATAGATCTTATGAAAGTCACAAAGAACCAAGTTTAGGACATTAGTAATGATAGAGGTAATTTATGTGAAGATACCATTGGCAGCATTAGAAATCCATCGAAATTTGTTCTTATAGATTTTAAAAGTAGGGACAAGCACCAGTAATCTAGAATTAAGTGATTCAAAATGCATGCCCCTAAGTTTTTCTTTGTAAACCTTTAGCAATCTCAAAAGGATTATCTGAAAGTCTATAAAATTCTTTGCTAGAAAGCCTTTTTCTACCAGCCTCATATGCAAGATGTTTGCAAATGATAGATACATTATTAGGAGCTTTATCAAGCCCAATCACCGTGAATTTTTAAAGTAATTTGTGATGAGTAACGCATAAAGTGAGGGTTAGTCCACGAGTTCTCTTTTGACAGCCATTTCTTAGGAATCCCTTTAATTTTTTCCATAAAAATGTGAGGGACTGCCATAGTAATCATATTAAGTTGCGAAGACTCCACGGTTTTGAAAACAAGATGATTTTGACCTCACAGGGGATGTAGAAGTAGACATGGGAAATTTTCCCTTCCCCTTCCCTTTTTTTTGGGAAAGTGATAGATGGAGGGTTCACAATAGCGCTTTGCCATAATAATCTACCTCAATGCTTTCTCCCAAATTTTTGGCAAAGAATGCATACCACTTTTGACCATTCTTTTATCCCTTTCACATAAAATTAGCTTGGATGTACTAAACAATAGTAGATAAGGCAATAGTTAAATGTTACAAAGCAGAAGAGGAAAATATCCCAGAACTGGACAATTTGGTCCCTCAAGTGAAAGTTACACTTCGAGGATGGGAGATATTGTTGGATGGTGGATTTAGGGTAAACATCATCTTATAATAGACATCTAGGTGGGATAAACGGAATGGAAGATAGTGCCATTCAATATACAAATGGTGGATTAGAGATAATGGAGCTTTGAATTGTCAGAAATGAGCAAATGATGGAAGCATAATGCTGATTCCCTGTGACATTTGTAGTACTAAGTATAGAGTCCATATTGTGCTCTTATCATGTAACCTATGAGGACGCCCATTATTTTATTTTGGGATAATTTATTTTGGGATGCGCCTTTTATTTATATCATCTACCATGATTAATGTGTTTAATCAGGCTGTGTGAGTTGGTATGATATGGTTAGGATTATTGTGTTTAATCAATTGTGTACACTAACTAATATTATTTTGGATGAAGGCGATGAGATTGAGTGGCGGATTATGTGCTAATCGTGGGTAGAATATATGTTGGACCACTATGAAATATTTTGGAAGATATGTGAACACCTTATATGGTTTCATATTTAGGCATTAAGGCTAAGGCCTCATATCGTATACATACTAAACAATATTTTATTTCTTTGGTAGGCCCAAGGATTTATATTAATGCTTGCTATATTTTTGTAGAGCTTTCACGCTCATAAACTCAAAGGCATTTGAGCTTTTTGTTTTTGGAAAGCAAGCATGTTTTTGGAATTATCTTTTTTGAAAAGCAAGCATGTTTTTGGAATTATCTTTTTTTGGAAAGCAAGCATGTTTTGGGAATTATCTTTTTTGGAAAGCAAGCGCTTTTTCTAACACATATAAATATGGGTGAGTGGTGCAAGGGTCACACTTATCCCAGGGGAGATTCAACCCAATCTTGTGTTGATGATGACTTCTACTCTATTCTCCATCTTTCTTTGTTAATTTAATTTAATTTATTAAGGTTTAAGCTTTTAATTTATGCAAATATATGTTACGCTCTAATTTTTGTATTGAGAAATTAGAATTCCTTCTCCAAGGGTATAAAGGTCCTGACAGCGATATCAAAGCTTTGGGGACCACTTAAGGAGAAGGATTTTTGAAGAAAATTTTAAAAATCAAGGTTTACGCAATTTACTTGGTGCAAAGAATGTTACACTCTAATTTTTGTATTGAGAAATTAGAATTCCTTCTCCAAGGGTATAAAGGTCCTGACAGCGGTATCAAAGCTTTGGGGACCACTTAAAGAGAAGGATTTTTCAAGAAAATTTTAAAAATCAAGGTTTACGCAATTTACTTGGTGCAAAGAAGGCCAAAAGGTTTGATTTTTTGGCATAAAAACTCAACAAATAAAAGGAGAAATGTCAAGAGAAAAAAAAAGGCATGCAAAAAGCTACAACAAGGGTATAAGTGCTTGGACAAAGAGAAGAACTCACAAAAAATTGAAAGGGTAAAGAGAAGAAGGGCATAAGACCCTTTTCCCAATAAGGATACAAGTGCTTAGACAAAGAGAGGAACTCACCAAAAATCCAAAGGGTAAAGAGAACAAGGGCATAAGACTCTTTGGGCAAATGTGGAATAGTTTATGGGAATTTTACGAGCCATTGGATCAAGAATAAGATCAAGGGCTAGAGTTCATTATCACCTTTTTCAAAACCACCTCTGTTCAAACCAAAACCACCCCTCTTCTTGCAAAACCACCTTTCTCAATTCTCAATCCCTCAAAGATCAATCGTATGGATGCGATTAACATGGCAAGAGCTTCAATTCCCTAATCTTAGAATTGTTAAACCCATCACAAAGAGTAATTCCATATTCAAGGGTCTATAATCTCTCAAGAATTTTGAAAAAAAGAAGAAGAAAAAGCATATTTTTTCCCTCTCCTACATTGTCGCCAGCTTCCTCTACAAATTGTTGCGGTTTTTAAAAATTACGACGATCGCCCAATAATTCTCTCTTCCCTCTTCGTGTAATAGCTGCCTTCATTTTGCCTTGTGCCAAATTGCCATTGTCCTGGTCTCCTACCAAGCGTTTAGCTTAGTTTAAAGCTTAGTTTATTTAACTAATAGCATGTCCCGTCTCTAACGAGTAGAGTTAGGCACACCACGATAAAGGTCAGCCCAAGGAGGCATTCTTGCATGCACAAAACACTTGCATCATGGATATATATATATAATACATATGTATATCTCTCTCACACACACAAACACGTTTAGTCCTACTTAAGCATTTATTGAAATCAGTGAGCTAATTTAAACAACCTGTGAATAGTGCTGTACTTGGCATGCATATACATTACATGTTTTAAGCACACATTTGTTCTCCCTAGTCAACTACTCAAATGATGCCACAAACTTTCCAAAAATTTAGCTAAGTTTGAATGCATGTAATGAAAAGTGGCTAAAACACGTCTACTACTGAGATCAGAAGAAATAAACAGGCGAAGAAGGAGTAGATGAGAGTGGAGGAGATGGCGGCATTGAGGACGACAAGGCCATAGAAGATGCGGAGGGAGATGGCAAGAGCAAGATTGGGGGAGAGTAGTGGATGGTGAGGAGGCAAAAGATGGCACCAATGAAGCTGAGGGCAATGAGGAGGATCTGTAGAGGGAGATAGAAGAGTGTGGGTGAACTTGGATATGGCGTGCAGGGCACCCACCCACAATGAGCTACCATCAATGCCTTTGGCTAAGCATGTACATTGGAAGCTGGCTCACAGAGAGAACGGGAAGGTGAGATAGTCGAAGAGGAGGGAGTCCAAGGGGTCCCAACGTCTCTCTGATTGAATCCACCTAACTGACACTGATGACGTAAATTTGAATTCAAAATTCGAATTTTGAAACCTAGTCTACTAAGACATCTAAAAATGCTACCACATGGCAACCCTCAAAAAGGTCAATGATCCCCCTGTTATACTATAAGAAGCTTTACAAAAGCTTTTAACTTGAGCAAAGATTTTGTATTAAAAATTTTCTATTTAAGCTTTAAAGCTTTTCGTTAAAGCTTTAAGCCCTAAAAGCTATAACATAAGCTTAACACTTTTAAAAAGCTTTTACCCCCTAACTCACCTTAATGCAAAAAGCTTCCAAAAAAAAAGGAGAAAGAAGAACACGGCCGGCAATTACTTCTTCCCTGTTTCTTTGTTGGATGCTTTCCCTTTTTTGCCAGTGATGCCATCCATTTCTTCCTTGCTTGTCGCTCAACACATTGGCCGTCACCTTTTCTTATTGTTGATAGCTTTAGCTATAAGCTAAATGTATACACACACACACACACACATGTTCAGCTTTCTAAAGCCCTCCAAGATTTGAGACTAATCTCTCATAAAGCTTTACAAGCTATAAGCTTACAACTTCAAAAGCTTTGATATTTAAAAGTTTCTATAAGCTTTTCTAATTAAAGCTATAATAGATTTACCTTTTTCTAGCTTTAAAAGCTTAATTTTATAAGTTTTAAAAATTTACTATCTAAAGTTATGCTTTCCCCTTTCAAAAGCTTACAAGCTTTATTGTTCAAGAAGCTATCAAAGTGTCTAAACCCTTACATTCTCACAAAGCTTTAAAGCTTGATACTCTAAAAGTTTTCTCAACAATAGCTATGTTCAAGCTTTTTTGATTGTTTTATCCTTAGTTGTAGCAAAAACTTATAAATCTCATGAGATTTATAATTAAAGCTTCCAGAAAGAGGGTACAACTCAAGTAGGAACTTCAAGCAAATTCAACATCAAAGATTACTCCTTTAAGCACACTTCCAGGATTTTTATAGCATTGCTTTTTTTAGGTTTCAAAAACTTTATCCAATATTGATTTTTACAAAGATTTCCAAAAGGTTTGCTTCTTCAAAATTAAACATCGATGGTGAGCTTCAAGGCTTTATCTAAGGTTTAACATCAAAACTCTATAAAGTCAACAATGTCTCATAATTTTGTCAGTATTTGCTTTTTGCAGATTAAATCAAGGATTTCAAAAGACAATACATCATCAAGGAGTAACAATCCCAAAATTACCACGAGACCAACAATTTCAGCTAACCAAGAAAAGACATGGACAAAAATCTTTCAAGTAGAATTTCGTGACAAATCTCAAGCACTTTGACATATTTCTAGGTTGCTCATCTACCTTTGGGCTTCAATGAATTCTGGATCACTCGAATTTTATGCTAATTGCAATTTACAAATCAGTTTATCCAACATCAAGGAGTTATTTTCTTTCTTGATTACACTCGACTTCAAAATTCTATTTTCTTATCGTCATCAAGTGGGATGACAAAGTTTAAATTACTATCAGATTAAATCAAGGGTTCAAGGGCACTTTAGGCATTAATAATTTTCATATTTTGGGCTTCTTCAACACATCTTTCTCAAAAGTTTCCAAAGGGATACAAACAAAGAGTAAGGCCTTTAGCAAATTGACCATCAACCAAGAGGATCATTTTAAAAGTCTTATCAACATTTGCTTTTTGCAAATTTCATCAAGGGTTGTTATATTTCACGAGTCAACCATCACTTCTCTCTCAAGCAAGAGGGTAATTCTACACATGAAGGTATTTTTGATGATCCAGGTATGCCTTAGCCTATTGAAAATAAAGTTTCACCTCATAAATTTCTAATAATAATTAAATGATAATGAAAATAAAAGCATATATTAAGGACAAGGAAGTAACATATGCTAAAATTATCTTATAAATTTTATGGACCTTTCAACATTATACAACAAGAATATCTTATACCTAAGTTTAATCAAAATTTCCACTACCAAAATCCTCCCATTGGGATGGTTAGCTATAACAATAGGATTCAGATCACTCCTTACAACAAACATCACATCGCTATATCCAGATTTCACACCCCCCCTCCCCATATATAAATGTCTAGTCCTTAAATCTATCCCTCGTCAAGACTGTAGCCCCAAAAAGATTATGTTCCTGAATTGCTAAAATCGATAACCCCTACTGTTTAACTAAACCCCAAAACAAAGCATTCTTCTTCTTATCTTTAACACCTTTAACATTCCATGTACAACCCGAGATATCCCTAAAGTGAATCATGTCAAAGTAGTTTCAGGCACCATCTTCACTTCCTCCCCTTCCCTTTGTACATCTCCCTCTCTCTGTATCCCCTTCCAGGCTTCATCCACGTGCCAATTGAATCTTTGAATAGAAGAAGTACCACTATCTTCTTCTCTCAATAGACTATAACGGTTTGAATATAACAATGGGCTCGAACTACCCTGAGATTTATTCCCCTTCCCATCCTTCCCTGATTGGCTCACATTTCTTCTTACCTCATTCTTGATTTGCCTGAGATTGAGTTTCCCTTTTGCCTTAATCCAGTCCCCTCCCAATTGCCCCTTCTCTCCCTCAAGGACTTTCTCTTTCCATCTCCCCTCTTTCGCTTGACTTGTAATGGGTTCTGTATCCTTAACACTATTTTATCCCCCTATCTCTCGTATTGCTTTATCCTCGCCTTCAAGTTTCACATGCAGTGACCCTGCGCAGTTCTTCGCAATATGTCCAAATCCCCCATACTTGAAGCAAGCCCCAGGGAAGGAGCCAAACTTAAGACCTAATGCCAATTTTCCTAGGTCTCCTAAATCAACCTCTATGGATTTAGGAGTTTCAATCTTAGTATTCCACAAAATATAGATGCTATTGGCCTATCTACCCCCCGCATCATCACAAGGTAGATGTAACACGAGACCCAATGCACTAGCAACATCCCATTAAGCAGGCGGGAGTCTAGAAATTTCAACCCACACCAAGCAGGCCTCTCCTGACGACTCTTGTTCACATCATACACAGGGGATCGAAAAGGAACACATGTAGCAACCTATGGCCCATGAAAGTGGAGTTTTTGCAAACAATTCTAAGACAGATTGCCCTTAAATAAACAAAACATTGAAGAAGCCCTTTCCTAGATAAAACACATTAGACACCACTCTATCATGCTAAACCTCCTCTTGCAACCACTTACTTGCCTCTGTCTTAGCAGGAGGTTTACCAGGACAGAAAATGATCACACTACATAGAGAAAACAGCCCAATCTGATGCTTGATCAACTCAGGGTTCAGCTTCATGCATACCTTCCTTCCTTGAATCTGAGCATGCGTATTGAGCCTCGCATTAATCGAATCAGGAACATTTTTCTTCCTCTCCCTCTCACCACCTTCTTCGTTGTTGCGAGGTCGCTTCATCTCCTCCGTTTTCTCAAGTTCCCAATCCCCCTAGCCCCCACCATGCTCCTCAACCTCTTGCAGCCACGAATCAGCCATCCTAAGCATGCATGCACACATGAACAATGATGTCCTTTGGACGTACAAGGACATGCGCCCCCACACGTGTAGAGTTAAATCACCTACTCTTCCACTTCGCTCACTCACTACCCGTATCCTCTCTCTCTCTCTCTCTCTCTCTCTCTCTCTCTCTCTCTCTCTCTCTCTCTCTCTCTCTCTCTCTCTCTCTAATCCAAGGATCTGGACTTGGGCCCTGACCTTAATTTTTAACAACATATTCGAAAGGCCTTACACCCCAACAAAGATTAATGAGAGATTATAACCATTAAGCAATAATTAGAGCTCATGTCAGAAAACCTTACTGTAGCTATCCACAATCCTTCAAAAAAATTTGTAGTGGCCTTACTGTAGCTTTCCATGTTGAGACCTAGTTCTTGAGCCACTTATAGTAATGGCATGAACAATTGGTGCGAATACTTTCCTCTTTTTTTTACTACTCTACTCATGCCATCGCTCGCTCAAGGAAGAATCGAACCCTGGTCCCATATCCTTGGGACTCTGAATCTCCAACCTTACCACTGCACTATGATGCGATCGACACATTCCTTCATTTTTAACATTAAAAGTTTCAAGCTCACCACATTGTTTCATTTTTTACATTAAAAGTTTCAAGCTCACCACATGGGGAGAAAGTTTGGTTAATTAATATATATGGAGCTCATAATCATAAAATTAGGAGTGAAATGTGGGAGTGGATTAGTAATATGAATATTCAAGATCGTTGCATCATTTTGGGAGACTTCAATATGGTTGAGAGGCATATAGATAGGAGTGGGGGGAGCTCCATTTTGATGGGTCATGAGAAAGGCACATGGGATGAGCTGAGAGGGAAAATGAGGTTGGTAGATGGGTGGTCTTTAGGAGATTGGAGAGATACTCCTGGGCACACATATTTTAGTCTACAATATATAAGCTCTTCCTCCAGGATTGATAGACTCCTCTTCAGTCTCAGCAGGCTTCATGGGTTCCACACACTCTAAGGGTTTCAATTGACTTGAGTTCAGTCATCTCTGATCACATGTCTCTAAAGTGGAGTTAGCACTTAGCTGATTGGGGGGATTCTGAATTGAATCAATTTCCAACTAGGAAGCTGAGAGTTAATAACCTTTTGCTAAAGGATAATCTCCTTGTTGACTACATTGAACAAGCCATTGATAGATTAAAAACAAGAGGAATGACTGTAGGGCCATGGAAAATTTTTGCTAATGAGATGCAAGGGATCATTAGGGCTGTGGGGAAGTTGAGAGATGAAGAGAGAAGATAGGAAAGGAGGAACTGGACCAAACAATTGGAATGTCTTCAAAGAAGAGACAGATAGATGGACTCATTGAGGATGAAATCACTCAATATTTCAGGTGTCAGACTGTCGTGAAACAAGAAGATGATGGATGCGCTAGAAAGAAAGAGCGTTGGCCAAAATGGAAAACCTTTAACAATAGAAGAAAACTTGAGAGCTTTCTGTTTAAACTTGCTGGGGGGAAGAATAGTAGAGAAGTTATGGGTGAGATTTTAGATGTGAGAGGGCAACAGATAGAGGGCACTAGGTAAATTGCAAAGAAATGGGTAGAATTTCTTGGCTCTACTCATAGTCTTAAAGAGAAATATTGTCATAAAAGGTTTCAGGCTGAGAATAAACTTCTTGGGTGGTCAATCATAGTGTGGACTCTAATAAAGCTAGATGGCTGGAGAGAGATGTGGACATTGAAGAATGTTGGGTGGCACTCTTGAAGTTGGGTAGGGAGAAAGCCCCAAGCTGGGATGGCTTGACTGTTGAGTTTTTTCTTTTGGCCTTCCTTGAAGGACATAGTCTAGGAGGTCTGCAACAAGGCCTTCAACTCTGGCACTTTGGATAAGGACGTCAAGGAAGGGTTGGTGAAGGTGATACCTAAACAAGTTGCTTATAGTAGATTTGGGCATTGGAGACCAATCTCTTTGTTAACAGTTATTTATAAAATTCTGGCCAAGGTTATTGCCATCAGGATTACTCATATATTGCAAGAGGTGATATCTAGAATCTCAAACTCTCAATCTCTCTCAAGGTCTCAAACTCTATCTCTAACACTCTAAGTCTAACTTAAAAATCCATAATTATAAGCCTCTCTAAAGACAATGATTTTGACTTGGAAAGGTGGGGCTGTGAGGTTGAGAGAGGGCAGATTGTTAGACACAGAAGTGAGAACCGGTGTTTTGGATGTCAAGGTTTTGGTCACTAGCTGAAAGACTGCCCAACTCCTGCCATGTCAAGGGGACATGGAAGTCAAGGACTAAGAGTGCAGAGACCAACCCCTTCCTATCAATCAAATCAGGGTCCATCTCGTCAAAATCAGGGCAATCCCAGGAGAACTCCAGCTTAGCCATCCGCCTCTATCTAGAGTAGCCCCAGAACTCCTTCTCAGAATTGGGGCAACCAAAGAGAAAGAGTTCCGCCTCAGACTGCAGCAGCAGCCAGAGCAGTCACAATAGCAGAAGTAGTGGAAGAGGAAAGAGGACAAATTTATGTAGCAATTGAAAACCAAGGGCCAAATCGCCAATTCTCCGTCATTCATACTCCAACTGAGTATCAAGGTAAGCCTTTTAAGCTTTTGATTGATTCAGGCAGTACTCATTCTTTCATTTCCCCAGGATGCTTGCGTAATCTAGTCTTAGAACAGAAATCAGGGAAACCTATGCAAGTTGAATTGGCCAGTGGGAAGATTCTTTTCACTCACCTTAAGAGACAGATCGTATTCAGTTCAATCTAGATGGGAATTTAACTGACTGTCAGTTCAGAGTTATACCTTTGGGAGTTTTCGACGGGATCCTTGGAATGGATTGGCTCCACAAAAATCAAGCTAACATTCACTGTCATAATGGAACCATTTCCTTTCGTGACCTTCACACGGAAGCAAAGTTCAAGGAACCGAAATTTCAGGATCCCCAAGTTTGCAATCAGTAAAAGATTCTAAGTTACTAAAAGGACTTAGAAAGAAGCAGCTCATTTATGTTGTCAAAATGAATCCAGTAGACACAAAGTTAAAAGCTAAAGAACCTGAATGGTTAAGTGATTATGATGATTTATTCCCCCAGCAAAATTAACAGAGATGCCTCCAATTCGGGAAGTAGATCATGTGATAGAATTGACCCCCCGCAGCCAGTGGCCCTGTGCATGTACAAAATGCCAGTTCCTGAAGTCATCGAACTCAAGGAACAACTTAGACAGCTGTTAGAACAAGGACTTGTAAGACCTAGTGTTTCACCTTGGGGTGCGCCAGTTCTCTCAGAAAAAGAAAGATGGAACGCTAAGACTCTGTGTAGACTACAAAGGCCTCAATCAGCTTCTGATAGTTAAGCCTATCCCCAGAATTGATGAGCTTCTAGACAGGCTAACTGGAGCCCAGATCTTCACAAAGATAGATCTCAAATCAGGGTATTATCAAATCAGGATTAATGAGTAAGATATCCTGAAGACAGCCATTAATACTCGGTATGGGAATTATGAATTCACTGTCATGCCATTTGGATTGACAAATGTCCCAGCTACATTCAATCTCGCTTAATGCAGGACATTCTCAGAGAATACTTGGATGATTTTGTTCTTGTTTTCTTTGATGATATTCTGATTTACTCAAAGAATGCAGCTGACCACCATGAAGCTCATGTCAGAAAAGTTCTTGAGATTCTAAGGAAGCACCAACTCTTTGCAAAAAAGAGCAAATGCACTTTCTTTGCCGACCATGTTGAATACTTGGGCTTTCTGGTATCCAAAGATGGAATTTCTCCAGATTCTGCAAAAGTCTAAGCAATCATAGATGGCCCGAACCAAAAACAGTGAAAGAAGTCAGGGGATTCTTGGGATTGACTGGCTAGTATAGAATTTTTATACCAAAGTATGCTCTCATAGCTTCCCCCTTGACTAATCATCTCAAGAAGAATACCTCGTTTCAATGGTCTGCTAGGTGCCAGAGTGCTTTTGATAAGCTGAAGACTGCCTTGGTAACCAATCCCATTCTGAAGTTGCCAGATTTCTCTCTACCCTTTGAGGTAGTAACTGATGCCAGTGGTTTTTCCCTAGGCGGTGCACTCATGCAGGAAGGTCATGCATTGGCCTATGAATCCCGAAAACTCAGTTGGCATGAGAGGAATTATGCTGTCCACGACCTGGAACTACTTTCAGTAGTATTGCCCTGAAGTTGTGGAGACATTACCTACTGGGTCAAAGATTCACTTTAATGAGACAGATCATTAGAGCTTAAAGTGGATCTTCACTTAGAAGGATCTCAACATGCGCCAAAGAAGGTGGATGCAGAACTTGCAAGAATTTGATTTTGAAATCAAGTACCGCCCAGGCAAAGAAAATGTGGTAGTGGATGCCCTCAGCAAAAAAGCCTCCTTGCTTGCAATTACTGTAGTGTCAAATCCTTTAATTATTGAAGCAAGAGAGAAGATCATGCAGGATAGATTCTTTGGCCTTATTGCTACCCTACTTATACAGGAAAGCAAAACTCCACGAGTTAAACCGAGTTCAAGGGTACAGCCTGGATGATGGAATTATGTATTATAATTGCAAGCTATGCATTCCCAATGATGAGGGAACTAAGGGTCAAATTCTGAATGAAGCCCATGACAGCCTTATTGCAGGACATCCAGGTTTCATCAAAACCTACATGTCTATGAGAAAAGCTTCTTTTGGCCTGGTCTAAAAAAGGATGTGCTTAATCATGTACGTCAATGTCTGACCTGTCAGAAAGTCAAGGCCGAGAGAGTAAAAATGCCTGGAAAGTTACATCCATTAGATGAGGTGGGAATGTATCAATATGGATTCTATTACTGGATTACCTTCAGTGTAATCAGGTTACAATTCCATCTTCGTGGTAGTTGATAGACTACCCAAAGTTGCCCATCTGATTCCAGTAAAAGAAACCTACACTGCAGTGGATGTGGCTAGAGTGTTCCTCAAGGAAATCTTCAGATTGCATGGCCTACCCAGAAGAATAGTAAGTGATCGAGACCCCAAATTCACGTCAAGATTCTAGACTGCATTTTTCAAAGCAGTAGGAACTTTCTTGGATCTCAGCACAGCTTACCACCCCAAGACCGATGGTCAAACTGAAAGGGTGAACCAAGTAATCGAAGATATACTTCGGTCATGTTGTGGGTGGCAGGGAACCCAAGAAGTGGCTAAGCTATCTTCACCTAGTCGAGTTCGCCTACAATGCTTCTTATCACCGAAGTATTGGGATGAGCCCTTTCAAAGCTCTGTATGGACAACATTGCTTAACTCCATTAACTTGGTCCGTCCCATTGATTAGGGTCAAGATGTCTAGACAAATGCTTGACGACATGGAGCAGCAGATGCAGTCAATTCGAAAAGATATAAAGGCTGCCCAAGATAGACAGAAATAGTATGCAGATAAGAAGAGGACAGATAAAAAAATCAAAGAAGCAGATATGGTCTTCATTCGAGTACGCCCCAAAAGAAGTTCTCTATCTCTTGGGAAGTACAAGAAGTTATCCCCCAAATATTGTGGACCATATCTGATTACAAAGAAAGTAGGTGACTTAGCCTACGAGCTTCTTCTGCCTCCTCATCTCAAAGTACATAATGTATTTCATGTCAGCCTTCTTAAAAAGTATATACCAAGCCCGAATCATGTGCTTGATGATGATGAAATCTTAACTTCTTCAACCCAAGGATAGATGGAACTCCAACCTGAAGAAATCCTTGATGTTCGAGAAAAGGTTCTCAGGAATAGAATTTTGAGAGAATTATTGGTTAAATGGAAGTTCTATCCTTTTGAAGATGCCACTTGGGAGAAAGAAGCCAGACTGTTGCTGCGGGATTACCCCCAGTTTGCGAGATGAGGATATTTCACGTTTTTCAAGTGGGAGAGAATGTAAGATTCCTCCCAAGCCCCTCAAGATGTCCAGTATCTTCTCCCCTGTAATCAATTCCCTCTTCAGAATAATAAAAGATCTTGTTTCTACCTGTTTTAGCCTGGAGAGAGAAAACTTCTAGAGAGAGGTGATTTAGTTTTTAAATATTTTTGGATGAAAAAATATCTCATCTTATTAAAATAAATTCCCTCGAAACAGAAGTTCAAAAAGAATTTTAGAAGGTGCATTAGAAATAAATTATAATCTGTTCAAAAGGCCTTATCCTAAGAGTCTAGATTTTTTGAAAATTTTAAATTAAGGTTCCTATGGACCAATCAGATTCATCCAAATGTATGGAGGAGATAAATTGAAGAAATAAAGAAAATCTAATTGAGGAAAGAAGTGTTAAGATGGAAAATGATGTGATGAGAATGGGAATGCTTATGAAATGAATGTGGATTAAGTAATGTAGATTGATGTGAAAAGACGAGAGATTCGTTATAGAAATTATATTTATGACCTGTTTTTAAATGATTGTTTTATGTCAAGAATGTTGGGGAAGCATTTTGACCGTCTTGTGAATGAGGTCGTGGAGACCTAGCTGATAAAGTTGCAACAGCTGACGGAGAGTCAACGGAGGACGTCTCGCGTAGCAAGGTCGGGCCGAGGTCTTGACCAGCCTCCTCGGTTCGATTTAAATGGTGAGCTTCTGGTACAGTGGATGAGGGACCAAGGAAGCGGCCTATGAGTGAAGCGCTAGGTCACCTGTGAAGAATCCTAGAGGGTGCTGACCATACGGTGCTCGGGCTCTGGGTCGCCGACGATACCCACACGTGTGTCGTGGAATATATTGGAGCAAGGAGTAAGAGTTGTTTTTTGAATTCGGGCATGGATCTGGTTGATTGACCTTGCTGGTCCTCAATGGATGAGTCCATGGCTCTTTTATATGGATTCGTTGGTTGATCTTGTTGATCTTCAATGGAGATTCCATTTTGTTATGTGAATATATTGCCGGTTACTATGAGCTAGGAGCTATTGAAAAGACCCCTGATGAGTGGACACGTGGTGAGTGTTCTGGTTACCAATGAGCTAGGAACTATTGTTGAAAAGACCCCTGATGAGTGGACAGGTGGTGAGCGTTCTGGTTGCCAATGATGCCATAGGTACACCGATGAAGGGAGGATTAGAAATAAGGATTCAACCAGAGATTTTGACGATTATGATCAGTGACACAATGGTTTCATTAAAAGATTGTTTTTAGAACATGCTGATTTTGTGAAAAAGGTAATTTCATATTGGGTGTGTAAGTGGTGTGACTTCAACGGAGAGTCCATCTGGATTTTTATAAGTGAATATATTGCTTGGTACTATGAGCTAGGAACTATTATTGAAAAGGTCCCTGAGTGGATAGGTGGTGAGCGTTCTGGTTTTGCTAATGATGCCATAGGTACACCGATAAAGGAATGATTGGAAACTAGAATTCAACCGGATATTTTAGAGGATTATGATCAGTGATACTGTGATTTCATTAAAAGATTGTTTTAAAGTTAGCTGAATCTGTGAAACAGGCAATTTCATATTGGGTGTGTAAGTGGTGTGACTATCTTGAAGTTTGCATGAAGCGCCGGCTAGGGGGCCTGGGAACTCTTTTCCCTGGTACCCGGGACAAAACATAACCAAATTCCCAAACGGATTCTATCAGTACAGTGGTTGGGCGGTTGGCTAAGATGAACGAGTTCTTAGAGTTAACCTAGGAGAGCAAAACTATTGAAGTGTATCACCAAGCGTTCGCTCTCCTCCTCAAGTACTCTCCACTGCTGGATGAAGAACAATTGATGGCCAAGTTCATTCGAGGACTGAACGAACCTTTGAATATCCTAGTGAAGAATGCCGAGCCAGTTTCTATGGCCGAAGCAATGTGGATGCTAAAGGATTTCGCCAAGGCCTTTGATGTCAACGTCCCGCCGAAGCCAGCACCATCATCTTTCAAAAGATTTCTAGCTCCAGAAGGTGATTCCAACCTTCCACTGCCTAAGAGACAACAAGGTCAAGCTCAGAATATGGAAAGTTCCAGAATGGAAGAAAGGTCCCTTTCCTGGAACTCAATCCCCTGGGATTCAACTTCAGAAGTTTCACCCTTAAACAAGGAAGTGAAATGCTATAACTGTCAAGGATTTGAACATCGTAATATGGATTGCCCAACTCCTTTTAGATCAAGGTTTTTAGGGCGGGGAAATCAGGGACCAAGATTCCAGACTCCAGCTCCTTCCTTCCAGAGTAATCAGGTTCCTTTCCGCCAAAATCAAGGAAATCCCAGAGGTAGACTCTCTAACTGACCCGCAATTTCCATCCAAAGTAATGTAAGACCTCCGCCTCAGAATAGGGGAAGTCGAAGAGAGATGTTCCCAAATTGACCGTCCATTTCCAAGGCAGTAACGCTGGAAGCAATTGAAGAAGAAGAAGAAGATGAAAGAGATCATACTCCACCTGCAAGAAGATGAGGACATCTCACGTTTTTCAAGTGGGAGAGAATGTAAGATTCCTCCTTAGCCTGAATAATCAATAATCCTTTACTTCAATCCCCTCTAATCATTCCCTATTTCTGAATACAAGAAAATATTATTTTTCCTTGTTTTTGCCTAGTGAAAAATTCTAGAGAGTGATAATTCAATATTGAGATAATTTTGGATAAATAAATTCTCCTAATATCAAAAATATATTTCCCTGAAATAGAAAATCAAAATAAATTTTCCAAGGTGCATTAGGAACCAATTAAAAATGATTTAAAAGACCTTAGCCTAAGGATCAAGATTTTTTGAAATTTTTGGATTATGGTCCAATTAAGGTTCCTATGGGGGCCAGTAAGATTAATCCAAGTGTTGGGATGAGATAAATCCAATGAATAAAAGAAAATACCCAAAAATGAGTAAATGCCCACATAAGATGAAGAGTTGACTGAGTACAAGATTTATTAGTTGAAAATTATGAAATATTTCTAAAAAATAAATGTGATGTGATGTGGATATGGGTAGATGCGAGTGGATGAGATGTGATGAGTATAAATGTAGAAAAATGTGATGAGATGAAAAATGATGTGATTGGATGAGAATGAATGAAGGACGATGGGAATATATATGATTGGACTTGGAACAATGTGGAAAGACGAGAATGTGGAACAATGTGGAAAGACGAGAGTTCATTATAGAAACTGTATTTATGACCTGTTTTTAAATTATTGTTTTATGTCAAGAATGCTAGAGAAGCATTTTGATCGTCTTGTGAATGAGGTCATGGAGACCCAAGTGATAAAGTTGCAACAGCTGAGTCAACGGAGGACTTGACTGAGTACAAGATTTATTAGTTAAAAATTATGAAATATTACTAAAAAAATGAGATATTTTGGAGTAATCATACAATTTTGACACCTTGGTAAAGGAAAGGGGGAGCCTTCAAGGAGGCACCTATTTCACACATGTGTGAGTTTTAAACTCAAAAATATTAAGATATTTTTATCTCTCCTCCCTCCTGGATCAAACCAAATCAAAAAGGGAGCCAAACTGGTCCAAATGTTGTCCAAATTTAGCCAAACT
Organism: Cibotium barometz; assembly: GCF_041138505.1. NCBI lineage: Eukaryota > Viridiplantae > Streptophyta > Polypodiopsida > Cyatheales > Cibotiaceae > Cibotium > Cibotium barometz. The sequence goes on along the minus strand of NC_141046.1, from coordinate 20,284,081 downwards.
GAAGCTGGAAAATTCTAGAACTTAGTTGGACCCTCATTCTTTTGTATTCTCATCTGTGAACTAGACCATGCCAATATTAAATTAGAATAAGCATATTTTCTATTATCTTCTAAAAATCCTCTAGAATTTGGAGAGATTGGAGTTTCTCTCTCTCTCTCTCTCTCTCTCTTCAACCTTCCTTGGAGCTTTCCTCTCAACATACTAACCAATTGATTGGTTGGGGGCCTCTCCTAAGAATAGAGAATCAAGCAAAACAAGAGGTAAGGTGTGACTTTATGGTTTTTTCTTAATCTTCTAAATGTTTTTTGCTTCTCAACCCCTCTCAAGCTTGAGAAGTATTCAATTGAATGGTTTTCAATGCAAATGAACCTCTCTAACGAATTTTAATGATTAATCACATAAAGTTTACATTTATGCTTAATTTAGGATATTTTTTATGTATATCTCTCTCCCCCCCAAAGAATGGCCATTCCTATGACCAATTCTCAATTCAAATGATGCTTCTCATGGAGCAATTCCTAATTCTAAAATCAAACTCTATGCTAGTCAAAAGCTAGAGGCCAAAGAGATGCCTTTTTTATGCTTTAATGTTACATAAAATATGGTAAACTTCGGAATTAAGTCCATAAATTGGATATTGGTCCAAATGATAGTTACTCTATCATAATCCTATTACTACTAAGTCTTATTCTTTTAGAAAATATGAAAAATATCAGTAAAAGCACAGCAGGCGGAGCTATGGTAAAATTTTTAAAAATTAACACATAAATCATTTTTATGCGTAATGTGAAAAGAGGACTTCCTACCATATTCTAGGATTAGTCATCCTATGTTAAATGAATAATTCTTATCATATCCATGGAAAACGAATTTATAATGTTTATCTATAAATAGTTAATTAGAGAAAAAGAGAAATTCTTAGTAATTTCCATTTTATGATAAAAGAGGAATTCCCATGATAATGGAGATCCATGTATTCCAATGGAGAAAGAGAAAATTTGGATTATTAAAATAATGGATATTTTATTTAAAAATTAAAGAAGAATTTTAGATAAATTATTTTATGCATGAATAAATTTAAATGATAAAAGAGGAATTCCAATCATATTTGGAATTCAATCATTTAATTGAAAAAAGTGGAATTCTTGTCATATTAGGATTAATGGATATTTTTATTTAATTTTTAAGAGAAATTTTAGTTAAAATTATTTTATGCATGTATAAATTTAAATGATAAAAGAGGAATTTCCATCATATTTGGAATTCAATCATTTAAATAGAAAAAGAGGAATTCTTGGTATATTTGGAATATTGAATATTTTTATTAAAGAAAAGAGGAATTTTAGATAAATTTATTTGATAAAAAAGGAATTTCCATGACATTTAGATTTCAAGCAATTAAATGTAAAAAGAGGAATTCCCACGATAATTGAGATTCAAGAAATTAAATGGGAAAAAGAAGAATTTTTAGTATAATTCAATTTATGAATATTTATCAAAAGTGGAAATATGGGTAGAATTGATTTTTGTAAATCCCATGAATTCTTTTATTTAAAAGAGGAATATTGAATATAATTCATTTGAGAAATTGAGAAAGAATATAGAAATAGTCGTCGAGAAAAAGAACCTTTATCTAAGCCAAACAATTGGCAGAAATTTAGAAAAAGTCCCATTATCGGTATCGAAGTAGTAGGAAAAGCTACTAAATGGGAATAGGATGTGAATGGATGTGATAAGATGTAAATGGGATGTGATAGGATGTGAATGGATGTAAATGGGATGCGATAGGATGTGAATAGATGTGATAAGATGTGAATAGATGTGATAAGATGTAAATGGGATGCGACAGGATGTGAATGGATGTGATAAGATGTAAATGGGATGTGAATAGATGTTTTAAGATGTAAATGGGATATGATAGGATGTGAATAGATGTGATAAGATGTAAATGGGATCCGATAGGATGTGAATGGATGTGATAAGATGCGAATGGGATGTGATAAGATGTGGTGTGATGAAAATGAATGTGGATGAGATGTGAAGTAAAGGGATGTGGATGTGAATGATAAGATGAGAATGCGATGAGAGGATATGTGAAAGGGTGAGACGGGAAGTAACTGGATGTGGATGTGTATGTGAAAGAATGTGATGTGAATATATGTGGATGTGAAGTGATAGATGTGAATGTATGGATAGATGTGGATAGTCCTGCATGTGAATGATTGGATAGATGTGGATGAATGAGATGGGATGTGTATGAATGAAATATGATGTGGATGTGATGTAAAGTGGATGGAATGAATGAGATATGATGTAGATAGATGTGGACGTGATGTAAGGTGGATAGAATGTATGTGATGGAATGGGGATACAATGAATGTGAATGGATGTGATGTGATGTGAGTCGGGATAAGTGTGAATGGGTGAGATGTGATGTGAAATGGATGTGATGTGATATGATGTAAATTGGGATAGATGTGAATGGATGATATGTGATGTGAATGGATGTGATGTGATGTGAATCGAGATAGATGTGAATGAATGAGATGTGATGGTATTTATGACCTGTTTTTAAATGTCTGTTTTATGTCAAGAATGCTGGGGAAGCATTTTGACCGTCTTGTGAATGAGGTCGTGGAGACCCAAGTGAAAAAGTTGCAACAGTTGACGGAGGACGTCTCACGTAGCACGGTTGACCGAGGTCTTGACCAGCCTCGGTTCGATTTAAATAGTGAGCTTCCGGTACGGTGGATGAGGGACCAAGGAAACGGCCTATGAGTAAAGTGCTAGGTGACCTGCGAAGGATCCTAGAGGGTGCTGACCATACGGTGCTCGGTCGCCGAAGATACCCACGTGTGCATGGAGGAAGATATTGGAACAAGGAGTAAGAGTTGTTTTCTGAATTCGGGCATGGATCTGGTTGATTGACCTTGCTGGTGCTCAACGGATGAGTCCATGGCTCACTTATATGGATCTGTTGGTTGATCTTGCTGATCTTCAACAACGGAGAGTCCATCTGGATTTTTATAAGTGAATATATTGCTTGGTACTATGAGCTAGGAACTATTGAAAAGGCCCCTGAGTGGACCGGTGGTGAGCGTTCTGGTTGCCAATGATGCCATAGATACACCGATGAAGGAATGATTGGAAACTAGAATTCAACCGGATATTTTAGAGGATTATGATCAGTGATACTGTGATTTCATTAAAAGATTGTTTTAAAGTTAGCTAAATCTGTGAAAGATTGTTTTAAAAATAACTGAATCTATGAAACAGGCAATTTCATATTGGGTGTGTAAGTGGTGTGACTATCTTGAAGTTTGCATGAAGCGTGGCTAGGGGGCCTGGGAACTCTTTTCCCTGGTACCCGGGACAAAACATATCCAAATTCCCAAACGGATTCTATCACTACAATGGTTGGGTGGTTGGCTAACCCATGAGATTGGATGGTGTTAGGCTGGACTTATGGATCCCTAAAATGAGACTCAATTCTGTTATGGTACGATAGATGAAGTAAATCCCGGACAGTCCTTATTCTATGGAAAAGAATCAATGGCTGTGCCTCTCGATGAGGAAAAAAGCGTTGGTCTCTATGATCCAAGTGCAAGTCTTTTCCTTGATCTGACCATGTGACTTATAGGTTCGGTTGGATCAGTTTGGTTAGTGATGACCTTGCCTACGTTAGAATAAAAATATCCCATGGAGGAATCGCCCGTGCTTTCTGGGCGAGGAAAGTTTTTCCGGGTTTGGTTTTGGAAGAACCGAGGGATTAGTCTCTTGTCCAGATATCCGTGGGCGAGACCCCGAGTGAGAGGCTCTGCCCTGCACAAGAAGTGCTACTTCCGCTGCTAGCACCCCTGAATTCGTTGTGCGGAAGGGGGCAGGGATCTGTCAGCGAATTTATGAAGATTGTAATTTTGTGATAAAATTCATACAAATTTATATTCGGAATGTAGATTCATAAAAATTTATGAAGTACCAGTAAAAGATTGTAATTGTGTGATAAAATTCATACAGAATGTAGATTCATAAATTTATAATTGGGTCTTCAAATGGAAGTACCGCAATCGTATGGAATCCCTAACTTGCTTGAGGCCCAGACAGGATGTTATTTACCTTATAATTTCAAGGATCGTGACTACCCGCATATACTGAGAGTATAACTGCAGCTCTTTACTGGTAGTATATATGAGTAAATCTAAGACCTGGAAATTATAAGCAAAAATGCTATTCGGATGATGAATTCAAATGCTGATTGATATGATTTTAGAATTCTGGTTGAGAATTGATGAGTTGATTTGGATTCTGATTGAAAGATAATGATTCCTGAATTCTAATTGAAAGAAGATAAGTTTAACAAAGCCACAATGAGGATGAATGGGACGAATCCCAGTGATGATGATAATAATTAGAATGATGATTGTGACTTCAGCAAATCACTATGAGATTAGTGGATTGTGCTGACAGATTGCTACTGTTGACCTTGACCCAATGACTCTAGTTAAGGGCTGACAAATTGAAAACCTCCATAACTGAAATTCCCATGGAGGAATGTTCAGATGAAATTTTCGGTCTGATGGACCATTATTGTGTTAAGAATATGAATGAATTATTCTCTGATAATGAGTTATGTATGATCTTCTGTTAGAAGGGATCTTTATCCCAGGATTCTGTGGGGGACTGACCAATCTAACGAACCCCAGAATCTGTTGGATCTAAAGTCGGATTTGAATTATAAATAAAGGGACTTAACAAGAATTTTCGTATTGATAGGGTCATGGATCGAGGTCGTCGTGGTAGGAATGATAACCCCCAACTTGATGAGGAAGAGCTCGACTTGGATGTTCGTAAAACTCTTCAGCCTGGACCTTTCAAGGGTGAAGGGAAAAACTTGGGCGAGGCTGTGGAGAGAAGTGGATCGAAGCAATGGAAGAGTACTTCAATGTCACCGAGTACAATGAGAAGAGCAAAATGGCTCTTGCAAGGCTGTGAAGATAGTAGAAACAGCCAGAGTGGCAGGGAGAAACCACTGCGAGACAAACCATCTAGATCGGAACACTCAGACATGGAATGATCTCAAAATTACCTAAGGAAGAGATTATGTCCTCCCGGCTTTTTAGAAACCAAGATGAGCGAGTTCTTAGAGTTAACCCAAGAGAGCAAAACTATTGAAGTGAATCACCAAGCGTTTGCTCTCCTCCTCAAGTACTCGCCATCGCTGGATGAAGAATAGTTGATGGCCAGGTTCATTTGAGGACTGAACGAACCTTTGAATATCCTAGTGAAGAATGCCAAACCAGTTTCCATGGCTAAAGCAGTGTTGATGGGTGAAGGATTTCGTCAAGGCCTTTGATGTGAAGGTCCCGCTAAAGCCAACACCATCATCTTTCAAAAGATTTCTAGCTCCAGAAGGTGATTCCAACCTTCCACCACCTAAGAGACAACAAGGTCAAGCTCAAAATATGGAAAGTTCCACCCTTAAACAAGGATCACAAGGTTTTCAGGGCGGGGAAATCAGGGACCAAGATTCTAGACTCTACCTCCTTCCTTCCAGATTAATTAGCATCCTTTTCGCCAAAATCAGGGAAATCCCAAAGGTAGACTCTCTAACTAACCCGTAAGTTCAATCCAAAGTAATGCAAGACCTCCGCCTCTCAGAATAGGGAAAGTCGAAGAGAGATGTTCCCAAATCGATTGTCCATTTCCAAGGCAGTAAAACGATGGAAGCAATTGAAGAAGAAGAAGAAGATGAAAGAGATCATACTCCATCTCTGCAAGAAGATGAGGACATCTCATATTTTTCAAGTGGGAGAGGATGTAAGATTCCTCCTTAACCTGAATAATGAATGAGCCTTTACTTCAATCCCCTCTAATCATTCCCAAACGGATTCTATCACTACAGTGGTTGGGCGGTTGGCTAACCCATGGGGTTAGGCTGGACTGAAGATGGATCCCTAAAATGAGACTCAATTCTATTATGGTACGATAGATGAAGTAAATCCCGTACAGTCCTTGTTCTATGGAAAAGAATCAATAGCTGTGCCTCTCAATGAGGAAAAAAGCGTTGGTCTCTATGATCTAAGTGCAAGTCTTTTCCTTGATCTGACCATGTGACTTATGGGTTCGGTCGGATCATTTTGGTTAGTGATGACCTTGACTACGTTAGAATAAAAATATCCCATGGAGGAATCGCCCGTGCTTTCTGGGCGAGGAAAGTTTTTTCGGGTTCGATTTTGGAAGAACCGAGGGATTAGTCTCTTGTCCGAATATCCGTGGGGGCGAGACCCTGAATGAGAGGCTCTGTCCCGCGCAAGAAGTGCTACTTCCGTTGCTAGCATCCCTGAATTCGTTGTGCGGAGGGGGCAGGGATCTTTCAGCTGGTATCAAAGCAAATTGGCTAAAGTGGAACAACTGAGAAGCCAAAAATGTCAAAAATTTATGAAGTTTCAGTAAAAGATTTTATTTGTGTGATAAAATTCATACAAATTGATATTCAGAATGTATATTCATAAATTTGTAATTGGGTCTTCATATGGAAGTACCGCAATTGTATGGAATCCCTGCTTGAGGCCCAGACATGATGGTATTTACCTTATAATTGCAAAAGGGACCGTGACTATCCGCATATACCGAGGGTATAACTGCAGCTCTTTACTGGCAGTATATACGAGTAAATCTAAGACCTTGAAATTATAAGCAAAAATGCTATTCAGATGATGAATTCGAATGCTAATTGATATGATTTTAGAATTCTGGTTGAGAATTGATGAGTTGATTTGGATTCTAATTGAAAGATAATGATTCCTGAATTCTAGTTGAAAGAAGATAAGTTTAACAAAGCCACAATGAGGATGAATGGGACGAATCCCAGTGATGATGATAATAACTGGAATGATGATTGTGACTTCAGCAAATCACTATGAGATTAGTGGATTGTGCTGACAGATTGCTACTATTGACCTTGACCCAGTGACTCTAGTTAAGGGGGTTTGACAAATTGAAAACCTGCATAACTGAAATTCTCGTGGAGGAATGTTCAGATGAAATTTTTGGTCTGATGGACCATTACTGTGTTAAGAATATGAATGAATTATTCTCTGATAATGAGTTATGTATGCTCTTCTGTTAGAAGGGATATTTATCCCAGGATTCTGTGGGGGACTGACCAATCTAAAGAACCACAGAATCGGTTGGATCTAAAGTCAGATTTGAATTATAAATAAAGGGACTTAACAAGAATTTTCGTATTGATAGGGTCATGGATCGAGGTCGTCGTGGTAGGAATGATAACCCCCAACTCAATGAGGAAGAGCTTGACTTGGATGTTTGTAAAACTCTTCATAGATCGCAAAGTACAATGAGAAGAGCAAAATGGCTCTTGCAAGGTTGAAGATAGTAGAAACAGCCAAAGTGGCATGGAGAAACCACTGCCTGCGAGACAAACCGTCTGGATCGGAACACTCAGACATGGAATGATCTTAAAATTACCTAAGTACAATGAGAAGAGCAAAATGGCTCTTGCAAGGTTGAAGATAGTAGAAACAGCCAAAGTGGCATGGAGAAACCACTGCCTGCGAGACAAACCGTCTGGATCGGAACACTCAGACATGGAATGATCTCAAAATTACCTAAGGAAGAGATTCTTTTCTCCTGGCTTTTTGGAAACCAAGATGAACGAGTTCTTAGAGTTAACCTAGGAGAGTAAAACTATTGAAGTGTATCACCAAGCGTTCACTCTCCTCCTCAAGTACTCGCGCCACCGCTGGATGAAGAACAGTTGATGGTGGCCAGGTTCATTCGAGGACTGAACGAACCTTTGAATATCCTAGTGAAGAATGCCCTTTGAAAGATTAAGCTACTCCTAATGCTTTCTAACACTCTAATCCAAACAATTTCAACAAAAAACACATAATTAAACTAAAATTAATGATCTTAGTTCTATATTTAACACTAAAGAGAGCTAACATTCACTAAAAATTGCATTGTTTGATGCAATGGATGCAAACTAAAAATTGCATTGTTTGATGCAATGGATGTAAACTAAGCCTAATAAAACTATGTGCAAGCCCTAAGAACATGAAAAACCATAAAAACAACAACAAAAACAACAAATTAATCTAAAATTTTAGAAAAAAGCATTCTATTCAAAAAACAAAAAAAAGAGAGCTATTCTACACCAAATCTCACACAAATCACCAAATCCACATATTTTTCATGGGAAACCATTAATCAAGATAATGGCAATGGGTTATGCATAGATTAGAGGCAAAACGATGGAAAAAGCCAAGGGATGGCTCCTCGGCACAGCGGTGCCAAAAATGTTATGGGTCACCATAACCCTCCTTAAAACACATCCAAAAAGAGATTACCTGGTGAACCGCAACTATCATGAGGATCTTTCCAATGGCTGAGCTCGTAACCCTTGAGGTCTCCAAGCTCTACAACTCCTTGAGAAGCGATTCCACCGTGTCTCTCGTAAGCGTTGTCACACCGCCGCGTTGCACTACATAGGTCCTCGTCCCTCCTCACCTCACTTCACTCACACACACTCACTAGCATGCATTAGGGAGAGATATTAGCAAGAGGATTAGCAAGAGCAAGACTCAATTGCACAATGGGAGAGTATGTTGTATTATGAGAGAAATTCACTTATATACATGGTCATAAGTGTTTCACACTCACTTCAACCTGTAAACAGATGGGCTTGGGCAACACTTCCCATCCTGTGGCATGATATAAAACTTTGGTGAGTAGGTAGGAGGCTACCAACTTGCCTTGCGGGTTCAAAAACAAATGGCATGGAGCTCCTTATGCAAGTAGTCTACTCAATTAACGGGCACACCTTGATGGACTCTCGCAAGGGTGGAGAGGTTGCAGCAGTGGTTGGTGTGAGGAGGAAGGAAAGGGCTTGTGTGCTGGCATCACCAATTCTTAGCGGGTGATGTTGTGCCATTCCACGCCATCCTGGGTCATGGGGGGGCCTTGGAAAGTGTCGCGCACATGCCTCGTTCACCAATTCCTGGAGGGTGATGTGCCATTCCACGCCATCTTGGGTCGTGGGGGGGCCTTGGAAAGTGTCGCACACATGCCTCATGACATGGCTATGGCACACATAGGAATGCTCTATTCTAGGTAGTTGGAGTGTGTCTCTGACCAGAGAGGAGCTCCTTCCAAGTCTAGTACCTGCCCTATTCACTAACCTGCAGTGTAAGTCTCGAATGATGAAGTAGAGGAAGTTTAGGAGGTCTCGGGCTCCATTGTTGGCAAATCGTTGAGCCCAATTTGCTCTAGGTGTGCGGCCACTGTTGGCTCTACTATGGCGCCTACTATGTCTTCTTTTGAGGAGTGTGGGCGACGACATCAAGAGAGGAGTCAAAGTGCACAATAGTGGCCATTGCAATAGATGAAGAAGAGGTGACAAGAGGCCAAGAGGGTGCTAAAAATTAGAAAAAAAAAGGGTAAGAGTTTAGCTAGAGAGCAACAAGAAAAGTGGAAAAAATGAGGTGTGGTGGGTGCTTATATAGATTTCCTAGGGAGGCTTTGTTTCAGAGAAACGCTCGGGGATATTGATGGAGCCAACAACCATGGATATGGGATATGGAATGGCTGGGCTAGAGAGCGAACAGTTGTGGCTTGATGGAGTGAATGGCCATGGCTTGATGAAGTGAATAGCCATTCATTCACCCTTGGAGGAATTTTTTTTTGCACCCTGATTATAAGTTTTGTACCCTTTGACTAGGTGGCTAGCACCCCATTGCAAGTTTTGTAGTGACTCCATGCCCAATGTGAATAATGGCTACAATTCAGGTCCAATTGGGTTTGAGCAAGGTTGGCAACTCTTCTATGGGTCATGCTGCTATTTGGTAGGGGATTGCTTACAGTTAGGGGTTGGGTGAATGATAGTCTTATAGTAGGGGTGAAGCTTGGGAGTCACGTGATGAGGGCAAGTGGGGTGGCTGAGGTGGAGGAAATATCACTGAGGAACTCGATGGTTGTAGTAGTCATGTCCTTGATGCCCTCCTACACGTTCTCTTTGCCCTTAGTTGGTAGGGATGCGGCTACTTGGGTATCCATTCCTTTCTATTGCCTCCGTAGGACTTCTAGGCTATTTTAAGGTACCCATATTTGTGTGGTTGTGGCTTGAGGATGAGGTGGGCCTTTTCGATGTCTTTGCTTTAGTGATGTCCGCCTTTGGATGTTCTCTCTGGACTGGTGGGTTTGTGTTATGTTGGCAAAGGCCTTTGGGAGGTCCTAGTAGTGTATGCGTGTGTCAGCCCAAAACCTTTGGTATTGCTGAGGCTTGAAGGGTAATTTGGGATCTCTTGGGAATCCACATGGTAGTAGCACACCCTCATACTAACCTTGCACAACGAGGACCTTCTTGGTAACCCACCAGTGAAGTGTTGGTGCGTTGGGTAGATAGCTTTCGTATTGGGGTTTGTGTGAAGATGGTTTGGGGTGAAACGTGCTGGTAGTTAGTAGTGTTAGGCTGAATTAGCAGTTTTAGTAGGCGTCATTGGCATGGCTTGGTAGTTTGTGGAGTTTATCGCGCTGATGAGGCTTTGTTGGAGAGGGGATCTAGGTAAAGGATTGGCCTCTTTTTTGGGCGACATAATTTTCTCTTTTTCAGTGATCGGGGGGTTGTGATTAGTGAAGAGGATTATATGACATGGTAGTGGGATCTGCAACTTCGGCTCTTCATCTGTCATGAGAACCATAACTTGCCCCCCTGAGGCAAGTTGTAGTGTTGTTGTCCTTGATTTCCAATCAATGTGACACTTGTTGTGGCCCATCCATCCTCTTCCAAGGAGGATTTCTTCTTGCATCTTGTAGGCATAACATAGAACTTTCCTTATAGGGGGTTATTCCTAATGTAAAATAGAATTATAACAACACCTACGTATTTAACACAATTTAAGCAACGATAGTGACAATGGCCGGGGTGTGGAGTAGAGTTGGTTGACCGAGAGAGTCCCACGTGTTTTAGGACATTAAGTTATGATGATTTAGCACCCATGTCTACTAGTGCTAGCTTTTGGGTAAAGCTTGTTGGTGTGGCCATTCCTAACCACAAACAGGCAGGCTTCACTTCCCAGTCCTCTTCTAGGTCCACTACTTGAGCCATGCACACAAAGATTTGCTTTTCTTTAAGTTTTACTTGCCTTCCCTTGGCTTCTTTTTGTGCTATCTTTTTCATCTCATTCTATTTTTGCTTTTCCTCCTTTTGAGGTGAATTGCCTTCAAGGTGTTTTGCGTGAGCGGTCCATAGTAGCATCATAACTTGCTACCATTGAAATAACCCACCATTTCGATGCCATCAAGCATTTTGATGGCATACAATGCCTTGTGGGGTTTTTTTGGTCACTAGGAAGGGTCCAAGTCCTTTGTATTTAAGCTTCTTTTGTGGTTTTTTATCCTATAAAGAAGGGCCGTGCCCCCCTCATTCATCTCTTTATCTTTGAGTTGGTCATCAAACCATGGCTTGCACCTTAGTTTCTCTATAATCATGCCATACACCTCTTAAACGTGTTTTATCAAGTTTCTTAAGCTTAGAGAGTTGATCGCTCAAAACATTGCAGTGACCCTTTCTTGTACCACGACTTGGTACCAAGAATTCCATAGGCATGATCACTTCAATTCCATACGTTAAACTAAAGGTTGTGGTGTTAATGGCCACTTTGTATGTAGCCTAGAGTGCAGTAGGCAACTTCTATTTCTAGTCATTATATGACTCGCCTCTATAGTTTTGGTTAAGATGGCACATAGAGTTTTGTTAATGCTTTCTGCTTAGCTAGCTTGGGGGTAATAGGGTGAAGACTTACGGTGCGTGACCAAGAATTCTTGTAGCAAGAATTGTTGGAATTAGGGTTGCAGGAAACCACACAAAGCTTGGAGAAGAAAAAGAAAGAATGCACACAACACATAGTGTATTAGATTGTGTCAATGTACAAAGATAAGTTAGCCCTAGAATAATGGGCGTATATACAAGCCGGGGAAAAAAACCTCCTAAAGAGGGAAAAAGTGCCCCGGCGGTCCTAAGCGTGTTCACACACATCACTGCCTATATATATGGCAACAAATCTCCCCTGGGAGTGATGGTGTGAACGAGAGCTGGCACTCATGTATAGGGAAGTGCCATGCCCGAAGTAGATCAGTCCCTCCACAAACACAAAGGGGAGCAAGCCCAAAGCTTTGCGAAAAACTTCAAACTTCTCATGAGGAAGCGCCTTTATGAAAAGATCAGCGAGGTTATCCTGTGTTGGCACATATGCCAAGCTGATCTCTCCTGCCTGCTGAGAGTCTCTCCCTGACATAGTGATAATGCACCTCAATGTGCTTTGTGCGAGCATGAAAAATTGGGTTTCTTGCAACTGCCAATGCACTCTAACTGTCAGTGTAGATAGAGGTGGCAGACTCCTGTCCAACACCCAAGTCAGCCATAAGCCGTCTGAGAGCCACACACACTCAACCGTAGACTGTGAAAGCTGCCCTCCTGTACTCAGCTTCACAACTAGAAGTGAGCACAGTAGGTTGCTTCTTTCTCAACCAAGATATGCATGAGCTACCCGAGCATGAAACAAAAACCACTTGTGGACACTCTTGTGTCATAGCAACCAACCCAATCTGAGTCCGAAAAAGCATGTAAATCTGGCGGCAACGATCCCCCCTTGGGATAAAATAGCCCAAGATATATGGTGCCACTCAAGTAGTGAAAGATGCGTTTAACTGCCTTCCAATGCTGAGACCCTAGGCTATGCATAAACCTGCTCACCTGTGAGACTGCAAACTGAATGTCCGGCCTTGTAATGCATACATAAATGAGGCAACCAACAGCTGTTTGATAGAGTGTGACATCAAAGTGATCTCCAGCATCATGAAGACTCAACTTCAAACCTGTCTCCATTGGAGTAGTAATAGGCTTGCAGTCTTCAAGGCCAAATCCCCACAATAATGTCTTAATATACTTTGTCTGACACAAAGCAATACCTCCATCACACTGCTTAAATTGTATCGCTAAATAATGATGCAAATGTCCCAAATCTGATATCTCAAAAGAGGCATTCAAATCAGCCTTAAAATCAGCAATATGACTCTCATTTGGTCCTGTGAGCAGCATGTCATCGACATAGAGAGCAATGATTAGATGTACATCATCCACACGTTTAATATACAAAGTGCTTTCTGTTGGACTATTCTGAAAACTATGTGCAGTCAAATATGCATGTATCTTTTCATACCAAGCTCGTGGAGCTTGCTTTAAACCATATAAAGCCTTTTTCAACGTGCACACTTTGTTTTCCTGCCCTCTTTGAACAAAACCACGAGGTTGTGATACATACACCTCCTCATGCAAATCTCCATTCAAGAATGCAGTCTTTATGTCCAACTGATGTACATTCCAACCATTATGAGCTGCCAATGCACAAATGCTACAAATGGTAGTCATACGACAAGTGGGAGCAAAGGTCTCATCAAAATCAATGCCCTTTTCTTGAGCATAACCCTTTGCACAACAAGTCTAGCCTTATAGCGATCAACACTGCCATCTGGCTTTTGTTTCAACTTAAAAACCCACTTACATCCAATGACATTTTTACCAATAGGCAAATCACACAAGGACCATGTACCATTCTTCATTATAGCATCATATTCACTTTGCATTGTAGCCAACCAACTTTTTGATTTTTGTGTCTCATCAAATGAAAGAGGTTCTTCCTCTTCACACATACTAGATGCAGCCAAAGCATAACAATCTGATGCATAAGAGGCATGCTAAAAACCTGAACGAGTACGACTAGAAATAGCTGCATCAATTTTACTATCACGCAAGGTTTGCACTAGCCATTTAGGCATACCTCTAGCCTGCTCATTTTCAGCCCTATCCTCATAAATTACATCCTGTAAATATGCATTAGAAATAGGCTGATCTATGATGTCGTTTGAAATCTGCATAGGCTGAATATTTGCCTCATTATTAGGACTTACATTTGAATTCCCACCTGTAAACAGAGGCAACAACATATCAAATACATCCCGCGAGCTCACACATGTCTCTTTGGTACATGATAAGAAAGGCTGCACAGCATCTTCCACAAAAACAACATCTCGACTAATCAAGATATGCTTTGACTGTGGATGATACAATCTGTAACCCTTGCTCTCAGCATTGTAACCAACAAAAATGCATTTGACAGCCTTATCATCCAATTTTCTACGTTGTTGCACAGGCACTAAAGCATAGGCCAAGCAACCAAAGACACGCAAGTGACCAATAGAAGGCTTCCTGCCATGCTAAGCTTCGTATGGAGTAACAGACTACAAGGCCTTAATGGGACACCTGTTGAGTACATATGCTAAGCTTCGTATGGAGTAACAGATTGCAAGGCCTTAATGGGACACCTGTTGAGTACATATGCAGCACACATGACAGCCTCAAGCCAAAATGCATGTGGCAAAGCTTGGCTCTTGACCATACATCGTGCCATCTCCATAAGTGATCTGTTTTTCCTCTCAAAACAGCAACACCATTTTGCTGAGGGGTATACGGCATTGTACATTGGTGTTTTATCCCATGACTAGCCAGAAATGCATCAAACTCTTTAGACATGTACTCCCCCCCTCGATCAAAATGGAGGGTGTCCACAGTACAATTGGATACATTTTCAACCATAAGCAAAAACTGTTTGAAGCACAAAAACACTTTGGACTTTGCCTTCAGTGGATATACCCATGCATGCCTTGAGTAATTAATCATCAATGAAAGTCACGAAGTACAAGTGTTTATCAAATGACGGAGTTTGCATAGGCCCACATACATCACTATGTACAAGTTGCAATTTGCAAGTGGCCCGCACAGAACCATATTTTACTGTTTTAGCTGAATGAATATGTGGAGTGATGTTATGTTTGACAGAAATTGCAATCAAGGCATGAGCCTGCGCATCTTTACCATCCCAACGAGCTTGTTCAGCAGTGGGTAAAACAGCAACAACAGTAGAGCTGCTGCTAGAACCTGCAACATCCTCAACAAATCCTACATCCACAGAACCTGGACGTATATTCATACCCTGCATAATGTTCCACACTCCTTTTGCAACCAAAACATGCTGCATCATGTATGCCCAAAGTGGGTAGTTGCTGTCTCCATCCAGTTTGTCATCAGCAGACAACATGCGAAATACATCATTGCTGTTATCAGCCATGGCCCCACCACTGACTGAAACTGATGCAAAAGCTACCTGTAATGGAGCAAAGACTGAACAGAAAACAACTCATGCTATGTAGCATGGTCCACAATAGAATACGTATGCCTATTTTGCAAAAAACTGCACTGTGAAAATTTTTGCACAAAATGATAAAAACACCTGTATAGAACTTGTAATGCAAAAACGGAGCCCGAAACGACCTCAGATGCAATTTCTGAGAACGGAAAGCCCTACAGGTCTATCTACAGAGTATAGGGACTTGCAAGCACTCGTGAAAGCTCACCTCAATCGAAGAACGTGAGTCGGAGGGTGCTAGCGGTGTAGCCCTGGGAGCCGATGCCTGCTCTGATACCAATTGTTGGAATTAGGGTTGTAGGAAAGTACACAAAGCTTGGAGAAGAAGAAGCAAGAATGCAGACAACACATAGTGTATTAGATTGTGTCAATGTACAAAGATAAGTTAGCCCTAGAATAATGGGCATATATACAAGCCGGGAAAAAAACCTCCTAAAGAGGGAAAAAGTGCCCCAGCGGTCCTAAGTGTGTTCACACACATCACTGCCTATATATATGGCAACAAGAATTGTATTACCTCATTTATGAAATGGATGCCATTGTCACTGACAAGCTCAAGAGGACACCCAAATCAAGTGATCACACACACACAAAGAAATTTAGCTGTGGACTTTGTGTCAGCTTTTCTTGTGGCTCGAGCTTTGACCCATTTTATGCAGTAGTCCATTGGCCGCGCTATGATATATTAGGCTTGGGTGTGTCAAGTAGCCGGGCTAATGGGACCGACAAAATTGATGCTCCATTTCTTGAATGGTTGTCGGGACATTATGGGATAGAGGGGCATCCTATCCTTATTGTGTGGAATTACGGTCCATTGACATTCATCACTGTTTGGCCGCATCTCCAAACAAGGTTGGCCACTATAAGCTTGTTGAGAGAATCTTTCAAGCAGTGGTATCATTATTCCATCTTTTCCTTGTTTGTACAATTGCCCCACAATCAATTGATAGAGTGTAGCCTTCTTAATAAGGTGTCTTGCTCGATCCTTGTTGATCGGTGTTTTGGTGGGTAGGCCATTAGCTAGGAAATATGCAACTTCCTCTCCCCATTTAGGAATTAAGCATAGTTGGAACAAGGGAGCATTTGGCAAGTCATCATCAACTCTTGCCCAGCGGCTCTCCATTAGAAATATGCAACATGTGGTCAACCAGTACATGTTGGAAACCTTTACGTACCGTGAGGAAAGTAAAATCAAACTCTAGTAGAATTAGAAGCCATCTGGTGATCTTGCCCATGCTGCAAGGTTTACTCACCAAATAAAGGAGCTTGATGGTCTACAAAGAAAACGAATTTAGTCGTCAAAAGGTAATGACAAAACTTTTTAACTGTATAGACCATGGCCAACCCTTCTCTTTCTGTGGTGGTGTAATTTCGTTCTACTTCGTTTAATGGCAAGACTGGCAAAGCTAGCAGGGAAGTCCTTATTGTGCTCTCTTAGTTGAGCCATACACAACCAATTGCGAAAGCAAATGCATCTATGTGGACATGAAATATGATTTCCCAACTAGGGGATATCAAATTGGGAGCACTCGCTAACACTTTCTTAAGGATACCATATGCTTGCTGACATTCCTCTATCTATTAATAACAACCAGGAGCCCGTAAACAGGATGAGCTATGTCGGCATACATGAAGATGAAAACGCCAATAATAACCAACATGCCCCATGAATCATTGGACTCCCTTAAAATTGGTAGGGGGTGGTAGCTCAAGAATTAGTCGCATCTTACTGTCATCTGTGGAAATGCCATGTTCTGAGATAATGTGTCACATGTAGGATCCAAATTTGGTTTTTAAAAGGTTTAAGAGAGATTCTATAGAGTCAGCATCTCTCTAGCACTTTTCTCAAACATCATAGATGTGCTTTCCTTATAGAATTGACACAGAGGTCATCCATAAAGACTTCAAGGAATTTTTAAAGATACTCCTTGTAGGCTGTGCACAGCACTGGAAGGATCCTGGGGTATTGTCAAACCAAATGGCATGACATGGTATGCAAGATAGGTCTCTTCTTCTTCTGTGGTGGAGAGGTCTTCCCCAATATAGATAGGTTTTGGATCTTTCCCTAGGCCTGTCAGGTTGATCTCCTTAACCTTGGCCGTGAACCATCATAAGATAATCTAGGCTTTCTATCATGGATTCTTTGGGCCTTTTTGTATTGTACAAAGCAGTTTGCCACCTTTATAGGCTCTAAAGCATTTAGGGACCTATTTGGGCTCCTTAGATTTTGTGTTTTCCTCATCCATTCTTTTCTTGGCCTCTCGCTCGGCTTGCGCCAACTTTTTGTTTTGTGTTCTGATTGTGAGTCAAGTGACTCTTCCCTTTTAGTGGTGGTTACCTTGTTAATCGGAATGGGGAACTCATCAAGCTCCTTTTACCTGACCTAGTAGAAGTCAGAATGTTCATTAGTAACTTCTAGTGTTCTTTTTATTTTATTGAGAAGATGTAAGCTTCCTTTCCCCTAAAACCATTTGTTCTAAGATGTAGTCTTACGAGTAGATTTTCACCATAATAGCCTTACTTCTTTGGTGCTCACGGATTCATGGTTTGTAGTGTCGAGCATGTATGCAGGGCTTAGCATATAGAGAGATGTAATTTCTTACCCATCTACCATGGCAAATCTTGTACCTATTCATTTTGGAAGTATATCCATGGTAGCAAGAATGTGCATCCACCAATTCTCAGAGTCTTCCAGCTCTGGGAAAGGCACGAATTCCATGCTATCCCTTTTATCTTCCAACATTTTGTGGCATGTTTGGCACAAGTGTGCTGTTGAGGACCTAGCAGTAGTCGTTGAATCTTCCACCAAGTGTCCCTCGCTCATTGGATGGATCTTCCAAGTGTTTAACATTCGGTCTTTTTTCGAATGTAGATGTGATAGTGTTCTAATCATGGATCATCCTTGTTTCTCTCATGAAGAGCTATCCTAGAATGCAATCATAGGGAACTGGCTACTAGCCAAAGTTCATCTCACCACAAAGGTGTATCGAAAACTAGGTTCGAGAATCATAATCTTCAAATCCTGTAGAAGACCTATGTGCTTCATGGTGGCTCCATTAGCTAGTTTCACAATCAATGCAGTGTCATCCATAGGTGGTTTTCCCCATTTTTCCTAGCATTGCTTTGCGAGGGGCAGTGCTGCATTGAGTTCATCTCCTTTAAAGTACTGTCCTAACTTGTTCACCTGTACCATAGGTACACCTGCAATTCTATTTAGTTCTATGGATCCTTCTTCATCGGGACTCATTGGGACTTCCTGGTTCCACCTTTTCCTCCATTCTAGCTCCAAGCCTTCCTTCCATCCAATCCTTCAAGTCCTTCCATATACTCGAGCTACCTTGAAGTAAGGTGATAATGGGAATCTAGACTTGTGAAGACAAAAAGGAAGAGAAGCCAGCAATGTCTCGTGGAACGGGGATGGTCTCATGAATCTGATGGTCCCTATTCATGCTAAGGCTTCTCAAAGTGTAGGGTATAGGGATATGAAAACTAGTGTCTGATTTTCTTGGGCAAACATCCCTTATACTCTTAAGATAAGAAGCAACTAGATCCATTTAATTGAGGAATTCTTACCTCAGCCTCTTGAGGGAGATCCTCAAAGAGTTCTTAGTAGTTAAGGCCTTTGTTTAGCTCTCGAGATTCATCAATTGGTTTTATGTTAGGCATAGAGAAACTTCCAGCAGCTTAAACTGCTTGAGGTTCCTCCTCCAATCAAGCTTGATATTCCTTGACTAGCTCCTGAGCGACCTTCAACATACCTTTCTCCTCAATTAGGTTTGGATATTTAGCCAACTTCATGGACAGACAATTAGGTTTGGATATTCAGCCAACTTCCTAGGCAAACAATTAGGGTCTACTTGCTCCCTTGTTTGAGGGACGTATGGCAGTATCTTTTCTTTATCCGATGAGAGGAAGATGACATTCATAGTTGTTCCCTCGTCGGATCCACTTTTTATAGTAACACCGCTATCTCCCTTGTTGATCTTTATGGCATTTTTCCTTTGGGTGCACCTAGTTGTTTGTGCTTGCTCAAGAACTTTCTTAGAAGACAAGATGTTTGCTTGTCCTGGGGTTCCCTGCTTCTACAAAGTAGATGCTTCAGAAGTAGCAGCATGAGCTGTGGCTCTCCTCCTACTTTGCATTCGTGTCAGTGCATGATCAACAAGTTAATGTTGGTACTTGGTTTAGCTTCATTTCCTTTTCCAACAAGTACACCCATTCTCAATGGGTACATGTGGTCTATCCCACAACTGGGAGTCACGGCCGGGGGTACTCGCAGGAGTACTCGCCATCCCCTTCTTGGACGGACACTCAACTATACAGTGCGGTCCAACGCAATGATAGCATTGCATAGGTGGGCATTTGGACATACTGTTTAAGTCTCACCCTAGTGTTGCAACAACAACTAGGTATACAGGATACATGTGCTCGCCCTCCATCACATAATGACTCTCATGATTTGTGAGGGTGAGCTGCTTGGCTCAAGGGGCTCAAAGGTAGTGTTGTTAGTCACCTCTCCCTCTTCACCTTCTTCAAAAAAAATTGTCAAGGTCAACTGCTGGTGAACTGTGGTCACTCGAGGTAATGGAGGTTGTGGTGGAAGGAACGGCATGGCGCCGCCCGGGGGGGGGCTGCGGGGCATGACGGCACCGCACGGCACGAGAGGGGGGGGCTTCGAGTACCCTAAGGATCCCTCGCTAGGCCACTTCATGGCCAGGTGGAGGTGCATTGTTAATCTATAGCAAGGCCTGCAATAGAGGTCTCACACTTTATCAGCTCTTTGGTGGTAGCAGTTTGATGTTTCATGATTGCCCCATCTCTAGCAGTAAGCACACTAGAGAGTTGGTTTGGGTCTTAAATGTGGACACTTCATACTAGTCTAGTAGCAGTTTGATGTTTCATGATTGCCCCATCTCTAGTAGTAAGCATAGTAAAGAGTTGATCTAGGTCTTAAATGTGGACACTTTGTACTAGTGTGGTTTGTGTAGCAAATTGGGGCACCACACTAGTTCTCTCTTGGGATAAAGATGAGGTTGCCCAACCTGGTCACACGACCTTGACATATTCTCTATCGTTGGGTCATTTCTTACATTATTGTAGATAGCAACTAGCTACTCTAGCTATTACCTAAAGAGGATTCCTTCCCTTTCCCTTCAGACTTTGTGCTTGTGGTTTTAAAGGAAGCTTCAGAAGTTCCCTCATGCAATTTTCAAGAATGAGTTCCCTTGAAATTGTTTTCAAAGTCCATGGCGATTCTGCAACATTGCTCAAAGGAGGTGTGTTCAAGAGCATATAGGGAATTATGCAAGGCTACAACTTCAAGTCTCTCTGGGAATCAATCGATTCGTCTTTCATTAGAGAACTTGTCCCTATCATTATAGGAAGAGTGAAGATATCTTACCCAGTTGATATAGTCCCATATGGATTCTCCCTCCTTTGAAGCTGGCATGCTTCATATATTTTATAAAACACCATCAATCTTGAACTTTGACAAACTTGCATGATGTAAATTGCAAAAGAGAATATCCCAAGCGTGCATACAAACCAGCTAGAATATCCCAAGCCTATTTTACTGTTTTAGTTGAATGAATATGTGGAGTGATGTTATGTTTGACAGAAATTGCAATCAAGGCATGAGCCTGCGCATCTTTACCATCCCAACGAGCTTGTTCAGCAGTGGGTAAAACAGCAACAACAGTAGAGCTGCTGCTAGAACCTGCAACATCCTCAACAAATCCTACATCCACAGAACCTGGACATATATCCATACCCTGCATAATGTTCCACACTCCTTTTGCAACCAAAACATGCTGCATCATGTATGCCCAAAGTGGGTAGTTGCTGTCTCCATCCAGTTTGTCATCAGCAGACAACATGCGAAATACATCATTGCTGTTATCAGCCATGGCCCCACCACTGACTGAAACTGATGCAAAAGCTACCTGTAATGGAGCAAAGACTGAACAGAAAACAACTCGTGCTATGTAGCATGGTCCACAATAGAATACGTATGCCTGTTTTGCAAAAAACTGCACTGTGAAAATTTTTACACAAAATGATGAAAATTTTTGCACAAAATGATGAAAACACCTGTATAGAACTTGTAATGCAAAAACGGAGCCCGAAACGACCTCAGATGTAATTTCTGAGACGGAAAGCCCTACAGGTCTATCTGCAGAGTATAGAGACTTGCAAGCGCTCGTGAAAGCTCACCTCAATCGGAGAACGTGAGTCAGAGGGTGCTAGCGGTGTAGCCCTGGGAGCCGATGCCTGCTCTGATACCAATTGTTGGAATTAGGGTTGTAGGAAAGTACACAAAGCTTGGAGAAGAAGAAGCAAGAATGCAGACAACACACAGTGTATTAGATTGTGTCAATGTACAAAGATAAGTTAGCCCTAGAATAATGGGCGTATATACAAGCCGGGAAAAAAACCTCCTAAAGAGGGAAAAAGTGCCCCAGCGGTCCTAAGTGTGTTCACACACATCACTGCCTATATATATGGCAACAAGAATTGTATTACCTCATTTATGAAATGGATGCCATTGTCACTGACAAGCTTAAGAGGACACCCAAATCAAGTGATCACACACACACAAAGAAATTTAGCTGTGGACTTTGTGTCAGCTTTTCTTGTGGCTCGAGCTTTGACCCATTTTATGCAGTAGTCCATTGGCCGCGCTGTGATATATTAGGCTTGGGTGTGTCAAGTAGCCGGGCTAATGGGACCGACAAAATTGATGCTCCATTTCTTGAATGGTTGTCAGGACATTATGGGATAGAGGGGCATCCTATCCTTATTGTGTGGAATTACGGTCCATTGACATTCATCACTGTTTGGCCGCATCTCCAAACAAGGTTGGCCACTATAAGCTTGTTGAGAGAATCTTTCAAGCAGTGGTATCATTATTCCATCTTTTCCTTGTTTGTACAATTGCCCCACAATCAATTGATAGAGTGTAGCCTTCTTAATAAGGTGTCTTGCTCGATCCTTGTTGATCGGTGTTTTGGTGGGTAGGCCATTAGCTAGGAAATATGCAACTTCCTCTCCCCATTTAGGAATTAAGCATAGTTGGAACAAGGGAGCATTTGGCAAGTCATCATCAACTCTTGCCCAGCGGCTCTCCATTAGAAATATGCAACATGTGGTCGACCAGTACATGTTGGAAACCTTTACGTACCGTGAGGAAAGTAAAATCAAACTCTAGTAGAATTAGAAGCCATCTGGTGATCTTGCCCATGCTGCAAGGTTTACTCACCAAATAAAGGAGCTTGATGGTCTACAAAGAAAACGAATTTAGTCGTCAAAAGGTAATGACAAAACTTTTTAACTGTATAGACCATGGCCAACCCTTCTCTTTCTGTGGTGGTGTAATTTCGTTCTACTTCGTTTAATGGCAAGACTGGCAAAGCTAGCAGGGAAGTCCTTATTGTGCTCTCTTGGTTGAGCCAATACACAACCAATTGCGAAAGCAAATGCATCTATGTGGACATGAAATATGATTTCCCAACTAGTGGATATCAAATTGGGAGCACTCGCTAACACTTTCTTAAGGATACCATATGCTTGCTGACATTCCTCTATCTATTAATAACAACCAGGAGCCCGTAAACAGGATGAGCTATGTCGGCATACATGAAGATGAAAACGCCAGTAATAACCAACATGCCCCATGAATCGTTGGACTCCCTTAAAATTGGTAGGGGGTGGTAGCACAAGAATGAGTCGCACCTTACTGTCATCTGTGGAAATGCCATGTTCTGAGATAATGTGTCACATGTCGGATCCAAAATTGGTTTTTGAAAGGTTTAAGAGAGATTCTATAGAGTCGGCATCTCTCTAGCACTTTTCTCAAACATCATAGATGTGCTTTCCTTATAGAATTGACACAGAGGTCATCCATAAAGACTTCAAGGAATTTTTAAAGATACTCCTTGTAGGCTGTGCACAGCACTGGAAGGATCCTGGGGTATTGTCAAACCAAATGGCATGACATGGTATGCAAGATAGGTCTCTTCTTCTTCTGTGGTGGAGAGGTCTTCCCCAATATAGATAGGTTTTGGATCTTTCCCTAGGCCTGTCAGGTTGATCTCCTTAACCTTGGCCGTGAACCATCATAAGATAATCTAGGCTTTCTATCATGGATTCTTTGGGCCTTTTTGTATTGTACAAAGCAGTTTGCCACCTTTATAGGCTCTGAAGCATTTAGGGACCTATTTGGGCTCCTTAGATTTTGTGTTTTCCTCATCCATTCTTTTCTTGGCCTCTCGCTCGGCTTGCGCCAACTTTTTGTTTTGTGTTCTGATTGTGAGTCAAGTGACTCTTCCCTTTTAGTGGTGGTTACCTTGTTAATCGGAATGGGGAACTCATCAAGCTCCTTTTACCTGACCTAGTAGAAGTCAGAATGTTCATTAGTAACTTCTAGTGTTCTTTTTATTTTATTGAGAAGATGTAAGCTTCCTTTCCCCTAAAACCATTTGTTCTAAGATGTAGTCTTACGAGTAGATTTTCACCATAATAGCCTTACTTCTTTGGTGCTCACGGATTCATGGTTTGTAGTGTCGAGCATGTATGCAGGGCTTAGCATATAGAGAGATGTAATTTCTTACCCATCTACCATGGCAAATCTTGTACCTATTCATTTTGGAAGTATATCCATGGTAGCAAGAATGTGCATCCACCAATTCTCAGAGTCTTCCAGCTCTGGGAAAGGCACGAATTCCATGCTATCCCTTTTATCTTCCAACATTTTGTGGCATGTTTGGCACAAGTGTGCTGTTGAGGACCTAGCAGTAGTCGTTGAATCTTCCACCAAGTGTCCCTCGCTCATTGGATGGATCTTCCAAGTGTTTAACACTCGGTCTTTTTTCGAATGTAGATGTGATAGTGTTCTAATCATGGATCATCCTTGTTTCTCTCATGAAGAGCTATCCTAGAATGCAATCATAGGGAACTGGCTACTAGCCAAAGTTCATCTCACCACAAAGGTGTATCGAAAACTAGGTTCGAGAATCATAATCTTCAAATCCTGTAGAAGACCTATGTGCTTCATGGTGGCTCCATTAGCTAGTTTCACAATCAATGCAGTGTCATCCATAGGTGGTTTTCCCCATTTTTCCTAGCATTGCTTTGCGAGGGGCAGTGCTGCATTGAGTTCATCTCCTTTAAAGTACTGTCCTAACTTGTTCACCTGTACCATAGGTACACCTGCAATTCTATTTAGTTCTATGGATCCTTCTTCATCGGGACTCATTGGGACTTCCTGGTTCCACCTTTTCCTCCATTCTAGCTCCAAGCCTTCCTTCCATCCAATCCTTCAAGTCCTTCCATATACTCGAGCTACCTTGAAGTAAGGTGATAATGGGAATCTAGACTTGTGAAGACAAAAAGGAAGAGAAGCCAGCAATGTCTCGTGGAACGGGGATGGTCTCATGAATCTGATGGTCCCTATTCATGCTAAGGCTTCTCAAAGTGTAGGGTATAGGGATATGAAAACTAGTGTCTGATTTTCTTGGGCAAACATCCCTTATACTCTTAAGATAAGAAGCAACTAGATCCATTTAATTGAGGAATTCTTACCTTAGCCTCTTGAGGGAGATCCTCAAAGAGTTCTTAGTAGTTAAGGCCTTTGTTTAGCTCTCGAGATTCATCAATTGGTTTTATGTTAGGCATAGAGAAACTTCCAGCAGCTTAAACTGCTTGAGGTTCCTCCTCCAATCAAGCTTGATATTCCTTGACTAGCTCCTGAGCGACCTTCAACATACCTTTCTCCTCAATTAGGTTTGGATATTTAGCCAACTTCATGGACAGACAATTAGGTTTGGATATTCAGCCAACTTCCTAGGCAAACAATTAGGGTCTACTTGCTCCCTTGTTTGAGGGACGTATGGCAGTATCTTTTCTTTATCCGATGAGAGGAAGATGACATTCATAGTTGTTCCCTCGTCGGATCCACTTTTTATATTAACACCGCTATCTCCCTTGTTGATCTTTATGGCATTTTTCCTTTGGGTGCACCTAGTTGTTTGTGCTTGCTCAAGAACTTTCTTAGAAGACAAGATGTTTGCTTGTCCTGGGGTTCCCTGCTTCTACAAAGTAGATGCTTCAGAAGTAGCAGCATGAGCTGTGGCTCTCCTCCTACTTTGCATTCGTGTCACTGCATTAAGAGGCATGATCAACAAGTTAATGTTGGTACTTGGTTTAGCTTCATTTCCTTTTCCAACAAGTACACCCATTCTCAATGGGTACATGTGGTCTATCCCACAACTGGGAGTCAGGGCCGGGGGTACTCGCAGGAGTACTCGCCATCCCCTTCTTGGACGGACACTCAACTATTCAGTGCGGTCCAACGGAGTGATAGCATTGCATAGGTGGGCATTTGGACATACTGTTTAAGTCTCACCCTAGTGTTGCAACAACAACTAGGTATACAGGATACATGTGCTCGCCCTCCATCACATAATGACTCTCATGATTTGTGAGGGTGAGCTGCTTGGCTCAAGGGGCTCAAAGGTAGTGTTGTTAGTCACCTCTCCCTCTTCACCTTCTTCAAAAAAAATTGTCAAGGTCAACTGCTGGTGAACTGTGGTCACTCGAGGTAATGGAGGTTGTGGTGGAAGGAACGGCATGGCGCCGCCCGGGGGGGGGGGCTCCGGGGCATGACGGCACCGCACGGCACGAGAGGGGGGGGGGCTTTGAGTACCCTAAGGATCCCTCGCTAGGCCACTTCATGGCCAGGTGGAGGTGCATTGTTAATTTATAGCAAGGCCTGCAATAGAGGTCTCACACTTTATCAGCTCTTTGGTGGTAGCAGTTTGATGTTTCATGATTGCCCCATCTCTAGCAGTAAGCACACTAGAGAGTTGGTTTGGGTCTTAAATGTGGACACTTCATACTAGTCTAGTAGCAGTTTGATGTTTCATGATTGCCCCATCTCTAGTAGTAAGCATAGTAAAGAGTTGATCTAGGTCTTAAATGTGGACACTTTGTACTAGTGTGGTTTGTGTAGCAAATTGGGGCACCACACTAGTTCTCTCTTGGGATAAAGATGAGGTTGCCCAACCTGGTCACACGACCTTGACATATTCTCTATCGTTGGGTCATTTCTTACATTATTGTAGATAGCAACTAGCTACTCTAGCTATTACCTAAAGAGGATTCCTTCCCTTTCCCTTCAGACTTTGTGCTTGTGGTTTTAAAGGAAGATTCAGAAGTTCCCTCATGCAATTTTCAAGAATGAGTTCCCTTGAAATTGTTTTCAAAGTCCATGGCGATTCTGCAACATTGCTCAAAGGAGGTGTGTTCAAGAGCATATAGGAAATTATGCAAGGCTACAACTTCAAGTCTCTCTGGGAATCAATCGATTCGTCTTTCATCAGAGAACTTGTCCCTATCATTATAGTAAGAGTGAAGATATCTTACCCAGTTGATATAGTCCCATATGGATTCTCCCTCCTTTGAAGCTGGCATGCTTCATATATTTTATAAAACACCATCAATCTTGAACTTTGACAAACTTGCATGATGTAAATTGCAAAAGAGAATATCCCAAGCGTGCATACAAACCAGCTAGAATATCCCAAGCCTATTTTACTGTTTTAGTTGAATGAATATGTGGAGTGATGTTATGTTTGACAGAAATTGCAATCAAGGCATGAGCCTGCGCATCTTTACCATCCCAACGAGCTTGTTCAGCAGTGGGTAAAACAGCAACAACAGTAGAGCTGCTGCTAGAACCTGCAACATCCTCAACAAATCCTACATCCACAGAACCTGGACGTATATCCATACCCTGCATAATGTTCCACACTCCTTTTGCAACCAAAACATGCTGCATCATGTATGCCCAAAGTGGGTAGTTGCTGTCTCCATCCAGTTTGTCATCAGCAGCAGACAACATGCGAAATACATCATTGCTGTTATCAGCCATGGCCCCACCACTGACTGAAACTGATGCAAAAGCTACCTGTAATGGAGCAAAGACTGAACAGAAAACAACTCGTGCTATGTAGCATGGTCCACAATAGAATACGTATGCCTGTTTTGCAAAAAACTGCACTGTGAAAATTTTTGCACAAAATGATGAAAACACCTGTATAGAACTTGTAATGCAAAAACGGAGCCCGAAACGACCTCAGATGCAATTTCTGAGAACGGAAAGCCCTACAGGCCTATTTGCAGAGCATAGGGACTTGCAAGCGCTCGTGAAAGCTCACCTCAATCGGAGAACGTGAGTCGGAGGGTGCTAGCGGTGTAGCCCTGGGAGCCGATGCCTGCTCTGATACCAATTGTTGGAATTAGGGTTGTAGGAAAGTACACAAAGCTTGGAGAAGAAGAAGCAAGAATGCAGACAACACACAGTGTATTAGATTGTGTCAATGTACAAAGATAAGTTAGCCCTAGAATAATGGGCGTATATACAAGCCGGGAAAAAAACCTCCTAAAGAGGGAAAAAGTGCCCCAGCGGTCCTAAGTGTGTTCACACACATCACTGCCTATATATATGGCAACAAGAATTGTATTACCTCATTTATGAAATGGATGCCATTGTCACTGACAAGCTCAAGAGGACACCCAAATCAAGTGATCACACACACATAAAGAAATTTAGCTATGGACTTTGTGTCAGCTTTTCTTGTGGCTCGAGCTTTGACCCATTTTATGCAGTAGTCCATTGGCCGCGCTATGATATATTAGGCTTGGGTGTGTCAAGTAGCCGGGCTAATGGGACCGACAAAATTGATGCTCCATTTCTTGAATGGTTGTCGGGACATTATGGGATAGAGGGGCATCCTATCCTTATTGTGTGGAATTACGTTCCATTGACATTCATCACTGTTTGGCCGCATCTCCAAACAAGGTTGGCCACTATAAGCTTGTTGAGAGAATCTTTCAAGCAGTGGTATCATTATTCCATCTTTTCCTTGTTTGTACAATTGCCCCACAATCAATTGATAGAGTGTAGCCTTCTTAATAAGGTGTCTTGCTCGATCCTTGTTGATCGGTGTTTTGGTGGGTAGGCCATTAGCTAGGAAATATGCAACTTCCTCTCCCCATTTAGGAATTAAGCATAGTTGGAACAAGGGAGCATTTGGTAAGTCATCATCAACTCTTGCCCAGCGGCTCTCCATTAGAAATATGCAACATGTGGTCGACTAGTACATGTTGGAAACCTTTACGTACCGTGAGGAAAGTAAAATCTGTAAGATTCCTCCCCCAACCCCCTTTTTGATGTCCAGCATATTCCCCTGTAATCAATTCCCTTTTCTGAAATATAAGAGATCTTGTTTCTACCTGTTTTGGCATAGAGAGAGAAAATATTCTAGAGAGAGAATATTCAGATTTTTAATATTTTTGGATAGAAAATTATCTCATCTTATTAAAATAAGTTCCCCTGAAACAGAAATTCAAAAAGAACTTTCCAATGTGCAATTGGAATTAATTGGAAATGGGTATAAAGGACCTTAGCCTAAGGGTCTAGATTTTCAAAATTTTTTTGATTATGGTCCAATTAAGGTTCCTATGGGCCAATAGCATCAATCCATGTGTAGGAAGGAGATAAATCCAATTTGTAAAAGAAGATACCCAAAAATGAGTAAATGCTCACATAAGATGAAGAGTTGAAAATGTACAAGGTTTATTAGTAAAAAACTATGAGCAATATTAAAAATATGAGATATTTTGGGTATCCAAAAATGAGTAAATGCTCACATAAGATGAAGAGTTGAAAATGTACAAGGTTTATTAGTAAAAAAACTATGAGCAATATTAAAATGATTCCATTATGACACATATGTAAGGAAGGGGAGTTCTTTAAAGGAGGTGCATATTTCACATAAGATGAAGAGTTGAAAATGTACAAGGTTTATTAGTAAAAAAACTATGAGCAATATTAAAATGATTCCATTATGACACATATGTAAGGAAGGGGAGTTCTTTAAAGGAGGTGCATATTTCACATAAGATGAAGAGTTGAAAATGTACAAGGTTTATTAGTAAAAAAAAACTATGAGCAATATTAAAATGATTCCATTATGACACATATGTAAGGAAGGGGAGTTCTTTAAAGGAGGTGCATATTTCACATGCTTGAATGAGTTTTAAACTCATAAAAATTGAGATATTTCATCTCTCCTCTCTCCTCATTCAAGTCTAGTTCCAAAAAGTTAGCTTAACTGACCTAAAAATGGTCAAATATTGACCAAACTGATTTAGAAAATTCTAGAATCAGTTTGTTTGGTTAGGAGCTCAATTTTTCCTATAAATAGAAGCCTCCCTCTTGTTGAAAAATAGATAGTGTTTATGCATCGTTACTCTACTCTACCTAAGCCAAGAACTATGAATTCATTAATAATTCACTAGTTTTTGTTTTTTAAATGCTATTGAAGTTAATTGGTGAATAGTAGTGAAGAGTTACATAATTTAATAAATGCTATTGAAGTTAATTTCCATTTATGTTTAAATTCTAATGGTTTTTATGTAATTTCTCTCTCTCACTCAAGAAATGGTCATACTCATGACCCATTCTCAATCCAAATCAAGCTTTTCATAAAGCTTTTCCTTAACCCAAGATTAAGCTATGCTTGAGGCCAAATTAATGGCTTTTTTCTATGCTTTTAGTTTATGTATATTGATGATTCAATCCATTATGGATTAATGATCCAATTAGATATCATTTTAATTATTTCCTTAATGATAAGCTTTATCCCTTAGAAAAATTGAGATTTATCAGTCATAGCAGCGGAGCTATGGCAAAATTTTTATAAAAATTATGCATAAAATAATTTCATTCAAAGCATAAAAAGAGGACTTCCTACCATATTCTAGGAATTATCATCCTAGATTAATTGAAAGATATTCATTGTAATCCTAGAGAAATTGATTTTTATATTATCATAATTAGATTTCATGCATAGAGGTATGCATAAAAGTTGATTATTTTATTATAAAAGTGTTATTTTATCACAATTGAATTTCATGCATAGAAGTATGCATAAGAGTTGATTATTTTATTGTAAAAGTGTTACTTTTATCATATTGGATTTCATGCATAGAGGTATGCATAAAAGATATTCTTTTTATACTAAAAGTGTGATTTTTCATCATAAATGGATTTTATGCATAACTTAGATGCATAAGAGAAATTCTTTTATTCTAAAAGTGTAATTCCTACCAAATTGAATTTATGCATAAGAAGATGCATAAAGATTGATTTTTAATTCAAAGTGTCATTCTCATCTAAATTGAATTTATGCATAGGAAAATGCATAAAAGATTGAAATTTAATTCAAAAGTGTCATTTTCATTTAAAATGAATTTATGCATAGGAAGATGCATAAAAGATTGATTTTTACTTCGAAAGTATTAATCTCCTTAAATAGAATTTATGCATAAATAATTGTGTAAAGAAATCTTATATCAAATATAAGAATTCTGTTGTATTCTATAAATAGATATGAGATGTGATAGGATGTGATAAGAGGTGTATAAGATGTGATAAGAGGTGATAAGATGCTTATGAAATAAGTTAGGAGGTGATAAGATGAATTAAGATGTGATAAGATGTATATGGGATGAGGTAAGAAGTGTATGTGATAGGATAAGATGTATATGGGTTGTGATAGGGCGAGAATGGATGTGATGTAAAAGATTAGTTGTGAAGGCATATGGGGTTATATGAATGGGAATGTGGAAATGGATGTATGTATGTGGATGTGATGTAAAAGATTAGTTGTGAAGGCATATGGGGTTATATGAATGGGAATGTGGAAATGGATGTATGTATGTGGATGTGTGGATGTGGAGATGGGAGTGTGGATGTATGAATGTGAAAATGGATGTATGCATGAAGATGTATATGCATAGATGTGAATGTGGATGTAGATGTGGCTGTATAGATGTGAATGTGGAATGTGGATGTGGATGTATGTGTGAATGTGGATGTATAGATGTGAATGTGGAATGTGGATGTGGATGTATGTATGTATGTGGATGTAGATGTGGATGTATAGATGTGAATGGGAATGTGGATGTGGATGTATGTATGTATGTGGATGTGGATGTATGAATGAGGATGTGATAGTGGATGTATGCATGTGGATGTGGATGTATGAATGTGGATATGGGATGTAGATGTATAAATGAGGATGTGAAAATGGAGGTAAGCATGTAGATGTGGATGTATGGATGTGAATGTGGATGTGGATGTGGATGTAGATGTGGCTGTATAGATGTGAATGTGGAATGTGGATGTGGATGTATGTATGTATGTGGATGTAGATGTGGATGTATAGATGTGAATGGGAATGTGGATGTGAATGTA
Organism: Cibotium barometz; assembly: GCF_041138505.1. NCBI lineage: Eukaryota > Viridiplantae > Streptophyta > Polypodiopsida > Cyatheales > Cibotiaceae > Cibotium > Cibotium barometz. The sequence goes on along the minus strand of NC_141046.1, from coordinate 20,252,479 downwards.
TGTGAATGGGAATGTGGATGTGAATGTATGTGAATGTGGATGTATAGATGTGAATGTGGAATGTGGAATGTGGATGTGGATGTATGTATGTATGTGGATGTAGATGTGAATGTATAGATGTGAATGGGAATGTGGATGTGGATGTATGTATGTATGTGGATGTGGATGTATGAATGAGGACGTGATAGTGGATGTATGCATGTGGATGTGGATGTGGATGTATGGATGTGGATATGGATGTGTATGTATGAATGTGGATATGGGATGTGGATGTATAAATGAGAATGTGAAAATGGAGGTAAGCATGTAGATGTGGATGTATGGATGTGAATGTGGATGTGGATGTGGATGTATGGATGTGGATATGGATGTGAATATATGATATGTGATGTGAAGGAATCTGAAGTGAAGAGATGGAAAATGATGTGATTGGATGAGTACACATATAAATGGAATGTGGAATAAGTAATGTGGATTAATGAGGGATAATGTGAAAAAATGAGAGTTAATATAGAAATTGTATTTGTAAACTGTTTGTAAATGACTGTTTTATGTCAAGAATGCTGGGGAAGCATTTTAACCGTCTTATGATTAAGGTCGTGGAGACCTAACTGATAAAGTTGCAACTGCTGACGGAGAGTCAATGGAGGACGTCTCGCGTAGCAAGGTCGGCCGAGGTCTTGACCAGCCTCGGTTTGATTAAAATGGTGAGCTTCCGGTACGGTGGATGAGGGACCAAGGAAGCGGCCTATGAGTGAAGCGCTAGGTCACCTGCGAAGGATCCTAGAGGGTGCTGACCATACGGTGCTCGGACTCTGGGTCGCCTAGGATACCCACACGTGCGTCGAGGAAGATATTGGAACAAGGAGTAAGAGTTGTTTTGTGAAACCGGGCATGGATCTGGTTGATTGACCTTGTTGGTCTTCAATGGATGAGTCCATGGCTCTTTATATGGATCTGTTGGGTTGATCTTGCTGATCTTCAACGAGAGTCCATCTTGATTTTATAAGTGATCATATTGCCGAGTATTATGGGCTAGGAACTATTGAAAAGGCCCCTGTGTGGACAGGTGGTGAGCGTTCTAGTTGCCAATGATGCCATAGATACTCCGATGAAGGAAACTCTGATGAAGGAATGATGGAAAATTAAGAATCAACCGGATAAATTGGAAGATTGTGATCAGTGGTACTATGGTTTCATTAAAGGATTGTTTTAAAGTTAGCTGATGCTAAGAAAAAGGCAATTTCATATTGGGTGTGTAAGTGGTGTGGCTAGTTTTATGTTTGCATGAACTTCCGGCTAGGGGGCCTTGGAACTCTTTTCCTTGGTACCCGGGACAAAACCTAACCAAATTCCAAATTGGATCCCATCACTACAGTGGTTGGGCGGTTGGCTAACCCATGGGATCGGATGGGGTTAGGCTGGACTGATGGATCCGTAAATCGAGACTCAATTTCTGTTACTACGATAGATGAAGTAAATCTCGGATAGTAATTGTTCTATGGATAGGAATCAACGGCTGTGCCTCTTGATGGGGAAAAAAGCGTTGATCCCAATGATCCAAGTGCAAGTTTCTTCCTTGATCTGACCGAGTACCTTTGTAGGTGCAGTCGGATCAGTTTGATCAGTAATGGTCTTGACTACGTTAGAGTAAAAAGTTATCCTGGTGGAACCGTCCGTGCTTTCCGGATAAAGGAAGTTTTTTCGAGTTTGTCGGTTTTGGAAAAACCGACGGATTAGTCTCTTGTCCGGATATCCGTGGATGAGGCCCCGAGTGTGGAACCCCTGTCCCGCGCGAGAAGTGCTACTTCCGCTGCTAGTACCCCGAATCCGTTGCTCGGTGGGAACAGGGATCTTACAAAATCAAACTCTAGTAGAATTAGAAGCCATCTGGTGATCTTGCCCATGCTGCAAGGTTTACTCACCAAATAAAGGAGCTTGATGGTCTACAAAGAAAACGAATTTAGTCGTCAAAAGGTAATGACAAAACTTTTTAACTGTATAGACCATGGCCAACCCTTCTCTTTCTGTGGTGGTGTAATTTCGTTCTACTTTGTTTAATGGCAAGACTGGCAAAGCTAGCAGGGAAGTCCTTATTGTGCTCTCTTGGTTGAGCCAATACACAACCAATTGCGAAAGCAAATGCATCTATGTGGACATGAAATATGATTTCCCAACTAGGGGATATCAAATTGGGAGCACTCGCTAACACTTTCTTAAGGATACCATATGCTTGCTGACATTCCTCTATCTATTAATAACAACCAGGAGCCCGTAAACAGGATGAGCTATGTCGGCATACATGAAGATGAAAACGCCAGTAATAACCAACATGCCCCATGAATCGTTGGACTCCCTTAAAATTGGTAGGGGGTGGTAGCTCAAGAATGAGTCGCACCTTACTGTCATCTGTGGAAATGCCATATTCTGAGATAATGTGTCACATGTCGGATCCAAAATTGGTTTTTAAAAGGTTTAAGAGAGATTCTATAGAGTCGGCATCTCTCTAGCACTTTTCTCAAACATCATAGATGTGCTTTCCTTATAGAATTGACACAGAGGTCATCCATAAAGACTTCAAGGAATTTTTAAAGATACTCCTTGTAGGCTGTGCACAGCACTGGAAGGATCCTGGGGTATTGTCAAACCAAATGGCATGACATGGTATGCAAGATAGGTCTCTTCTTCTTCTGTGGTGGAGAGGTCTTCCCCAATATAGATAGGTTTTGGATCTTTCCCTAGGCCTGTCAGGTTGATCTCCTTAACCTTGGCCGTGAACCATCATAAGATAATCTAGGCTTTCTATCATGGATTCTTTGGGCCTTTTTGTATTGTACAAAGCAGTTTGCCACCTTTATAGGCTCTGAAGCATTTAGGGACCTATTTGGGCTCCTTAGATTTTGTGTTTTCCTCATCCATTCTTTTCTTGGCCTCTCGCTCGGCTTGCGCCAACTTTTTGTTTTGTGTTCTGATTGTGAGTCAAGTGACTCTTCCCTTTTAGTGGTGGTTACCTTGTTAATCGGAATGGGGAACTCATCAAGCTCCTTTTACCTGACCTAGTAGAAGTCAGAATGTTCATTAGTAACTTCTAGTGTTCTTTTTATTTTATTGAGAAGATGTAAGCTTCCTTTCCCCTAAAACCATTTGTTCTAAGATGTAGTCTTACGGGTAGATTTTCACCATAATAGCCTTACTTCTTTGGTGCTCACGGATTCATGGTTTGTAGTGTCGAGCATGTATGCAGGGCTTAGCATATAGAGAGATGTAATTTCTTACCCATCTACCATGGCAAATCTTGTACCTATTCATTTTGGAAGTATATCCATGGTAGCAAGAATGTGCATCCACCAATTCTCAGAGTCTTCCAGCTCTGGGAAAGGCACGAATTCCATGCTATCCCTTTTATCTTCCAACATTTTGTGGCATGTTTGGCACAAGTGTGCTGTTGAGGACCTAGCAGTAGTCGTTGAATCTTCCACCAAGTGTCCCTCGCTCATTGGATGGATCTTCCAAGTGTTTAACATTCGGTCTTTTTTCGAATGTAGATGTGATAGTGTTCTAATCATGGATCATCCTTGTTTCTCTCATGAAGAGCTATCCTAGAATGCAATCATAGGGAACTGGCTACTAGCCAAAGTTCATCTCACCACAAAGGTGTATCGAAAACTAGGTTCGAGAATCATAATCTTCAAATCCTGTAGAAGACCTATGTGCTTCATGGTGGCTCCATTAGCTAGTTTCACAATCAATGCAGTGTCATCCATAGGTGGTTTTCCCCATTTTTCCTAGCATTGCTTTGCGAGGGGCAGTGCTGCATTGAGTTCATCTCCTTTAAAGTACTGTCCTAACTTGTTCACCTGTACCATAGGTACACCTGCAATTCTATTTAGTTCTATGGATCCTTCTTCATCGGACTCATTGGGACTTCCTGGTTCCACCTTTTCCTCCATTCTAGCTCCAAGCCTTCCTTCCATCCAATCCTTCAAGTCCTTCCATATACTCGAGCTACCTTGAAGTAAGGTGATAATGGGAATCTAGACTTGTGAAGACAAAAAGGAAGAGAAGCCAGCAATGTCTCGTGGAACGGGGATGGTCTCATGAATCTGATGGTCCCTCTTCATGCTAAGGCTTCTCAAAGTGTAGGGTATAGGGATATGAAAACTAGTGTCTGATTTTCTTGGGCAAACATCCCTTATACTCTTAAGATAAGAAGCAACTAGATCCATTTAATTGAGGAATTCTTACCTCAGCCTCTTGAGGGAGATCCTCAAAGAGTTCTTAGTAGTTAAGGCCTTTGTTTAGCTCTCGAGATTCATCAATTGGTTTTATGTTAGGCATAGAGAAACTTCCAGCAGCTTAAACTGCTTGAGGTTCCTCCTCCAATCAAGCTTGATATTCCTTGACTAGCTCCTGAGCGACCTTCAACATACCTTTCTCCTCAATTACGTTTGGATATTTAGCCAACTTCATGGACAGACAATTAGGTTTGGATATTCAGCCAACTTCCTAGGCAAACAATTAGGGTCTACTTGCTCCCTTGTTTGAGGGACGTATGGCAGTATCTTTTCTTTATCCGATGAGAGGAAGATGACATTCATAGTTGTTCCCTCGTCCGATCCACTTTTTATAGTAACACCGCTATCTCCCTTGTTGATCTTTATGGCATTTTTCCTTTGGGTGCACCTAGTTGTTTGTGCTTGCTCAAGAACTTTCTTAGAAGACAAGATGTTTGCTTGTCCTGGGGTTCCCTGCTTCTACAAAGTAGATGCTTCAGAAGTAGCAGCATGAGCTGTGGCTCTCCTCCTACTTTGCATTCGTGTCACTGCATTAAGAGGCATGATCAACAAGTTAATGTTGGTACTTGGTTTAGCTTCATTTCCTTTTCCAACAAGTACACCCATTCTCAATGGGTACATGTGGTCTATCCCACAACTGGGAGTCAGGGCCGGGGGTACTCGCAGGAGTACTCGCCATCCCCTTCTTGGACAGACACTCAACTATTCAGTGCGGTCCAACGCAGTGATAGCATTGCATAGGTGGGCATTTGGACATACTATTTAAGTCTCACCCTAGTGTTGCAACAACAACTAGGTATACAGGATACATGTGCTCGCCCTCCATCACATAATGACTCTCATGATTTGTGAGGGTGAGCTGCTTGGCTCAAGGGGCTCAAAGGTAGTGTTGTTAGTCACCTCTCCCTCTTCACCTTCTTCAAAAAAATTTGTCAAGGTCAACTGCTGGTGAACTGTGGTCACTCGAGGTAATGGAGGTTGTGGTGGAAGGAACGGCATGGCGCCGCCCGGGGGGGGGGGGGCTGCGGGGCATGACGGCACCGCACGGCACGAGAGGGGGGGCTTCAAGTACCCTAAGGATCCCTCGCTAGGCCACTTCATGGCCAAGTGGAGGTGCATTGTTAATCTATAGCAAGGCCTGCAATAGAGGTCTCACACTTTATCAGCTCTTTGGTGGTAGCAGTTTGATGTTTCATGATTGCCCCATCTCTAGCAGTAAGCACACTAGAGAGTTGGTTTGGGTCTTAAATGTGGACACTTCATACTAGTCTAGTAGCAGTTTGATGTTTCATGATTGCCCCATCTCTAGTAGTAAGCATAGTAAAGAGTTGATCTAGGTCTTAAATGTGGACACTTTGTACTAGTGTGGTTTGTGTAGCAAATTGGGGCACCACACTAGTTCTCTCTTGGGATAAAGATGAGGTTGCCCAACCTGGTCACACGACCTTGACATATTCTCTATCGTTGGGTCATTTCTTACATTATTGTAAATAGCAACTAGCTACTCTAGCTATTACCTAAAGAGGATTCCTTCCCTTTCCCTTCAGACTTTGTGCTTGTGGTTTTAAAGGAAGCTTCAGAAGTTCCCTCATGCAATTTTCAAGAATGAGTTCCCTTGAAATTGTTTTCAAAGTCCATGGCGATTCTGCAACATTGCTCAAAGGAGGTGTGTTCAAGAGCATATAGGGAATTATGCAAGGCTACAACTTCAAGTCTCTCTGGGAATCAATCGATTCGTCTTTCATCAGAGAACTTGTCCCTATCATTATAGTAAGAGTGAAGATATCTTACCCAGTTGATATAGTCCCATATGGATTCTCCCTCCTTTGAAGCTGGCATGCTTCATATATTTTATAAAACACCATCAATCTTGAACTTTGACAAACTTGTAACAATATTTTGGACCTGCATAAACTTCATCCCACTGCAAATTCACATGACAATGCACTTGTGTCATATGTTAATGACACTTGTTCCATATGTAAACATGGCTACCTTTTACCTTAGGCATGTTCACATCCAAAGTAAACATCATGCCATTTATGTTACCCTTTGTAACCAAGCAACTGTGATTTTTGAAGTCTTCCACAAAGCATCCTTGAGGATTAAACCTCACATGCAAACCCTCCTCAACCATCTGTCCATAATAGAAACCAGGTTCTTTGTAATATTTAGAACATGAAGTATATCTGCCAATACTTCATTTTGTCATCCTACATACACAATGACACTTTACTAACATGCACAATGGGATGCGTAGTATCATCACCTATTTCTACATTACCTGGTTTTTCCATTTTTTACATATCTCTAAACCACTCACCACTGGTCATGTGATTAGAGGTGCCAGAATCCACATATCAAACATCTCTAGTAGATCCTGACAGATCTCCTATTGTATGGAACTGAGCATATGCTACATCACAAACAGCTAGTCACTTCTGTCACCACCCTGTTTACTTGATAATGCATAGTTTCCTTGTTGCAACTTTCCACTTTTAATATCATTCTACTTTTTATAGTAGTCCTTTGCCATGTGCCCTGGATTGCCACAGTTTTTAACACTCTATACTATTTACACTCTGATTTACACTCTATACTATTTACACTCTGATTTACACTCTATACTATTTACACTCTGATTTCTTTGCCAATCACCTCGGCCCCTCTGGCTCCCCATACCTCTAAAGTGGCCTCTTCCACCTATTTGTACATTTGAATCTTGTTGTTGTTTATTGTCCATGATTTTTGTTTCCAAAATGACCTCCACCTTGACCTCTAGATGATGATCTCCCTCTGGCTCTACTTGAATCTAAGTAGAAGGCTTGATCATTTGAATTTTTAGAGGATGAGCCTTCCCTAATATTCATCTCCTTATACAGATGAGAAGAGAAATCGATTCTTGAAAATCAAGAAACTCCTCTTAAACTCCAATGGAGTTCTGAAACTACCTATATTCTTTGCTAAGACCATTCAAGGTTATTGACACCATATCATCATCATCTACTGGTGATCCAATAGAAGTAAGGGCATTTGCAAGCCCTTTAACCTTCATGAATAATCATTTATACTCAACTTTCCTACTTTAGCTGCATCTTCCGAGCTTGGGTGTTTGTGTTGTACATCTTCACCAAGGTGTCCCAAGTCTCCTTAGGAATTTGTGCATCTTGTATATGCACAATTATAGAATCTATCTCGTTCATCATGTCTTCAATTTGTTATCACATAGGAATGATCCCTACTACTAAGAGGGTGAAGGTAAAGCTCTCTATGCCTAGATGGAGGTAAAAAGAGAATGTCCGTGGTGCTTCTCTCGCACAAAAGGTGGATAAAGAAGAAGCTAATAGAAGACAGAATCCCACAAGTAAACCAATTCAAGCAAGCAATCAATTAGCATGTAAGAATCCAATATAAGAATAGAGAAGAAGAGATCTCACAAGTATTCTATTTGCAAGGAAATGAACGTGTACTGCTTAATGTAAAATTAACTTAAAATGGTCACTATTACTGGTCTTAAGTAAGTATATACATAAAGTTACAAGCTTCCCATATTTGACATTAGGCTCAAGGTAAGGCCTCTTTATATGTTTCAACACTACCTTACAAAAAGGTAAGTGACTGTTTGAGCAAGTAAGATGGAAAAGTGCACTATGGTATGTCAGGCGAGTGGAACCATGTTTACCAACAAAGTGGTTAACATATGCCTTGACCCATGGTCTGATAATGGGGAAAGTCTACTAGGTAAATCTAATGACAAGGTTCAATAAATACCTAATATTCTCATAAATAAAAAGGGTAACTTTAAAAAAATCATGACATCTAATTAGATACATAAAAGAGAAATTCATGATTAACCAAACTAACTAGATTTACTATTCATACATGAAAGCTAGAAACCCTCAAAACATACAACTTAAACATTCAAAGATGTGTAACCAATAGAACATAAAAGGAAACTTCACCTTTATGATTTTGTATGACCACCAAATGGGGATACGAGATAAGACCTCATTTATACCAAACCCGTTAATAAGAAACATGATGGAACATAATTATGATCTTATTAATTGCATAGCCTCTAGCTTTTATGCAATAATTGAATAAATAAATGATGCAAAACCCATGAATAAAATCAAATGCCTAGCCTCTAGCTTTTGGTACACTAATTAAATAAAATAAATGGTGGAAAAGCCATGAATAATTACAAGAATACATGTAAACAAATGTGTATGCACACATACGTGTGCATGCCCACACACACACACACACACACATAAAAAATAAACATTGATGAATGTACACAGACACAATGTCATAGCTAAGGTAAAATAGAGCACATATGATCCATATGACAACTTAAGCAGGGAGAGAGAGAGGGGGGGGGAGGGAGAGGGGAGAGGGAGGGTGGTGTGCCTTCATCTCTATTGCTTCACCTTGTATTAATGATAATTTCCATAACCATGACTTATTAAATCCTTCTATTTGCAACTAGAAAAGATAGCTTAAATACATTAATTTGTAGGAGAAAATTCTATGGATTTTTTACAATCCATACTACATCATGGAAAAAGCATAAATTTTAAGTAATGTTGTTAGTGTGAAAGAGCCCATTCAGATTCCTCACAACTTTTATAGGGTTTCAATAGATACTACTTTAACAACTTCATAAAATGACTAGTGGATTTTTTTACAATCCATACTACATCATGGAAAAAGCATAAATTTTAAGTAATGTTGTTAGTGTCAAAGAGCCCATTCAGATTCCTCACAACTTTTATAGGGTTTCAATAGATACTACTTTAACAACTTCATAAAATGACTAGTATCAATCTAAGTACAATCTGTTATAAATAAATCTATTTATTTAGTTTATATGTAAAGAGCCCATTCAGATTCCTCACAACTTTTATAGGGTTTCAATAGATACTACTTTAACAACTTCATAAAATGACTAGTATCAATCTAAGTACAATCTGTTATAAATAAATCTATTTATTTAGTTTATATGTAAAAAGCACCTTTTTCTAAGCCATGACAAGCCATTGTCCCTATAAATCATGTCTAAAAGACATGCAATGCAAAAAAATTCATGCTTATTACACCTCTCAAATATTGTGAACAATAGTCATTTTTTATTTACAATGAGCCATTGAATATAGTAACCAAACCTAGCATGTGGAGTTAAATAGAAATCAAAGACATGATTCAAATAGTGTGTTCTAAACTATTTGCATCATTGATTGAAAAGGACAAGTTATTGGCATAGTGGAATTTATATTAAGTGCATATACATGTTATTTAAAAAGAAGCACTTAAAGACAAAGATGACTAAAGTTTTTAGTATTTTTGAAATGCATGTGCTTGTGGTTTGACAAGGAACAAATAAGGATAATTATGGTTAGTGCCAATAATATCTTATGCTTAGTTTTCAGCATGGTAGGAGATTAGACTCTCTCTCTCTCTCTCTCTCTCTCTCTCTCTCTCTCTCTCTCTCTCCCCATTGGCTAGCTTGGGAAAAAGCCCACTTGAACATACTTGTACTCATCAAGGAGATACAGAATCAACTAGCCATTGTTAAATACAAGTACTCAAGATGGATAACAACATATCTCTTATTGAAAGTTCTTTAAACATATGCATAGGCAAACTTCTTGGATTGGATAAACAATCATGTGGAAATTTTATCACATATGAAGACATGTGTAGTGTTTGTCGTGTATCTTAGTAATGTAATTCATCAATAAGATGTGCAATTAGTCAAGCTAGGATGTAGAGAAAATTATATTCTCAAAATGTAATGTTTTTACACTATCAATTATTAGGGAAATAGATCATGGCTATACTATAACAACCTAATCATGTGGACACTTTTTGCACATGAAGGAGATTTACCCTAAATAGAAGACTTTCCATTTCCAATGGATTACTTTGAGTTTGGATTACTATTATATTAGTAATATCAAAATCCATATAGCTTTGTTAAAATTATAAAATATATCTCTTAGGATGATGAATCTTGGGGGCTTCATGCCTATATAGACAATAAAATGTATCATCTAAGAGTGTCTCTCAAATACCTAAAAACTATAATTTTTAAAAAGATGTTCTAATAATAAATTTGTTATATCTTTGCCCTTATACATTTAAATGAGTAGATTTGTTAGCTCATCCTCTAAAAAAATGTTTCAATATGGAACTATGCCATGATCCATGAAGGTAGTCTTTAAATGAGAAGTCAAAGAGCTAATTTAATGCTTATAACCAAGGCCAAACACAAATCATCAATCAACCATTATACCATCTTTTAGTAGAAACTCACATTGTGTACATCCTTATAATATTAAAAATTCATTAATTTTTTTTATAAAAACATAACTTCAAAGGACCCATTTTGGAAGTTCACTCAACTACATAATCACTAGTAAAGTGACTTAGTCATCCACAAAGTGGAAACTCAAGATTCCAACTAGTATGTTAGCTATAAACTTCTATGGTAGATTGGGGGACCCCTAAAATACCATTATACCATGCTGCTAGTCTGTATCTGTAAGATTCCTCCCTCTAGCTTTTGTGGTGTAAAGGTGTAAGAACCTCCCCTTCTGTTCTTGTAATTATTCCCCTCTCTGAAATAAAAGAAAGATCTTGTTCTACCCTGTTTTGGCCTAGAGCGAGAAAATGTCTAGAGAGAGATAATCCAAAGTTGAGATATCTTTTGATATAAAAATCCTCCTAGTGTCTGAAATGGTTTTCCCTGAAACAGAAGTTCAAAATAAATTCTCCAAAGTGCATTAGAAATCAATTAAAAATGATTTAAAAGATCTTAGCCTAAGGGTCAAGATTTTCTAAAATTTTTAGATTATAGTCCAATTAAGGTTCCTATGTGCCAATAAGATTAATCCAAGTGTTGGGATGAGATAAATCCAAAGAATAAAAGAAAATACCCAAAAATGAGTAAATGCTCACATAAGATGAAGAGTTGCCTGAGTATAAGGTTTATTAGTTAAAAACTATGAGATATTACTAAAAAAATAAGATATTTTGGAATAATGATACATTTTTGACACCTTGGTAAGTAGGGGGGGAGACTTTGAGGTAGGCGCCTATTTCACACATGTGGATGAGTTTTTAAATCAAAAAAACTGTGATATTTTTATCTCTCCTCTCTCTTGGATCAAACTGGATCAAAATGGGAGCTAAACTGGTCCAAATCTTGTCCAAATTCAGCCAAACTGAAGCTGGAAAATTCTAGAACTTAGTTGTACATAGTTAGTGGCCTCCCTCATCTATAAATAGACCCTCATTCTTTTGTATTCTCATCTATGAACTAGACCATGCCACTATTACATTAAAATAAGCATATTTTCTATTATCCCTTAAAAATCCTCTATATTTTGGAGAGATTGGAGCTTCTCTCTCTCTTCAACAATCCTTGGAGCTTTCTTCTCAACATACTAAACCAATTGATTGGTTGGGGGCTTCCTTCTAAGATAAAGAAGCAAGCAAAATCAAGAGGTAAGATGTAATTTCATGGTTTTTCTCTAATATTCTCAATGTTTTCACTTCTCAACCCCTCTTGAGAAGTTTCAAATGGATTGTTTTTCAATGCAAATTAAGCTTTCTAAAGAATTCTAATGATTAATCACAAAAAGTTTATCTTTATGCTTAATTTAGGATGTTTTTTATGTATATCTCTCTCTCCCCAAAAGAGTGGTCATTCCTATGACCAATTCTCTATCCAAATGATGCTTCTCATTGATAAATTCTCAATTCAAAAATTAAACTCTATGCTAGTTAAGCTAGAGGTTAAAGAAATGGCTTTTTAATGCTTATATGCAAATAAAATTATGATAAACTTATGATTTAATTCTATAAATTAGATTTAGGTCTAAATGATAGTTATTCTATCATAATAGTATTACAAAGTCTTATTCTTTCAAAATTTATTGAAAATTATCAGTAATAGCAGTGGAGCTATGGTAAAATTTTTAGAAATTAATACATAATTCATTTTTGTACATAATGTGAAAAGAGGACTTCCTACCATATTCTAGGATTGGTCATCCTATGCTAAAAGAATGATTTTCATCACAATCACGGAAAACTAATTTTTAGTGTTTATGCATAAATAAGTAATTAAGAAAAGAGGTAATTTTGGTAATTTTATTTTTATGCAAAAAGAGGAATTCCCATGATAATGGAGATCCATGTAATTAAATGGAAAAAGAGAAATTTTGGTGTATTAAAATAATGAATATTTTATTTAAAGAGGAAAGGTATTAAATTCAAAAGCTTACAAAAATGGAACTAAAGTTCAAAGGAAGGCTTACAAAGGACCCTTGTATAAAGAAGAAAGGCTTACAAAGGACCCTTGTATGAAGAAGGAAGAAAAAGCAAGGACCTTTGGGCAAAGGAAGAAAAAGCAAGGACCCTTGTATGAAGAAGGAAGAAAAAGCAAGGATCTTTGGGCAAACCTTAATAGAAAGGCTTGTGTAATGAAAGGCTTGAAGAGATGCCCTGTAGCAAATTTTGTTATGATGAATGATAACCGTTGTTATATGTGAGGTTTTCGTGTTAAGAGATGCCCTACAGTAAGTTTTTTTATGATGAATGATAAGCATTGTTATATGTGAGGTTTCCATGTTTTCTTCAAGTCTTTCAACTACACAAGCCTTTCTATTAAGGTTTCAAGACCAATAACCCTAGCATGGCCCCAAATGTGCATACACTAATAACAGTAGCTCGTTAGTATCTAATAATAGAATCACCCATGATACTGAAAGATCCCTGCCCCCTCCGCGTAACGAATTCGGGGTACTAGCAGCGGAAGTAGCACTTCTTGCGCAGGGTAGAGCCTCTCACTCGAGGCCTCGCCCACGGATATCCAGACAAGAGACTAATCCCTCGGTTTGTTCCAAAACCGAACCCGGAAAAACTTCCCTCGCCCAGAAAGCATGGGCGATTCCTCCAGGATATTTTTATTCTAACATAGTCAAGAGCCTTAACTAACCAAACTGATCCGACCAAACTAGTAAGTCACATGGTCAGATCAAGAAAGAGACTTGCACTTAGATCATAGAGACCAATGCTTTTTTTCTCATCGAGAGGCACGGCCATTGATTCTTTTCCATACAAGACTATCCCTTCATTTATCGTACCAAACAGAATTGAGTCTCATTTCAGGGATCCATGAGTCCAGCCTAACCCCATCCAGTCCCATGGGTTAGCCAACCACCCAACCACTGTATAGTGATAGGATCCATTTAGTATTCTTATCTTATTCACATCGTATTCACATCTATTCACATTTAGTAACATTTTCTACTTTCGATACCGATAGGACTTTTTTTAAATTTCTGCCAATTGCTTGGCCTAATTAAAGGTACTTTTTCTCGATGGATAATTTCATATTCTTTCTCAAATTTCTCAAGTGAATTATATTCAATATTCTTCTTTTGAGTAAAAGATTCATGGGATTTACAAAAATCAATTCTACCATATTTCCCAATAATGCTGAAAATTCCACTTTTGATAAATACTCATAATTTGTGCTAAAAATTTCTCTTTTTTCCATTTAATTTCTTGGATCTCAAATATCATGGAAATTCCTCTTTTTACATTTAAATGATTGAATTCCAAATGTCATGGGAATTTCTCTTTTATTATAAAATAAATTTATCTAAAATTCTCCTTTTCTTTAATAAAATATCCATTATTTTAATTTTACCAAGAATTCCACTTTTACCATTTAAATGATTAAATTCCAAATGTCATGGGAATTCCTCTTTTATCATTTAAATTTTCTCATGCATAAATTAAATTTATCTAAAATAAAAATATCCATTAATTCAAATATGCCAAGAATTCCACTTTTACTATTTAAATGATTGAATTCCAAATGTCATGGGAATTCCTCTTTTATCATTTAAATTTTCTCATGCATAAAATAAATTTACTGATGAACAAGATCTTGGTATAAGGAGAAATATCTCATCACTCACTTACCTTTTAAATAGAATTGAACAATATACATAGGGTGTTTATTAGCAATGTCTTGGAGGTCCCAAATATGCAAAAACATAGCTACCTTGTGTGCATCAAGATTCAACCCCCTAAGAAAAAGGTGTTAAGTTCATGAGATTTCTCCCAATGATAAGGTTATGCTTTTCTTAATCTAAATATGGTGATTAAGCTAATTTATTAGCTCTCTTGTATATATGACTTAAAAAATAGTATTTCTACATTACTTTGGGGCTTAAATCTTGTGTTCTTGCAATTGCAGAGGCCAACTACAAGATGTTGTTTCTGCACAAAAATTTTGCATAGTCACAATGCAACCTCGACAACAGAAAACAACTTCAAAAAGCTGTCAAATCATATTGGCTTCATAGTGATTTGAAGGTTGATTTCTTATATTGTTGCAAGTGCCTTGAAAAATTTTCAAACTTTTCTACCACTCGGATAAAATTACTTGGAGTTATTGGCATTACAAACAAAGAGGAAAACTCAACTTTTTATAAGTAAATCAACTCAAGGCGGGGTGACAACTCTTCCTTGTATCATTTTGAGTGAAAAGTAAGCCACTTATTTGCTTTACTTCTTCTTTTGTGAAAATTTATCATCTATCTTCTATTTTTCCTTAAAATTTTCTCTATCATGGGGGGAAATCCACAAGTTCTGTCTATTCAAAAGCAACTTAGCAGCTACACAATCAAATATCTACTGAGAGGGAGTTGAGGAGGGAGCTAGAAGATAGATTATCCCAAAGAAAGAGGAGTAGAGGCCCAAATTTATCAGGTTCTAAAGACTCTAGAATTGGTAGGACTGTTGAGGTTACATTACATGCTCAAGATTCTAGGAAGGGTAGTAAGATTAGCCAGAAAGCTTAGGATTATGCAAATATTATAGGAAATTTATCAAGAATTTTACATACATTGCACGTCCATTGTGACAAATATCCTAAAGAATACTAAAAATTTTCATTAGACCGATAGACATGATAACTCTTTTCAAGATTTGAAAGAATCTCTTACTCATGCCCCTATGTTACAACTTCCTAACTTTATTAGATCATTCTTTATAGTTGTGATCCAATGCAAGTGGCTATAGGATTGGAGCAATCCTCATGCAAGATGGTCATCTCTTATAGCTGAGAGCTACAAGTTAAAACCAGTAGAGTGCAACTATAGTACATATGACAAAGAGGTGACTATTGTAATACATGCTCTTATAATTTGGAAACATTATCTTATGGGTTTCGAATTCATAATCAAGACTTATCAATATAGTATTAGACACTTGCTCTCTCGACCCTTGATTTCAAGATGGACACATTAAATGGATGTCTTTTATTGACAGTTTTTAGCCCCAATGATACAATATCAATTTGGAAGGAGAAATGTAGTGGATGATGCACTAAGTAGAAGATATGCAGGGAAAATGCAGTGTGGCCCATGCTCTAAGTAGACGATCTAGCATCAATAATATATCTACCATAGAGACCCTTTGAAGCCATGAAAAATTCCTATGAGTAGGATTTGGATTTTTTGAAGCCTTTAAACTCAATGAAAGATAACAATTGGATTCCTAATGGTGAGTACTCATATAATGAAGGATATATCTTCTTCTAAAATAATTATGCATTACACGACCCTTAAACAATTTGTTTTAGAGCCTCCTTACATGGGTCATCCTCTACATTACATGTTCTGGCCAGAGAATTTTATTAGCCTACAATAAAAAAAAGGATATACCTAGATTTGTTGTAGAGTGTATAACTTATCAAAAGATCAAGAGCTACAAAGGCAAGCTTAAAGGCATATTGATGCCATTATCCATTCCTAATTAAACCATGGAAGTATATATCAATGAACTTTATTACGTACACGATTTGAGAACTATAGTGGAACCCTTTAGTTAAGCAAGCCTATTTATTCCATGTAGAAAAGACATTGACATCTTAATAAGCCACATACTTGTTTTATCAAGCAAATCTTTATACATCATGGCTTACTCGAGGTCATTATGTCTGATTGTGATTCTAAGTTTTGTAATAATTTTTGGACTACACTCTTTGACAATTAAGGCACTAAGTTGGATTTCACGATCATATTTCATGCAGAGTCTAATTGACAGGTAGAAGTTACTAATAGTATAATTCTAGACTTTCTTAGTGCCTGTGTTTTATCCTAACCTAGACTTTGGGATAAATACATTCACCTTCTTCAAGTTGCTTACAAAAATACACCTCAGCATACAATACACCTCACCTTCTTCAAGTTGCTTACAACAATACACCTCAGCATACAAGCTGTGCACCATTTGAGATTATTTATGGAAGGATTTACCTATTCCTACCTCTTTTCTTTCTTATAAGTAGAGGTTACTCGATATTTTGAGAATATATCAACAGTATGCCAGCTATATGCAAGTCTTAAGAAGCGTACTAAACAAGAAACATAAAGCCATATCTTTCTTTTAAAGAAGGTGATTATGTTCTCTTAAGAATCAAGAAGAGACATCTCAAGCATGTTGAGAAGAATCCAGTAGTGGAATTGGCACTACGATTTTATGGACCATTTTGGGTCACCAAAAAGATTAATGACCTTGCGTATCGATTAGATTTGTCATCACTGACACATTCTCAATTCTATCTACATTAGTTTGTTGAACCATTTAGAGAACCACTTCCTTCACATCCTTTACACGTCCTACTTATGAAGAGCCACCTCTAATTGTTGATCAAGAGGAAATACTTGAACCTGGGATAATCATTGATCATCAAGACACTACCACATGGATGGGAAATACTTATAGCAAGTATCTTTTGACATTCAAGAATCATTCATCAATAGAAGATGCTTGGTGGATGCCTGAGTGATGTTTTTGCACTTGTCCAGACCTCATCTACTCATATAAACAAACACACAATTGAGGACAATTATAAACTCAAGCAAGAGGTTTGTTAGCTATACCCTTCTATGGTAGATTAGGGATGCATGTGAAATACCATTGCACCATGTTGGTAGTTGGTATCATGAGTGATTCCATTATTAAATACTAAGGGTTGGTATATGCACATTTGTTATTTGGGGCCATGCTAGTGTTATTAGTGTTTATGTTTGGGCCTAGCATATGGTATGATGTTGGGATCGATTGTATGTAACTAACATGGTTGGTATTATTGAGTAATAGGTGATGAGCACTATGAACTAGAACGTTGTATGGGTACAGAGTGCATATCAACTAGTGTTATGTTTGGGCCTAGCATATGGTATCATGTTGGGATTGATTGTATGTAACTAACATGGTTGGTATTATTGAGTAATAGTTGATGAGTACTATGAAGTAGGATTGATTGTATGTAACTAACATGGTTGGTATTATTGAATAATAGTTGATGAGTACTATGAAGTAGGATTTTGTATGGGTATAGGGTGCATATTTATCGTTTGCGGTATCATATGGAATACTCCATTTATTTGGCCACATGTCAACATTTTGTTATTATGTCCACCACCCATTTTGTTCCTTGTGCTCACAATGGGCCCTCTGCTTCGTTGTTCACCGAGCATGTGTGAAGTCCCCCTTATATTCAAAGGTTTTATTTTTCCTAGCCTTTGGCCAATCAAAATAAACGCTTGGTATATTTATGAAGAAATAGTTTTTTTCCCTCCAAGCCTACTTGGTTTCTTGTAAAACATATACACAAGCCTATTGTTACTTTGATTCAATGGAAAAGAATTCAGACCTCATGATACATATAACACTTACATGAAAGTTTTACAAGGGATTCATTATATGTCAAATAGATGATCAATGTAGAAAATGGGCACCAATAAAATTTTGAGAATAGATCCACAATCTCAAGTGTAACGGGCTAATGAGAATTTTTTTTCATATCATTAGGTTGGTGGTTGGTTTTGAGAAGACAAATGTCAACTTCCTAAAAATCTATGTAGTAGTTTTTTTTTTGGGAAAAATGTTGCTTGGTGCAAAGTCTTTCATTAGCTTTTTAACCATAAAAAACCTCATTAATATGTGTCCTTAATTATGATATTGATAGTGAGAGTGTGTCGTTGCTATATGTGAGCATGCCACACCACTATAATAGAATCAGCAATACGATAAGCACACTACTTTTGTGTTTACAACCAATGATTCAAAAGAGAATAAGTTGTTAATGGTGATTCTAATCGATGTGATTTAAATAATAATAATCAAAGAGGAGAGGAGAGAAAAAGTGTATGCATATAAACTTCACTTCAAAATAGAATCAAGCAAAGCAAGGTTCATGGCAAAATGTCAATTAATTTCCTTGCCTTGTGATTCTACTCATCGTCTCCCCCTCGTTTTTTTTCCCTCCAAATTCTTACCTATAAAAACACCATCAAAATGCTAGGAGAATACGAAGGTACCCACAAGATCCTCATCCCCACTATAACCCATGTATTCTGCTTCATGTCCACGCAGCTCAGTATTGCTTGCCCCTAAGCTATATGTCTTTTTCCTTTCTTTGCCTTTATCTTTTTGTAACACACCATCTCTCTCTTTCCTTTTCCCTCTCCCCCTCTAGCCCCTTTAAGACCCTTTCATACACCCCCCTCCTCTAGCCCCTTTAAGACCCTTTCACACCCCCTTCCTCTAGCCCCTTCAAGACCCTTTCACACACCCCCCCGCACCGTCCCCCCTCTCTCTCTCTCTCTCTCTCTTGGAATTCTAGTGGGCATTTTTAAAGGGGAGAATTCAATTTAGGTAGCTATGTTTCATTCTAGTTTATAGGCCATTTTATCAAGAGTATGTGCACACTATCATACATCATTCAATTTATCAAGAGCATGTGCACACTATCATACATCATTCAATTTTATCAAGAGGATGTGCACACTATCATACATCATTCAATTTTATCAAGAGTATAGTGGTGGTGTCTCCTCGGGCCTGCGGAGCTCAAGGGGGTTTGGGATTTGTGGGCGCCCAGGACCGTTCAAAAAATTCTCTTTCCACTAACACGATACTTCTTCTGTCGTGAAAAAGCTTTCGTTTTCTTGCCAGCCTCGTCTCTCCAACTGCCCACACAATTTCCCTCCCCAACCCTTCCCACACAGAGAGCGAGAGCGCGCGCGCGTGTTGCACTATCTACCTCTTGCAGCAATTTGCAACAGTCTTCTGTGTTTTTCTTCCCCTTCTGCTCTTGGGTTTCTGTTATCCATACCCTTCAATCCCTAATTTGGGTCCTGTTCTCCACCCTCGTCAACCTTATTTCCAGCATTTGGGTCCTTATTATCCGTAATTCCAGCATTTGGGTCCTTATTATCCCTAATTCCAGCAGTTGGGTCCTGTTTAATTCTTTTTATTCAGCCCTAATCTCAACATTTGGGACATGTTCTCCTTCGACGCCGAGTTCCAACATTTGGGCCCAATTTAACCCCAACATCAACATCTGGGGTTTGTTTAACCCTAATTAAACTCTTGGTTCCTGTTGAACCTGATGGGTTCCTTTAGCTGAATTATTTGCTCGATTCCTTCACAGCTTCTAGTTTCCTTGTTCATCCAGATAAAATCATTATCTCTCTTGAATAATTTACATGGAGCCCAAAATTAGAATTTATGTCGGAGGTTACACCTTCACGAAGAAAGTGTACATTGCAGTGGTGTCTGTGATCTGGCTCGTAGCATCGGTTCAAGCGTTCACAGATAGTGAAGACGGTATGTCAATACAATCCTGCTATCTTTTTCTAACTACAGATTTCTGCATATAGAGTTTTCATAGTCAGTTTCAGTTAATAATTGCTACACAGGCACATTGATTTCATCTCCTTTTTCTCTTCTCAACAATGAATCAGGGATCAGTTGTCCATTGAGCAATCTAATTCATTAGTGGGTTAGGTGAGATCAAAGGCTGAAATATGGCTGTGTACAGCCACAAATTAATAGGATTTGAGAAAGAACTAGAAATTAGAAATATAGGTTGAAAGTAGTTTAATCATGATTCGAAGGCATGTTTTGGCTTGTTTAAAATGCCAATACTAGCAAAGAAAGTGGCTAATAAATGTATACAATGGGTTCAACCCCTGAACCAGGGTTCGGGAAAAGACGGGCTCTTCATCCTAGAGCCTGCTTAACTTCTGAAAAATCCGGCTCATCTTGAGAGGAGAAGGAAAAATGTCTTTTCAAATTTGTCAAAAAAAATAGTAGTTATTGGATGAAACTATGAAGAGAATGCTTGCTCAAAGTTGTCTTTTCCTCTCTTTTCCTCTTCAACGCATGGTGAGAAGATTCATGTTAGGTTCACTAAAAAATGTTTCCCAAACACTAATAATGAATGTACTCATCATGTAGCTTTGAATGCAATGAAGTTGGTCACCGGGCCTTGCCTGGCTGGCTATCTACTACTGGTTGTGTCTACCCTCCTTTATCTCCATATCAGTAGTAGAAACTTATGGCGTGCACACACCTAAGAATCAGAACCCCATGGTGGAAAGAAGGCGGGAGAAATGTCAAGGGCCCTTTATTTTTTGAAATTGGCACTTCAATTTTTTTATTTACCATGTAAAAATGCCAATGGTCTGGTCAAACAAGCGAGGAAAAGCTTGCTGGCATGGGACATGGAAATCTGCAGGGCATATTGGAAATGGAACCATAATGCCCATTGTCCCACTGGTCCTACGTGGGACGGGGCTCTTAGCTCACATCAGCCCATGTTTGTACATGGTTTCACATGCAATGGCTGCTCCATGGCCTAGGGAGGTGTTGGCAGCCTTTGTTTGGTGCAAAAGTAGGATATCTTCACGCAATAGGTGGATGGGCAGGTGTAGGTGACATTGCCTCATATCATGGCCGACTTAATGGAAACTGTGTCTGCTGTCTCCAAGCTGGTCACACCCCTTCAACCTGAATTCTTGCATACGTCAATTAATCGCATGAAATTTTTCAAGATGGACACGCCTTTACAGGTAAACTCACACTTACTCTGTCAAATGGTCTATCCTATGTATGATGATGCTGATAGTCTGAGGCTTTGTGGACAGACCGTCATGAAGTTAAGATTGCACTCTAGTCCGCGTTAAGGTAAACAACATGTATGTTTATGCTATTGCTAGCTTTATGGGTCACAAGATCCATGGTTAAACACATATTGAAGATAGGATTGCAAGACATGATTCAGAATAACTCCTTGCACTCCTATCTCTAATCGTGTCATGCACCTCGTTAAGTTCGGGAATTACCCTGAAAAGGCTTGTGCTGCATGCTAGATTGATCACCTTTGTAAGGCACTTTGCTGTGATTTGGGGTTGCAGTGTATGCCTTGAATCAACTCTATACATCGTTGAGTTCACCCTCTTTAAATGGATGGATTGCAAGCGGTGGGGATCCATGTGTCGAAAATTGGGAAGGTGTCGCCTGCGCGGGACCTAATGTGACATTATTGTATGGCTCCTGCATACCATTTTCTTTTACATGCAAAACTATATTAATTTTCTTGTTATAATGCGCCTGAAAAGTGTTTTTGGGTTTCTTTTAATCCTGTCTCAGGAACCTATCAAGCGTCAATTTGACAGGCAAACTGGATTTTACATTAGAAAACTTGACAACCTTAATAGTATTGTGAGTATTTCAACGCCAACTTTCGACAGATAAAGAAGAGAATATCATCAAATGTTTTGAAATTCAAGAAGCTTCTGTTTCATGTCATGCATTGGGATACCCTCTTTTTGGCTTTCTGCACAGGTGCATTTCTTCCAACTCTCAAAGTCAGCTTTTGTGTTCCCAATTGGTGCATGGTACAGAGACCTCAGTAACAACCTTTTGTCGGGTGGTCTTCCTGTGCAGCTTCCACCACATATTCAACAACTGTAAGTGGTGCCATGTTTTGACATCGCTGATAGGGCTTTTTAACTTTTTTGACTAGGTGTGTTTCAAGTGAATGTGTGTGTACATACGAACATATATAGGTAGGTAGGTATGTAAGTACATACATACATACATAGATACATGATTAGATACATATGTGCATACATACATCCATCCTTACTTACTCACAGACATACATACATGCATGCATACTTACTCTTACACACACACACACACACTTTATATACATTACATGCAGTACATACATCTATGCATCCACAGTTACATACTTGCACACATACACATGCATGAAAATAAAAAGGAAATCAATATATTGGACAAATACTGTTACTTCAAGTATCATGGACTCTTCTTTCAAATTTGCAGAGATCTTTCCTCCAATCAGTTTACTGGCGACCTTCCATTCGCTTTTTCGGACTTAAGTAACTTGGCTAGCTTGTAAGTTTATCGTAGTGATGGATTTTTTATTGGCATTTAAGTGTCATATCAATGGCAGGAAGCCTAAGGTTGGAAACGTAAAGATTTGTTCAGAATGTTATCATGTGTACAGGAATGTCAGCAGGAACTTATTATCAGGAACTCTTCTTGATATGTTAGAACCATTAGATGCCCTGACAACCTTGTAAGTAACCATATATATAATAGTTCACTAAAAACTGTGTAAAGTATATGATGTTTTAGCTTAATTTCAAAGTTAATCAATGTGACATTGTGACAATAAGGCTCTTTACAGACAGATTTCCTGCCCATCGGACAGCGGGGTTTTTATAGGGGGAATCTCCCCTCTATAAGGAATGTTCTCATGGGGTGGGGTTGTGTCTGTAAAGATTTTAAGACACAAGGGTAACCTTTAATGTTTTGGGTCTGGATGCCATGTTTATAGAGATCTCTCAAAGAATGCCTTTGATGGCTCACTTCCACCATCATTTGCTGCTTTAACGAGTCTCAACTATCTGTGCGTCCGACTCTTCTCATTCACAGTTTTCTCATCAAATTGATGAGTTTGTTGCTCTAAAGCTGAAGCAAGAAGTAACGAGCTTTATTGGTATACATATACTTTCTAGGTATTTGCAAGATAATCATTTTACGGGAACCATAGACGTGTTGGCAAAGCTGCCACTTACAGATTTGTGAGCTTCTTTTGACTCAAATTACTTACCTTTTTCTAAATATAAAGGAATTTGCTTATAGATTTTAGTAATATAAAGTTGGTACATATTATGTGGTTTTTTTGTTGATTATTGATTGGGGTGATTGTCGGAGATCATACTGTATTTCCTACTGGTAATTTTTGAACCTACTCTTCTTTTTTGTTCTGTGTTTTTTTAGGGATATCTCAAACAATAGTTTTAAAGGCTGGATTCCACCAGAACTGCAAAACTTTCCTTTTTCAATGTGAGTAATATTTAACTTCTTTCTTTATGACTTTGTAGTTGCTTTGCACTTTAATTGCACTCCCTTGTACCGATTAACTTCAAAATCTAGAGAAAGCTAGGGTGGATCATATTAAAGCACTAAATCTGTGTTTAAAGACTAACAAATGATAAGCTTGAATAACACAAAACATCAAGATAATTGCATTACTAATCTCCCAAATTACGTGAGGAAGGAGAGCACATAAATTTATAATCTACACACTCTCCATGTGTCTAGCACACTCTATGTGATCCCCACACAAACTTGTGAAGGTTCATATGTATATCTTACATCATTCATGACATAGAAAATCTTAATCTTCTTTCACATTTTTTCACCAACCGATCTACAAACAAATAACCTTTGAATTGAGGCCTTTTAGACTTTCACACACATGCATCCAAACTCAAGGACTGTCCAAAATTCAACACTTCCCCTTGGTGATGGAGTTCCTTGACATTGTGCATGCCCACTTCTATACTTGAGACTCTAGGTTTGAGCAAACTAGAGGAATTATGTACCTATACTCCATAATCTTGGTTTGAGGAGGCCGCACGAATTACATATCTATACTCTAAACTCTTGGTTTGGGCAGACTGGTGGTGTTGGTTGAAGACCTTTATGGGACCTTGACCACCCTCAATGGGACACCCTTACACCTTGTAGAACATTTGTGCCTATGTGCTAGAGTTTTTCAAAGATACAAAGAAGAGCGTGGCAGAATCACACACATAGCATAGACAAGAGTCCTAAACTACTGCCCTGTATTATGTACAAGAAGAAGTAATATGCACCAATGCTCCTGGTCGGTTAGTAGTATTGATATCGGCCACCTTTACCCAATTGCCATGTCATCAGTGCCACATCACTACCGCCACATCATCATTGCCATGTGCTAGTGCCACGTGTCACTTGCGCTATCCGACTCTGCCTGTTGGCTGCTTTCTAATGTCTGGCTGTGCCCTGCATACTCGTAGGTGTGTCACATTCTCTCCGACTTGCATCGCAGCTGTCCCCAGTAGCCAGCTACATGGCCTCTTGATAAGCTCTCAACCACGGGCGAGACTGATCCTCATAAAACTAGAGTGCCTACTACATTGGGTAGCCCTTGAACTTGAAGACTACATCATTGGGGCTTCTTGATAATCTTGATTGGGCCTTTCTTTGGAGCAACTTCCCCGAACTGGTTCAGCTGATCTTTAGTTAAAACCCAATCTCCTTCTTTGAAGGTACTATCCCGACGATGTTTGTTTGGCTCACGGACTTGATTTGTCTCCGCCTTCCGTATTTCTTCCCGAACTTGTCGCAATAGCTGGTCCAAATCTTGAACCACCTAGTTTGCACCATAGTACCCTATGGAAGTTTTGAGAGCTCGGGTCTAACGTGGTACTGAACTGTAACTTCATCCCCAACCCATAGAACAAGGCACTGCAAAAGCCTCCAAACAAATTTTGGATTCCTGTCTGAGACGATTCTCTTTGGAAGTCCATGTAAGCGGAACACCTCCTGGATGAAAAGCTTGGCCACCTCCTAAGCATCTGCATCTAACTCGCAAGGAATAAAGTGGGTCTGCTTACTCAACCGATCAACAACCATAAGAATACAATCATTATGGAACATACGGCTCTTCGGCGATCCAACCACAAAGTCCGTAGAAATGTCCTCCCATGGCAACTCTGGAACTAGTAATGGGTGAAGCTCACCCGTAGCTTTCTTGGTGTCTAGCTTTGACTTCTGATAGACCTAGCAGAACTGTACATACCGATGAACATCTTGCTTCATGCAAGGTCAAAAGATAAGACCGGATAACTTCTCCAATGTTGGGCCCTCGCCACAGTGTCTTGAAATGGGAACATCATGTGCCTCGTGTAGCAGCACTTGGCGGAAATCACCGCCCTTGACAACACAAAGTCGATCCTTGTAGTACAACCACCCAGTACAACCACCCATCCCAAATGGTTCTAAAGCAATGCTATGCACACATTTACTCCAAGGTTCCTTGAAATTCAGGTCCTCAGCATGCATTGCCTTCGTTGGCATGAAATAATCACTATGGCAACAACCCACCGTGTGCACGGGATGTGGCCTTCAGCCTACTGTTTTGCAAGTAAGGAGGAGCCAACTGCTGCTAATCGAGGTGATGATCTGAGATGGCCGTTTGAGCTAGAGAAAATATGTCTTTGTATGTTGAGAATCCGGCCTAATGTACCACTTCTGCTGCTATGCCGGTCTCAAAGGGACCCACAAGAACCCCTTTTCTACTGTCTTGCAGCCGCCAATCAAGAGCCAGCTTCAAAGAGGGGTTCTGCCTTGCAAGAGATAATTTTTTACAATTTTTCCCACTAGTAAAGCCACAATGATAGATACTGAAGGCGCTTTTTAGATCTGATGAAAGCCACGACTTCTGTAATTTGCCTGCGCATGGCCCCCACTGCCATGAGAGAGGGTATGCCGCTAAGAGATTGTTTTTGATAAAGAATGGCAATGCTGGGCTGTTAGATATGCAGTAGCTGCCAAACATAAATGTAGGAAACTAAAGTTTTCGTCTGGTTCATGGTAGATGATTTCTAAGCTCCTGGCTGCTGTAGACTGCTTTCGATTAACAGATTTATTAAGGCTAAATCATTAACCTTTGAGAATTAGGTGGTATTGGTGCTCTCTCTCTCTCTCTGTGTCCCCCCTCCTTTTGTTGGCAGATTTTTTTTTTTTCATGTTTCCAACATCCAGTTATCCATGGATCACATGTACTCAGATTAGTCTCATAGACCCTTAGGCTCTTTCATAGACGCTTAATATAATCTCCTCTCTCTCTCCTCTCTCTCTCTCTCTCTCTTATTGTACCCTATATGTGGCCTAGTAGAATCTATATTTTTCATCTTGTATAATCAGAGTCTGAGATCTTAGCTCTCAGTTTTCAGTTTTAGTTTACTGTTGCTTTATCTTATTTCATCCATGGCGAGATTTCATGGACACTTTGAAGTTTGTACACATCATTTTGGTCTCATAGACCCTTTGGGTCTTTTGAAGACATTAATATAACTCTCTCTCTCTCAGCAACAGGAGGTGGAGAGGAGCCTACCCTTATCTTACCCTAACTAACTGAACCTAAGCTTTGATACCGATTTTGAAATCTAGAGAAAGCTAGGGTAGATCATAACAAAGCACATAATCCGTGTTTCAGACTAGCAAAATGATCAGCTCAATGATTAAAGAATTGTTTACCGCATCGAGGTAATTGCATACAAATCTCTCACATTAAGTGAGAAAGATTATTGCACACATGTATCTCTTTGAGATCTACACACTTCGCATGTGCCTAGCACACTCCATGTGACCCCCACACAAACCATGCGAAGGCTTTTGTGTACACCTTAAACCATCCATGACATAGGGAATCCTTATTTTTACTCACCAATCAATTGCTAAACAAATAACCTTGATTTTAAGACTCTTAGTGTAAGAAGTACGTCCAATCATACCCAAGCCATCAAGACCAAGCAATGCACCAGGAGGCAACCACGATGAGCACAACCCTTTGTATGTAATCTCAGATGGCCCCTTCCTTCAAAAATGTTGAATACTCTGTTCACTTCCTTCACAAATGATTTTTTTTTCTTGGATTGGAGCAAAAAGTACACATTTTGTCTGGTATACGGCTGATGTTACATTGATTGGTTTTGGCTCAAATTGGAAATAAAGCATTTGTAGCTGCTTGTTCTAGAGCACTAAATCATATTCACATGATTGTGTTAGAAATAATGCCCAAACATGTGCTAAATTCCCTAAGGTTGTTTTTAGCATTTATCCCAACTATAGGTGTCATTTAGTGAAACACCTTACCAAGCATAAGAGGGGAAACTCATGAGTTGAGAAATTCAAGGAGCTCAATTCCAGGAGAAGATTATGGATGAGAATATGAAACCTGCAGATCTAATCGATGATGTAAAGAGCTTAAACCTCTTGCGTATATAATGGCACATCTAATACAAAGCTGAATATAGCATGTTTATTTACTATCATTCTGTCTCCTTGTTTAATTTATTGATCTCGTATCCCTAATCATGCTTACATCATCACTATGAAATATTTAGCTTTTGATCCACCTTAGTTTTGCAACAAGTGGTATCAGAGCTGATGGTGTACATCTTGTTTCTGTCAGTGTATGGTGTTTCGACCTTTGAGCTCACGTAGCGCCCAAGTCTACTATTTTTGCTTGTTTTGGCTCACCCAAAGTCCATTAGCTCCTCTTCAGTAGGCTCAGAGCCCGCCTCGGGGAGCTCAACCCATTTTCACCCTGGCTGCCTCCCTTGAAGGTGAGGCTTAGCCACAGTTGTGGCTTATGTGGCGAACCTTTGTTGTGCATGAGAAGTGTGCTCCAATTTCTACGTTGCATTGTGTTATTACCTTCCATGCATCGGCCCCTATGTAGTTCATCACCTGTAGTAGCTGACCCCTAAAGTGCAGCGACCTGGCACTGCCTGCCAGCAAACAGAATCGTCGCCTTCAACTGTTGCAACTACTGCGCATTGCCCTGTTATGCCCATTTCCACTACTGTCACTTCACAACGCAGCAAAAAAAAATCGGTGCAGCCAAAACCAAGCAAGAGTAAAGGTGGTTTGACAGCCCACCTACTATTGCTTCTGTGATTGCTATTCAACATTCTTCTTCTACTGTGCTTTGCTTCAGCAGCCCACACCATCGACGATCAGCAGGGTCATCCCCTCAGGTAGCGCCTCCTCCAGCCGTCGACGCCCAGCACATGCAATCATTACCATCGAAGCTCAAACCCACGTCAGCAGTGCCCACGTGCAGTCGACGCCTTTGCCTTGTGTCCACGCTGAGCCATGTGCAGGTTTGATAAGCAAAGCCTTACCTTCTTTACAAGTTTAAACATTTTCAAAAATTAAAAGCTTAAGAGCTTGTTCACATTGTTCTTCACACTAGAGGCCATTCACACCAAAGGGCACATTCTCATTGATTAAAGACTGTTCACATGCGCAGCGTTCATGGAGCCTTTTTTCCCTTAAAGGCACTTCACTCATTGTCTATCTCATCCCATGACTTATAGCTATGTCCAGTAGTAACTGGTTGAAATCATTAATATTCCGTCTTCAAATAGTGAAAACTCATCATTATCTTCAATCAACCAACCCTCCAAATCTTCACAAGAAGTAACCTGTTACCTACTCCACCAAGAACCTCTAGGAGAGAGAAGCTGCCCATTAGAAGAAGAATTAATGTAGCACCTAGAAAGCTGTGGAATCTAAAGAAACCCTGGTATTATAAAGAAGTCATTAAAACAAGTTTCAGTCCTTATCTTGCATCAAACCTTTATTTGTAAGGGACAGAGGATATGAAAGAAGACATGGGTTATTAACTTTATTTATTTAAGCTTAGATACTCTTTTTCATGGCATTGTAAACCAAGTGTTTCTATCTAATGTGCCATCTTTTATATGGGCATCTAGCTTAGTGAGATAGCCACTTTTTTGTATGGCAAACTCACCTTGGTCATCATAACCATTGTATCTCCAGCTTTGTACCTACCTTTGATTGTGGGAGGGCATTCAAGTTTAGGTCATCTTAAGCCTTTTTTATCTTTACCCATGTTTGGTTCATGGAAGCGTGTTAGAAATAATGCCCAAACATGTGCTAAATTCCCTAAGGTTGTTTGTAGCATTTATCCCAACCATAGGTGTCATTTAGTGAAACACTTTTACCAAGCATAGAAGGGGAAACTCGTGCGCATCTAGTTTGCTGAGAATTTCAAGGAGCTAAATTCGAGGAGAAGATTATGGAACTTGCAGATCTAATCGATGATGTAAACAGCTTGAACCTCTCGCATATATAATGGCGCATCTAATACAAAGCTAAATATAGCATGTTTGTTTATTGTCATTCTGTCTCATTGTTTAATTTGTTGATCTCGTATCCCTAATCATGCTTACATCATCACTATCAAATATTTAGCTTTTGATCGACCGTAGTTTTGCAACAGACTGGAGGTTGTCTTCCTTGTTGAGGCTTTTATCTCATTTAAACAGTTTGTTTATGCTTGACATGTAGGCTTGCAGGAAACTCTTTCAATGCATTTCCTGCTCCTCCCCCACCTCTGTTTTTGCCACCACCTCCATTAGATGGATCAAGCTCACAAAGTGTCATTGAGAAGTCTCCAACAAGCAAGCGAACAAGTGGATCTGGAGGGTATTTGACGGTGGGCAGACTTTTAGGAATTGCAGTGGCAGCAATTGTGACAGTTGCCATAGTTGTGCTTATCATCCTTTTCTTTGGGTCGAGAAGTTATTACAGAGAAAGGGAAGAGAAGTATGATGCAGAAAGTTCCTGGCATGGTGCCCTCATCCCCTCTTGGAAAGGTGTGATTTGGCCTAAAATGTTATTCCTAGATCAGTGAGGTTTGTGATGTAAACAAATCTTGTATGTATGTGTATGCATAGGTTCTGTATTTACCCCATGGGCACAATAGCTATGCTGACATTACATACATTTTTTCAAACAGGAAACCAGAAGCAGCCTTTTGTTCTAGTTGGAAACCAGAAGGAAGAACCAGAGCCACTGACGAAGGTGCCACTGAAGGCTAACAACAAGTCATCCGAGTTCACTCCACTGAAACCTCCCCCTGTCCATGTAGAAAACTTCAAGCTTGGAAAGAGCAAGGGATCAACTCCCGCAGCCCTTACCATGGGAGTGAAGGACTCAATAGCAGTCCAGGCTTACACGATTGCAGAGCTACAACTTGCTACCCAAAGCTTTGCTGAAGAAAACCTGATCGGTGATGGAACTCTTGGTAAAGTCTACAAAGCGGTGATGCCAAATGGAAGGGTGTGTATGGCAGAATATCTTCCTTGACCTTGCGTACCTTCTTTTTTATATGTACGAGTGGTAAATGCCTGTGCTCTGTACATGCCCTCTCTCTCTCTCTCTCTCTCTCTCTCTCTCTCCTTGCAAAATGGCGGCCCCTTTCTCCCACTCTCACAAAAGGGTGGAGGCACGTGGGATGCGGGAGAATAGGGGGCTTTCATTGGATTGCTTTATACTATGATTGTGATGCATTTGTTGGTCCTTCTAGGACCTAGTGCTCTCGTTGTATTTGAGGGGGTCAAAAGTCCTTTTATCAAACATATAATCTTTTCTAAATCTGGATTTTCTTGCGGTGTCCAGTTTGTGGCTGTGAAGAAGCTGGACTATTCAATAACCCGAATGGGGCATGAGGATTTTCTGGAGTTTCTGTTGAAAATTTCACGCCTTCACCACGAGAACATAACCCAACTGGTGGGATATTGTGTGGAGCATGGAGAGCATCTCCTTGTATATGAATTCGTGGGCAATGGTACCCTTTATGAGAATTTGCATTCAGAGTTGGAAAAAAACCAGAGGCTATTATGGGAGCCTCGTGTGAAGATTGCTTTGGGTGTCGCCAAAGCATTGGAGTAAGTGGTTTAATCTTTACAAGATGAATAATTCTTTTGTATCCAGGTGTCATGTTGGCTTGAATGTCAAGTTTTTGTGTGTTCTTTTGGAACAGATATTTGCATGAAAAATGCGAGCCAGCCATCTTCCACTGCAAGTTAACATCCACCAACATTCTCCTTGATGATGACCTGACTCCTCATTTGTCTGACTGTGGTCTTGCAAATCATTTCTTACACGAACAGGTATGCACGTTTTGATCTGTGTTGCTAGGTGATACAAAACATGTTTCGATAACATTTTATATTTTTATGAATATTTTCTAAAACAATCAAGGGGGGATAAAATTCATGTTCTAGCCAGGTACATACAAGGAAATCAAATTTTGAGCATACCAACATTTAAATAGATACAAAAGTGCTGTATTTACGCTGAATTTGTAGTAAAAGACCATACGAGAACATGGACATAAAGTATGGCCCATCATCTATGGCAAATGCGCATGCTGCACATCACAAATATGGCAATGTCTGGACTCTAGGCTCTGAATGTCAAAGATCAAAGTGAATTATTCTACAAAAAACTAACTGTCACAATCTTAATTGAGAGTAGTGTACACATTTAAGTGTGGCAATCTTAAATTAGTAGTGTACACAAATGAAATACAACTTTCAACGAGTTCTCAAGCTACTATGTAGTAAGGATAATGCCCTCTAGTTGGAAGAGGGCTCAAGACTCTCCCTCTTTCTCAAGATCTTACACCTCCCAAAAAAGAAAAAAGACACAGGTAAAGAAAATCTTTCATATTTTAGAAACGATTCTTTCTTGTTTTACACAGTTTTGTATGGTATGAAACACATTTGATGCAACACTGGTATTCTTGATCAGTAAATTGTCTCCAAGCTTCACACACTGGTTGACTTCACAATCTTTGATCACATACGATAACAGAAAAAAGACCAATAAGAGGCATTGTACCTGCACCATCATGCTCTCCTTAAATCTGTCCGGACTTGTTATAAGCTGCACCATCATGTTCTCCTTGGATCTTTCCGGACTTGTATCTCCCTTGACGGTTGCACCATCTTGCTCTCCCTGGTTGCACCATCATGCTTTCCCTTGTTGTGCCTGGATTTAGAATACCTCCACATTATCTACAAACTTGTGATGCACATAAATTATATTAGTGCTTGTTTTTCTTGATTTTTTTGTGTGGGGACATCTAGACATTCAAAGATGGTCAAGAAATGAGTCATTGTTGATTGCTGCATCCTGCTCAGCATAGAAAGATCAGTGTGAGCCTTGCACTTAAAATTCTGCTCTTATCTGTGCTACTTATAATATCATAACTTTTCATGCAGACTTCTGCTGAACATCTTGGGTATAATGCCCCCGAGCATACATCGTCTGGGATTTACACAACAAAGAGCGACATATACAGCTTTGGGGTGGTAATGTTAGAGCTTCTAACAGGGCGCAAAGCATGGAACAGGTATGATTTGCAGGTACACAATGCAGCAGATTCATATGCTGTGTATGTTGATGATGGGGTTTTTTATGTGCCTCGTGTTTTAATCCTCCAGCGCAAGGCCTAGGTCAGAGCAATTTCTAGTAAGATGGGCGGTCTCGCAGCTGCATGACATCGATGCTCTTGCAAAGATGCTTGACTCTGCCATTGAAGGAACTTATTCTAAAAGATCGGTATCCCGATTTGCAGATGTCATCTCTCAGTGTGTTCAGGTTGTGCTATATTAGAACACTATTTTCTCCCAATTTGAACTCCTTGGATTATTCAGAACTTAACCCATCCCTTTTGTGCATGTTTGGTAACTTTTGATCTACTAGATGGAACCGGAGTTCCGACCCTCAATGTCAGAAATTATACAGTACTTGGAGCACCTTCAGGAGATGTGATGTGAAGCCTGCACTTTCAAGTTAAAAGCTATTATAGAGTCATGGAAACTCTCATACACAAGATTATTCATGGAGGGTTCAGCTTCAACCTTGACATGTGTGAGGTTTTAGCTTCAACCTTGACATGTGTGAGGTTTTAGCTGCAACCTCATATATCTCTTAGCTACTCTGAGCTGACTTGATGTGAAGTTGGACTTGAACTACGGAGATTCTTCGAGGGATCTCCTGATGTGTAAATCCTGATAATCAGTGGAAATTGTTGCTTCAACCTTAGGTGCATGATGTCGAGCTTTTTGGCATCTGGGCTGCATCAGGCTAACCTCAATAGATGTAATTAGTATAAGAGTTGCAAAACCAATCAAACATTCAATTTCCTATATAAATAAAGGACTGCCTTTATGGAGAATTGAATCACAAATAATAAATTGACCAATTAAAAAAATTATATTAAAAACTTGTACAGCTAATATTTATGCATCAATATTATTACAAGTTAACTACTTCAATTCTCTCTCTCTCTCTCTCTCTGTCTCTCTCTCTGTCTCTCTCTCTCTCTCTCTCTCACACACACACACAAAAAAAAACCATTTATTTACACACACACACACACACACACACACACACAACCATTCATAAGAACTTTATGTTTACAAAAGATGCTAGATTTAAATTTAGTTTATATTTTCATAATGCAAGATTAACATTGGCTACAAAAGATTCAAAAGATGCTAGATTCAAACTTGGTTTGTATTTTCATAATGCAAGATTAACATTCACTACAATCTCTCCTTCCTTTCAACATTGGTCACAAGAGAAGACTATGTCAAGATTTCTCTCTAACTAGAAAGAAATTTTCCTTATATATATGTATGTATGTATGTATATACCTATAGGCTATGTGTGTCTGTATTTGTGTGTGTGTGTGTGTGTGTGTGTGCGTGTGTGTGTGTGTGTGACTAGATAAAAACTTAATCTATATACCTTTATAAAATAAAAGCATTAATTAAATAAATATAAAATATATTTAAACATATTGAATCATGTTAAACTAAATCATAAATGAATTTTGAATATATATCTATAAAATATATATTTAAAAAATATGTATCTATGACATATATATACTCTCTATATCCCAAATCCCCCCTTCCTTATTCTCTTTCTTCACCACCAAGAGTAGTGCCACCAGACTTCCCAACCAAATGGACTACACTCTAGGATTTTAAGAAGATAGGTGTTATTATTTATTCCTATGCTCAATGTGGCATCTCATCCTTATTCCCTTTTCTTTTGGATGGAGATTATTGTACATAGCTTTGGTTGTGCCCAAACATCACATAAGCCATTATTTTAGCCCCCTATGATAATACTTTTTTATTTTATTTCATTCCCCCTCCATGTCTAACTCTAATAATAGCTTATGTGGCCAAACATCACATAAGCCATTATTTTAGCCCCCTATGATAATACTTTTTTATTTTATTTCATTCCCCCTCCATGTCTAATAACCATAACTTGGTTAAGGTCTCAGACATTAACCCTTCTTTGCATTCTTTTAACTACAGACTAGGTTTTTATCCATGGTATTTTGAAAATGCACAACAAAATTGAATCAAAACCTTGAAATCTATTTTAGTAATCAAAATTCTACTTGTGACAAGCAAGTTTTAGCTTCATTGCTTAATAGAGGCATGCATTCAACATGATTTGGACTCTCTTCATTGACTTGGTCTATTGTCAAGCTACAAGAATATAAACAAGGATGATAACATAAAGAGCTTGTAAGGTTCTAATTAACTTAAAAGGTATGCCTAAACTAGTGGTGTCAAGAGTCGTACATTTTGAGTTTAAATGTGTGGCACCTCATCGATTTCATCTTCATCCACATTTTCCATGTTTTCACTAGCCCCTTTTGTCTTTTGTCAACCCCCCTTTTTTAAATGGGGCTACCCCTTTTTGTGTTTCTTCCCCTGCCCATTAGTTTTTTGATTTTCCTTGTGGCTCATGTTCTTTTGTGGCCTTTTTGCTTGATATAACCTTGTATCCAAATACATGGTTAGAAATATTTTAAGATAAGAAAGGATCACTAAATTACACATTTGATATTTGCAAGAGAAACTACTATTTCACAACTCCTCTTCAAAAGGGTATGTGCCATCTGTATAATGTAGCCCACCATTAGCAATAAACTCCATGTCCTTGTGTCTATCCAAGCCTCTGGGTTTATGTTATTTGTACTAGGATGGTCACTTGATTACAATACCAATACATTGATTGGATTTCATTTTGCTCTTTGAAGGAATAGTTCTCAACAAAGTTGACGAGACCGAGACTACCACATCAGCAGGAAAGTTTTCAATGCAATCTGTGTACTATTGGGCCTACCATTTGTAAATAAAGTTGTGTTGAGTAAAACTCTTTATGTGCGCTTTGCAAACAAGGATAAAAATTCCATGTACTTCATATGTTGTACCACAAGATCTTTTCTCTTTTTATTTACACCACCTTCATCCAGATGTCTTGTCTCTATGCCTTGAAAGAGCTTGACAGAAAGGAGCAAGTTACTAACATCTGTTATCTCATTGGGACACAACTCCCCACACAAGCCCATTATGCATTTATAATTGTGGAAAATTTGAGTCTTCTAGCCTTGGGTAAAGTAAGGTCTCCCAGATAGTGGTAACACTAGTGTAACCAAAGTGTACAGTTGAACACATCCAAATGCTTGTTCTCTGAGAAAAAATTGTGCAAGCACATTGGCATGCTGCCCCATGGAGTCCAAACTGGAAATGCCGCATGTAATTGAATGAATCCTTTAAAAACAACATTTGCACATGAGCAACACAGCAACAAGTGTATCGATCCTTCAACTTGCACATAAAAAAGGGCTTAAGGCCCTCAAAGCTTCTTTGAGAAATTATCAGATGTGGATAGCATGCCTTGAATCTTTTGTCAAACTCCACCTGCCCCATAAAACAAGGAGTTTGTTAATGTATAGCTGGAACACTACAGTTGTGACAGTACATCAGAAACACTATAGTAATTCTATACAACTTTGGAGTGCTTTTGGACCACTTTACGGGGCTTGTGCACAAGTCAATATAGCTTCTACACAATCTAACGTTACTTCTAGATCACTTTACAGTAACCCATACCTTTTAAAAGTACTTTTGGGCCACTTTAGTAATTCTAGGCAACCAAGTACCACATGAGAATATAACCTTCACAATACTTAGGGACAACCTAACATAACTTCTGTCTACTTTTTAGTTCTTCTGAACCACTTTTCAGTACTTCTAGAAAACTTCTAAGTACTTCTGGACCATTTTAAGTACTTCTGAACCACTTTAAAGTCCACTTAGGACAAGCTAAAAGAACTTTTACATTAAAAAACTTTTAGAAGAATTCAAAGTGATGTTAATCAAGTCAAGGACCACATGGAAGTGCTTAAGTTATGCCAAGAGCACTTGTAGACTACCTTAAAGTGCTAAATATGTAATGAAGGTGCTTTGCTAGCTTAAGTACTATCAAAAGGATTTTAACACCACTTGGAAGTGTTTTAAGAGTATAAAAGGAACCTAAGGACAACCTGAAATTGCTTTAGGAGTATCAAAAGCACTTAGGATAACCTATAAAGGACTTTAAGACATACACAAAGTACTTTTGGAAGAATTCAAAGTGTTGTAAACCAAGCCAAGGACCACATGGAAGTGCTTTAGTTATTCTAAGAGCACTTGCAGACTACTTGAAAGTGCTATACATGTATTGAAGGTGCTTTGCAAGCTTAAGTACTATCAAAAGTATTTTAACACCACTTGGAAGTGTTTTAAGAGTATAAAGGAACTTAAGGACAACCTAAAAGTGCTTTAGGAGTATCAAAAGCACTTAGGACAGCATGTAAAGGACTTTAAGTGATTCATAAAGTACTTTTAGAAGAATTCAAAGTATTGTAAACCAAGTCAAGGACCACATGGAAGTGCTTTAATTATGCTAAAAGCACTTGCAGACTACCTGAAAGTGCCATACATGTATTGAAGGTGCATTGCAAACAGCTTAAGTACTATTAAAAGTATTTTAACACCACTTGGAAGTGTTTTAAGAGAATAAAAGGAACCTCATGACAACCTGAAAGTGCTTTACGAGTATCGAAAGTACTTAGGATAACCTGTAAAAAGGACTTTAAGAGATACATAAAGTACTTTTAGAAGAATTCAAAGTGTTGTAAACCAAGTCAAGGACCACATGGAAGTGCTTTAGTTATGTTAAGAGCACTTGTAGACTACCTGAAAGTGCCAAACATGTATCAAGGTGCATTGCAACAACTTAAGTACTATCAAAAGTATTTTAACACTACTTAGAAGTGTTGAGTATAAAAGGAACCTAAGGACAACTTGAAAGTGCTTTAGGAGTATCAAAAGCACTTAGGATAACCTGTCAAGGACTTTAAGAGATACACAAAGTACTTTTGGAAGAATTCAAAGTGTTGTAAACCAACTCAATGACCACATGGAAGTGCTTTAGTTATGTTATATGTACATTATGTGTGCTATGTTATATGCACATTATGTGTGCATATACTAGGAGGCTAACCCACATTAGGCTTGTGAGCATGGGAGCATGGGAACAAGCTCTAGTGGAGCATGGGTTAGGACTAACCTTAAGGGTTAAGATTAGGGTCAGGCATCCAAGGGTCACACATGGGAAATGGAGAGTCAAGAGTCACTTGAGGGCCCTCCTATAAAATAGGGGCATGGGGCACACTCAAGGGAGTCTTGGGGGCTTGGAGGCTTAGGCTATGGTCTCTTGTGTAGAGGTCCATATCTACTCACCTACCATTTCACACTATAGCTACATGCTATTGGATTGGAGTTATACCTCTTGATCGAATGGGACATCAAGGTAGAGGTATGATGTATTTCATTTATAATTCATGTGTGCATCCCTTGGGCTCCGGGGGTGGTTGGGTGGTTGAGTTTATGCCTAATTTATGCATGTTTATGCATAACAATTATCTAGAGAGATCTTAGGGTTTTAATAGTGGTATCAGAGCAATCTCTATTTAATTGTTATTGATTTTTTTGAAGTAAATTTTAATATTTACTAATAAAAATGTTATTCTGTTGATTTGTGTTGATGATTTACACGTGGATCGTCGATATGGCGATTGGAATGCGTGTTACTACAATTCAATGGATGAATCAACGTTGTAAGGGAATTCCGTGAGTTTAATGCTATTTTTTCCTATTTTTTATGGTTTAAAATAAGCATTAATGGAAATTTTTACAAAAATACCACATATTTTACTGTGGATATTTTTGGTAGAATGGATTCCCTAAATTTCTAAAAATTTTAGGAATTTTTTGAGCATTTTTATGGTTAAAAATGTATTTTTTATACATTTTTGCGGGTTTTTTCGCGAGTATGCGATCATATTTCTGTCGATTTTATGCTGAAATGCAGTAGGGGACAGCATGTTGATGCATGAAATGCTCTTCGTGTGCGTGGGACCCTTTCCGCCTCTCAATTCTGATTTTCTCGTGTAAATTTCTCTTAAAAGGGATTTTTAAAATATTAATCATAATTAATATTTAATTATGATTAGGATTAGTTTAATTAAAAAGATTAACTAATGCCTAATCAGCCTCCTCTCTAACAGAGGAGGGGTTGGACAGGAGCCATGAAATGGTGTGAAGGAGAGAGGAGAGTGGAGAGGGAAGAGAGATCTCTCTCTCTTGGATTTTCTGTGCACAGGCGGCGAGAGGGGGGGTGCGCAGCAGCCGCTAGCGGAAAAACGTCTACCGCCCCCCCCCCCCCCCCAAAAAAAAATTCATAAGCTTTAAACAAAGCTTTTAAATATTGGTTTTTTTATTATTTTTTAAAAATGAGTTTTTTATTTTTAAAAAAAACTTTTGAAAGCTTTTCAAAAAAAAGCTTGGAAAAAAGCCCAAAAAATAGAGGAAAATCCGAATTTTGAGAAAAAAAAATTCTCTGAAAATTTCTGAAATTTATTTTCTTGAAAACGCTTGGCTTTTCGCATTCCCGGGAAACCTTTTGGCTTTCCGAATTTCGAAAAAACTTTTGACCTTCCATACTCCGGAAACTTTTGACCTTTCACATTTCGATTTTTTTTGTCTTTTCATTTTCTGAAACTCTTGGCTTTCCGTATTCCGGGAAAACCGTTGGGATTCTGAAATTTTTTTATTATTCGTATTCTAAATACGTTCGGGGTTAATTAAAACTTTCAAAAGAATCTTGAAAATTTGTGAAAAATTAGACAAAGGTTATTTTAAATTTTGAAAAAATGTGGGGTTTGTGATTGGCATGTGGTGTGTCCATTCGGGCACCCGTGACCATTCAAATTCCTTTAAAAATATATTTTTTGACCCAAAAATTTTAGAAAATCCATTAAAATTACAAATTTTTATTGGACTTGAGAATTGTAAGGCGGAATTGGAAATTTTGTGAATGATGGGATTCTCAAAAAAAATTCAAAATTTTCTAGAAATTATTTTTAAAAATCCTGAAAAAATGGTATTTATAAAATATCAATGGTATTTTGGCAAATTAAATTGCTAAAAAGTTTCTAGAAAAATATAGGTTTGGAATGCCATAAGAAAGGTTTGGTGGAGTTCAAAATTATCATATTTTGAGGCCCTATAAAATTAGGAAAAATTTGGAAAAAATCATGATAATTCTTTTTCTCAAGAATTTAATATTTTTGAGGTGTTGAAGTACGTTTTCTCGTGCTGACATTAGGTAGATGCGGGTTATTCACATATTATTAATACGATTGTAGCTCGTATTAGTAGATTTTTTTGTTTGGATTAATTCTAAACGATGTCTTCATGATTTTTTACCATTGTTTAGCCATTGTTTTTGGACATGTTCCTTAATTTCTTTTGATGGCTATAAATTGCGTTCAAAGTGTGTTTCACCTTTGACACTTTTTCATGATAATTTATTTTACACTTATTTAAGTGTGGTCTATGCTAAATTTCTTAAGCCTAAGAAAAATTCTATCATAGGTTCGTTGATCTGTTTGTTTTGGTGGATTTTATTGGATGTTTTCCAAGTTTTATATGGACTCATCAGGTTCTGCCCAGATCACTTGTGTCTAGGGTTTTCTTATTGAGTGCTACATACATGTGTTTCACTTGCTTACTTTGGAGTTTTGCTTGAACGACACAACGTTCATATACTCCGGGGATTGATGAGTTGGCCACTAATTTTAATGCTTCTCTTGGCATGATTAATGTCCATTAGATGGTATGCATTAATTTTTATGATCAACTATGGTTTTCATGGATTCGAGGAACTTCTATGCTTTTATCCATGGATAATTTCATGTGCTTTGAAGATAGCATTTGCCTTCGTTTTTTGCACGTAATTTTGGACTATGTTCCTTGTACTCTTGTACATATTCCAACTTGGATACCTAGTTGCTTATGTATCTAGGTGAGTTATTTTTCTACCCTAACTTATTGAGTTTATTGGTGGGTAGTTATCATTAGAAAGGCGCCAATAATTCAATTTCTTTTCTAAATGATGCACTCGAAAAGAGTTATTCCTTGATGTGGTCTCAGGTACATAGAGACAGATTTTAGTATGTGAAAGTCTGGGATAAGGCCATCTTATTCCTTTTATACAAGATTTTATTCATATTTTCCTAGACGGCATACTAAGGAGTTTCAAATTGTTAAGGTATGTATGGGTGGTATCATGGTGGTATGGGACGCTAGTGATCCCTCACATATATTATCTTATGGGATAATTTGGGCTCAAGATTGTTACTTTGCTTACATCACTTAGCATGTTGACCTCAACATTCAAAGACAATCTCATTTTCTAAATTCACTAGAAGTTATAGTGTGGGCATTCTCTAGAGATAAACTTCTTTTATCTATAGCCTGCATGTTTTGATGAGTATAATCTCGTCGACATTTTCACTTGTTGAAATCTCTTTCTTTAGAGTTCAACTAGTTTATCTTGTTGTGTTCGGATTAAGGAAATTTAAATTTTTCCTTTGTGGGCATTTATTTCTCTAGTTTCGTACTTTAGGTGATTTATATAGTCAACCTTATTGTTTACGGATGGACATATGTGAATCATCGAGACGCTGATGACTCTCTATGTTGATATAGGTAACTCGGGACGTCGATTATTCCATATGCAGATGTGGGTATGTCAGGGAGCCGATGAATCCCTGGTTTCTGCTATTATAATGCCATGTTTTCCTACTTTATTCCGAATGGTTTACAACGAGGAAGTTACTTTGAATGTAAATTGCTCTGATCATCCACAGTCTGATGGGCAAATAGAGCGTATGAATCAGATTGTAGAGTATATGCTTCGTGCATATGTCTCTGGAAAAGCATCAAATTGGGAAAAATATCTTCCAATGATGGAATTTGCCTATAACAGTTTTAAATATACGGCTATTAGTTTTAGTCCGTTTATGCTTATGTATGGGTATCAACCCAGGGCACCTATTGATGTCAATCTTAAGGACATCGAGCTTGATGCATCGAGGGATTTCTTGCGTGATATATGCAAGAAATGCTGACCGAAGCTCAGGATTCTATCAGGAATGCTCAAGATATGGCACGGTTCTATGCTGATAGAGGACGCTCAATTTGGTCTTTTGAACTAGGACCGTTGGTTTATTTAAAAGTTCCTAAAGATTTTCAGACTTTGTCAATGGAAAAATGCTCGAATTTATCTCCTAGATATTGTGGTCCATTTTGATTTATACATCGGATTGGCACGGTTGCGTATGAACTAAAACTACCTCTAATTGTTAGCGTTCATCCAGTCTTTCATATCAATAGATTGAAAGGGAAACTGGGAGCTGAGGATAACATAGTTACTCTTCAAGAACTCGTTGAAGTCAAAGAATTATCATATGTTCCACATGAACCTGATAAGGTACTTGAATTCACGGCGGAAAGGAAACTTTCTAGTTGACTAATCCCTGAGGTTAAAATCAGGTGGAAAGATAGGGAAATAGAGGATTCGACTTGGGAGTCGGTTGATATTGTTCAGTGCAGTTCCTCCTTCTTTTCATTGCAAGAGTGCAATGTTTTGAGAGAGGGGAAGTATGTTATATGCACATTATGTGTGCATATACTAGGAGGCTAACCCACATTAGGCTTATGAGCATGGGAGCATGGGAACAAGCTCTAGTAAAGCATGGGTTAGGACTAACCTTAAGGGTTAAGGTTAGGGCCAGGCATCCTAGGGTCACACATGGGAAATGGAGAGTCAAGAGTCACTTAAGGGCCCTCCTATATAATAGGGGCATGGGACACACTCAAGGGAGGCTTGGGGGCTTGGAGGCTTAGGCTATGGTCTCTTGTGTAGAAGTCCATATCTACTCACCTACCATTTCACACTATAGCTACATGCTATTGGATTGGAGTTATACCTCTTGATAGTATGGGACATCAAGGTAGAGGTATGATGTATTTCATTTATAATTCATGTGTGCATCCCTTGGGCTCCGGGGGTGGTTGGGTGGTTGAGTTTATGCCTGATTTATGCATGTTTATGCATAACAATTATCTAGAGAGATCTTAGGGTTTTAACAGTGGTATCAGAGCAATCTCTATTTAATTGTTATTGATTTTTTTTGAAGTAAATTTTAATATTTACTAATAAAAATGTTATTCTGTTGATTTGTGTTAATGATCTGCACGTGGATCGTCGATATGGCGATTGGAATGCGTGTTACTACAATTCAATGGACGAATCAACGTTGCAAGGGAATTTCGTGAGTTTAATGCTATTTTTCTCTATTTTTTGTGGTTTAAAATAAGCACTAATGAAAATTTTTACAAAAATACCACATATTTTACTGTGGATATTTTTGGTAGAATGGATTCCCTAAATTTCTAGAAATTTTAGCAATTTTTTGAGCATTTTTATGGTTAAAAATATATTTTTTATACATTTTTATGGATTTTTTCGCGGGTATGCGATCATATTTTTGTCGATTTTATGCTGAAATGCAGTAGGGGATAGCATGTTGATGCATGAAATGCTCTCTCGTGTGCATGGGACCCTTTTCGCCTCTCAATTCTGATTTTCTCGTGTAAATTTCTCTTAAAAGGGATTTTTTTTAATATTAATCATAATTAATGTTTAATTATGATTAAGATTAGTTTAATTAAAAAAGATTAACTAATGCCTAATCAGCCTCCTCTCTAACAGAGAAGGAGGGGGTGGAGAGGAGCCATGAAATGGTGTGAAGGAGAGAGAAGAGTGGAGAGGGAAGAGAGATCTCTCTCTCTTGGAGTTTTTGCGCCGCACAGGCGAGAGAGGGGGGCTGCGCAATAGCCGCTAGCGGAAAAACGTCCGCCCCCCTCCCAAAAAAAATCATAAACTTTAAACAAAGCTTTTAAATATTGGTTTTTTTATTATTTTTTTAAAATAAGTTTTTATTTTTAAAAAAAAAACTTTTGAAAGCTTTTCAAAAAGAAAGCTTGGAAAAAAGCCCAAAAAAGAGAGGAAAATCTGAATTTTGAGAAAAAAATTTCTCGAAAAATTTTTGGAATTTATTTTCTTGAAAACGCTTGGCTTTTCGCATTCCCAGGAAACCTTTTGGCTTTCCCAATTTCGGAAAAACTTTTGACCTTCCGTACTCCGAAAACTTTTGACCTTTCACATTTCAATTTTTTTTATCTTTTCATTTTCTGAAACTGTTGGCTTTCCGTATTCCGGGAAAACCGTTGGGATTCTGAAATTTTTTGACCGTTCGTATTCTAAATGCATTTGGGGTTAATTAAAATTTTCAAAAAATTCTTGAAAATTTATGAAAAATTAGACAAAGGTTATTTTAAATTTCGAAAAAATGTGGGGTTGGTGATTAGCATGTGGTGTGTCCATTCGGGCGCTCGTGACCATTCAAATT
Organism: Cibotium barometz; assembly: GCF_041138505.1. Lineage (NCBI taxonomy): Eukaryota > Viridiplantae > Streptophyta > Polypodiopsida > Cyatheales > Cibotiaceae > Cibotium > Cibotium barometz. The sequence continues at coordinate 20,208,646 of NC_141046.1, read as the reverse complement.
CCTTTAAAAATATATTTTTTGACCCAAAAATTTAGAAAATCCATTAAAATTAGAAATTTTTATTAGATTTGAGAATTGTCAAGCGTAATTGGAAATTTTGTGAACGATGGGATTCTCATAAAAATTAGAAATTTTCTAGAAATTATTTTTAGAAACCCTAAAAATTTGATATTTATAAAATATCAATGGTATTTTGACAAATTAAATTGCTAAAAAGTTTCTGGAAAATAATAGGTTTGGAATGCCATAAGATAGGTTTGGTGGAGTTCAATTAGGAAAAATTTGGAAAAAATCATGATAATTCTTTTTCTCGAGAATTTAATATTTTTGAGATGTTGAAGTACGTTTTCTCGTACTGACATTAGGTAGATGCGGGTTATTCGCATATTATTAATACGATTGTAGCTCGTATTAGTAGATATTTTTGTTTGGATTAATTCTAAATGATGTCCATGATTTTTTACCATTGTTTAGCCATTCTTTTTGGACATGTTCCTTAATTTCTTTTGATGGCTATAAATTGCGTTCAAAGTTTGTTTCAACTTTGACACTTTTCCATGATAATTTTACACTTATTTAAGTGTGGTCTATGCTTAAAGTTTTAAACCTAAGAAAAATTCTATCATAGGTTCGTTGATCTGTTTGTTTTGGTGGATTTTATTGGATGTTTTCCAAGTTTTATATGGACTCATCAAGTTCTGCCCAGATCATTTGTGTTTAGGGTTTTCTTATTGAGTGCTACATACATGTGTTTCACTTGCTTACTTTGGAGTTTTGCTTGAACGACACAACGTTCATATACTCCGGGAATTGATGAATTTTAATGCTTCTCTTGGCATGATTGATGTCCATTAGATGGTATGCATTAATTTTTATGATCAACTATGGTTTTCATGGATTCGAGGAACTTCTATGCTTTTATCCATGGTTTTATAAGGATCTTTTGATCTTTTGGATAATTTCATGTGCTTTGAAGATAGCATTTGCCTTCGTTTTTTGCACGTAATTTTGGACTATGTTCCTTGTACTCTTGTACATATTCCAACTCGAATACCTAGTTGCTTATGTATCTAGGTGAGTTATTTTTTTACCCTAACTTATTGAGTTTATTGGGTAGTTATCATTAGAAAGGTGCCAATAATTCAATTTCTTTTCTAAATGATGCACTCGGAAAGAGTTATTCCTTGATGTGGTCTCAGGTATATAGAGACAGATTTTAGTATGTGAAAGTATGGGATAAGGCCATCTTATTCCTTTTATACAAGATTTTATTCATATTTTCCTAGACGGCATACTAAGGAGTTTCAAATTGTTAAGGTATGTATGGGTGGTATCATGGTGGTATGGGACGCTAGTGATCCCTCACATATATTATCTTATGGGATAATTTGGGCTCAAGATTGTTACTTTGCTTACATCACTTAGCATGTTGACCTCAACATTCAAAGACAATCTCATTTTCTAAATTCACTAGAAGTTATAGTGTGGGCATTCTCTAGAGATAAACTTCTTTTATCTATAGCCTGCATGTTTTGATGAGTGTAATCTCGTCGACATTTTCACTTGTTGAAATCTCTTTCTTTAGAGTTCAACGAGTTTATCTTGTTGTGTTCGAATTAAGGAAATTTGGATTTTTCCTTTGTGGGCATTTATTTCTCTAGTTTCGTACTTTAGGTGATTTATATAGTCAACCTTATTGTTTACGGATGGACATATGTGACTCATCGAGACGCTTATGAGCACAAGGGAAAAACCCGAGCTCCTACATATAAATGTACAATGCCACCTTAAAGTCCATGTGCAATGTGCTTCTATATACAAAGTACAAAGAATAAATGTGCATGATGTGAAGTAATGTGTGAAGTGTCCTAAAGTCTATAGGCTATATACAAGTCTAGACAAAATTGATATGACGTGAGATGTGCTAATCTCCAAAAAGAGAGGCCGCCGCAACTCCAAGTTCTGATCGCAAAAGTGTAAACCGAGCTTCATGGAGTCCTTTGGCGAGAATGTCTACAATCATTTGATCAGTTGGACAATGTTCTACCATTATTGCTCCTTTCCTTACTTCATGTCAAACATAGTGATAATGAACTGCAATATGCTTGGACTTGCTACGTAGTCCTTGGCTAGACTAATAGCACTTTGGTTGTCACATCTAAGAGGAGAGCTTGAGGAAGGAGAATGACCAATATCAGCAAGCAATTGTCAAAGCCAAACCAATTCACGAGCTGCTAAAGATGCAGCTACATATTCAAACTCTGTAGTAGAAAGTGCATTGATTTTGTTGGACCCATTAGTTTGTTTAGTAGCACATCCGTCACAAGCTCGATATGTGATCGTGGTGGCCACATATTATTTCACAAAGTGGGAAGAGGCGAGGGCCTCTAAATGAGCCGATGCTCGAACCACAACCAAGTTCTTATACGAACATATCATTTCTAGATTTGGTTGCCCACTTGAATTAGTTAGTGATTGAACACTTACTTATAGGATTCCTTGTAGTATATCACAAATCATCACGTTATTACCCACAAGAAAATGGTCAAGCAGAGAGCACCACAAGACTCTATGTGCTATTTTGATGAAAACCTTAGAAGCCAGTTACACGGATTGGGAACACAAGCTGACTGCAGCTCTATGGGCATATCGTACATCGTATAAGGTAGCGATGGGGTATACTCCCTTCCACCTAGCTTATGGCATTGATGCAGTGATGCCAATGGAGTTTTTAGTTCCAAGCCTGTGAATTTCAGTATAGGAAAGGCTTACTGAAAATGCACTAGTGCAAGGGATCATGAGGACACCCCAAGGATAGAAAGCAATATTCCAAGCAAGCCCGCACTCAGCTTAACATTCAAAAGCGGTGGGTCCGTAAGGACTTACTAGCAACACATGGCTACTATCAAGGGAGTGCAACAGTATGGATACCACCCACAGACCCACCCAAAATCCTATGCTGTGAGCACATTCAAGACAACATAAGAGACCAAGAACAAACAAAACCAATCCACTACTAAATCGTGATAAAGAAGAACCAACATTGGTCTGGCAAAAGAAAGTTATTCACAATAAGGTAAATAGGGGAGTGTGACACCACCAATGTCATCCACCAAGGAGAAAGAGCTAAACCAAATTATGGACCAAGGTAAATAAGACGTGCATTCACATGCACAAGAAACATAACATGTTCACCAGGATTCAGTGGATTCACTCCTCAATTGGATGGAGGGAAAAATCCAAAGCTCTCACTCTAAACTGAAGCGTTGTAACAACAAATACCCATAGGTTCCAAAGTGCCCCCCCCCCCTCCATTGGTTTACATGGCAATAAATGGAGAAAGATCATAAAGGTACCCATCCCCAAGCAAGTGGATACAAGGTAAAAAAGTATGCCTCTCATGCCGTGAAAGACGTTCATTTATTTCACGTGAACTATTCTCCTTCTTTGAATGCATAATATGTAGCCTTGGTTGTTTGAGCATATAGGAAGCCATAGGGTATCAAAATTTACATGCATAAGGGATCAGACAGTTTGACGCCGTGAATGGGTCTAAGTTACTTCACGCCGTGAAACACTCAGAACTGTTTCACACCATGAGACACTTCAAAATGGTTCACAATGACTCTAGCACTTCATGCCATGAAACGGTCACAAGCCCTCCACCTATCACAAGCGAGCATGTGGCATTCCCATTTAAGTTGGCCGTCGGGACCGACGACTGAATCATAAATATTACTTCTTCCCTTTTTGTGCATTCTTTTTCGACCTCCTCCTCCTTGTGATCTTGCTGCATTCGATCTTCATCGCGCTCTTCATCGCCGCCTGTTGAATTGTGTTCGTGGGGCGTTGGTGTGCACTGCTTCCTCCTTGCTTGCGACTGTCACTCTCAAGTAGGAGCACGTTATCCACCTTTGTTTGTTTCATTCGTATGAATAAAATCATTATGGTAGAGATTGAATCGATTCATATCTTATCAATCGATTACATATGTCACTTCCCGCTTGTTTTGTTGTTGTTTTTCACAATCCATTGAATGTAAAAATGTTCATCTCTTCCCAAATTGATTCACAAGAACACGAGATTTTAAACCCGTGAAATAGCAGTCTGCTATTTCATGACATTCACACCCACCCCTCAGGGTGGAATAACACTGCACCAAACCCTTGAAATTAGTTGTTCATACCACATCTACATCATTAACCCCTCTTCCCCACTAATAATCATGACCCACCAACCTTGCTATCTCATGTGCTAATCCCTTCACGGCTTAAGCATTTCATAGCTTTAGCCCTTAACGGCTTTAACTTCTCACATGCTAAGCCCTTCATAGCTTAAGCATCTCACGTGCTAAGCCCTTCATGGCTTTAGCATCTCACGTGTTAAGCCCTTCATGGCTTAAGCATCTCACGTGCTAACCATCTCACGTGCTAAGCCCGTACGGCTTAAGCATATCACGTGCTAAGCCCTTAATGGCTCTAGCATATCACGTGCTAATCCCTTTCACAGCTTAAACATCTCACGGTTTAACACCTCACGCACTACTATTTCACAACTTGCACCTTCACGAATTAAAGCTCATTCCCACAAACACCCGTCATTGCTCACCCCACTAACACCCTTTACATCAGTACACAAACACACACACACACACACACACACACACGCATGCACCTTTAAAAAGGTACCACGACCTCCTACCGATCATTATGACTGACGCTCTTTTTAATGTTCCAGATGGCTTCCTCCTCGCTACATTAGATCGTGAAGACACTCAGGCAAGTTCAACAGGGTCGCCACCTCCAGTGGACAGGGTCGCTAGTGGATAGAAGGAAGAGAGCATCCCGAGGTACTAAACTCAGCTATCTTGGGCCATATGCGCAAAAGTTTCAGGGCTCTATAATCAGCACAGATATACAAATATCTCATGACGATGAAAAGATTTTACTCCAGTACCATATCCCAGAGTGCTTACAGATATTGGATGATACAAAAGTCAAAAACAAGCTGGAAAATGTGGGTCTTGGCTGAATGGTATAAATCCTCCCCCGCACTATCAGCACAAACTTATGTGCAGAGTATTTGAAGACTTATGATAAATCTACCAAGAGGGGTACAATGACAAAGTTAAATGGCACAACTGAGCAAGTCCTCATATCACAGAGGAGCTGATATGCAATGCTCTGCAGTTTCCCCCACTATTCTCGATACATGCACACAGTTTTCAACAAATGCCCACCATGGAAGACATGTTGAAGAGGGTTTCTTATAACTCCAACATTGTGGAAAAATATGATAAGGGATGAAGGAGATGAAAAGGCTCGCAGAGCCATGTCCATGCTCATGTAGGTTAAACCCATGGTGCACATGTATAACAGGGTTCCCCTACTCAGGTTCTAAACCATACATAAATTTACACAAAATTCGGAATGCATCGATTCCCTTCAATTTCAAAACTATCTCGCAATATTTTGAAATATATTGCATGATTATTAAGTCCCTCATGAAGCATCTATCCCCCTCACACCATGACCTCTGAAGCTCGTTCATAGGTAAAAATTCCTTGTGGAATGTGCTCTCAAACTCGACCCAAGGGCGAGGTTGTCTAGCACTATTGGCTAGGCTCTTCCACCATTTGTATGTCTTGCTTGTTGACAATAGCAGGCTGGTCTTAACCACTCTATATTCCTCAAGTGTATGCCTAAGATTATGTAGGTCATACCATTTTTGCAAAAATATATTGACTGCATCCTTGTTGCATTATTTTTCCTCCCCTCAATGACTGCTTTACAAAGGTAGAGTTCAGTACCAAATTCTTATTGAAAGTCATAATAGTCCAAGTGCTGGTCATCTTGGGGCACAAAAGACCTATACACTAGTTAAAAGACAATTCTATTAACGTAGTTTGTTCAAGGACGTCCAAGACCTTATGCTAAAATGCAAGAAGTGTCGGGTCAAAAAGCATGAGCGTCTCAAAGTAGGAGGCTTGATCCATCCATTGGATATTCCCAAAGGAAAATGGGAGTATATTTCTATGGATTTTATCACACTCGGATACCTAAAACAAGTTGAGGATATGATTTAGTTTGGGTGGGGTTAGATAGGCTTACTAAAATGGCCAAGTTTATTCCTATTATTGCCTCATGTACCTTGTTTCATGGCCTATACAAGATGGATGTATTTGAGAAGTTGCAGCATGATGCCCTCTCAGTCTCTACGACTCGTACTATGAGTGATGCAGAATTATGGCATGCATGATTTGGCCATCTGAATTATGGCAGTTTGTTATGCCTTCAAAGGCATGATATGGTGTCTGAGTTGCCAAGACATGTACGTGAGGGGTGTTTTATATGTGCCAGGCATCAAGAAGAGCTTGCTGTCAGTTTCAGCCTTAGTCTTGTCAGGCTTGATGATGAAATTTATGGATGATAGATGTATAGTTCATGATAGAAATGATGGTTATTCTATCATTGCCTCAGGTACATTGTTTCATGTCCTATACAAGATGGATGTATTTAAGAAGTTTCAGCATGATGCTTGCTCAGTCTCTACTACTCGTGCTATGAGTGATGTAGAATTATGGCATGCAGGATTTGGCCATCTGAATTATGGCAGTTTGTTATGCCTTCAAAGGTATGATATGGTGTCTGAGTTGCCAACTCTTGAGACCCCTACTAGACATGTATGTGAGGGGTGTATTCTTGGTAAAATGCAGTGGGCATCATTTCTAAAGGATGGATCTATGAGAGCTGTTATGGTGTCTGAGTTGCCAACTCTTGAGACCCCTACTAGACATGTATGTGAGGGGTGTATTCTTGGTAAAATGCAATGGGCATCATTTCTAAAGGATGGATCTATGAGAGCTGTTAAGAAATTACAGCTTATATATAGTGATATATGTGGTCCTATGAGGACACCATCTATTGGGGGATATCTCTATTTTGTCACTTTTATTGATGATTACTCCAAATATAGTTAGGTGTATCCATTAAAGCAGAAGTCAAAGGTTTTTATATGCTTTAGGTACTTTGTATCCATGGTTGAAAATGCATGTGAATCTAAAGTTGGTACCCTTCGTTTAGATTGAGGGGGGGACTATATGTCCAAGGAATTTTATGCATATATGGCTGAAAAAGCCATAAGGCATCAACGTACAGTGCCATACACACCTCAGCAAAATGGTGTGGCTGAGAGGAAGAACAGGTCTCTCATGGAGATGGCACGATGTATGGTGAAAGCCCAAGATTTACCTCATGGGCCCTGGAGCGGACAGAGCCGACGCCTTCTGTGAGGAGGCTGCCTTGTGATGACTGGGCGATGTGGAGCGCAACTGCAGACGCAGAGCAGCGGGCAAGGAGCTGTAGAGGGGAGCTGCGTCGACTGTATTTGAGAGGGAGCCGTCTTGGTCAAGGGTGACGGGCTGGCGACAGTGGAGGGCGCCAGCTGTGAAAGAAAGGCAGGGTCCTTGGTGAGTGCGCAGGCAAAAAGGCGGAGACGCAAGGTTGGCAAGGGGAGCCGCAAAAGAAAGGATTGGAAACAAGTGGACAGAGAGAGATGTTTGGGAGCCACTTAAGTGAAGAGTCGTATGGTTGGTGGACGTGAGAGAGGCTGGATGCCCAGGAGGGCTCGCGACCAGTGGAGGTTCGCCGTGAAGAAAGCAAAGGGAAAACCGTGACTGGATAGAGAAGGACAGGTGTTGCTGCTTGGCTGTGGGGCCGGTAGCACTGCAGATAAGCTGCAGTCAGGTGGCAGAGGATCAGCACAGAGAGAGAGAGAGAGAGATGATGGTGTAGCTGCTGGCGACACATACAGAAGTGATGGGCTGCAGAGAGAGTTGAGGGTTAGCTGGTGGGGCGCCTTCTGAAGAGAGAGTGGCCGGGTTCTTTCTGGTGTGATTGGCACAGCATGCAGGTGAGAGGCTCGCGGTGATTGAGGATGTGGTGTATCCTCATCGACAGTGACAGGTCAGAGTGTTGATGTGTGGTTGGAGAGGCTTGGTCGTCAGACGCAAGGTCGTAATTCCTAAGGTGGTGTGGCCGTGGTGGAATTCCCTTGGCAGTAAATCCAAGCCTGAGAGTTTGTATGGTTGTGTGAGTAAGGCTTCTGTGTCGGGAGAAGCTTGTATGGTGTGTTGACTCGGAATATAATTGCTGGGTGTTTGCTTTGGTCTATGGTGCCCCTGTTTTGTGCTGTCTTTCTCGCGTGGGTGGTGTGGTGAACTATGTGAGAAGTATTCCAGCCGGTGGCTGGTGGTGCCCCCGTTCGTGTTGTTGTATCCAAGTTTGCGAAGGGCTATAGAGACGGTGGTTCTTTTTTCTTTTTTTCACCTCACAGCAAAAACACACTCTTTCCCCCTACACACTCACACATACACTTGTACTAATGCAAACACACTCTTTCCCCCTACACACTCTCACACACATACACTAATGAAAACACACACTATCTCCTCCCACACAAACTATTTCCTACATAGAAATTCTCAAGCTCTCTCTCTCTCTCTCTCTCTCTCATGCACACGCACACTCACATAGAAACTCTCTCTCTCTCTCTCTCTCTCTCTCTCACACACACACACAAATAGATTCACATATATATAATTTTAATTAATTAAATTTTAAATTAAATTTTAATGATAGAGATGAGTGGTGAGGTGTGTTCACTGTCAAATAAATACATCTTACATGTAATCTCTCTCTCTCTCTCTCTCTCACACACACACATATGCACATGCACACTATTTATATATACATGCTTACATACCTATAGATACACATACATACATAATATATATAAGTGTGTGTATCTATAGGTACGTAAGCATGTATACAAAAATTTCATTGAAAGATGTGAGATGAGATCTTCTTAGATTCAAATTCAAAATTGCATTGGAAGATGTGAGATTTGGCTCCTCCTCACGCTTGCAGGAGGAGTGGTATTTTGAATTAGCCCCACCTCCTTTGCTTGCAAGAGGAGTGGTATTTGGTATTTTGAATTAGCCCCACCTCCTTTGCTTGCAAGAGGAGTGGTATTTTGAATTAGTCCCACCTCCTTTGCCCACGTGGAGGGAGGTGGGGTTATGGTTAATCTTGTATAGATTTTTGGTGATTAATTTTTAGAAAAAAAATGAAACATTGATATTGTCTTTCCCAAAAAGTTATCAACAAATCAGAGTGGCGCAGCGGAAGCGTGGTGGCCCCATAACCCACAGGTCCCAGGATAGACACCTGGCTGATTTATAGGCCAACTATGAAATAATCACGCACAATAATTTGGGCCAAAAGATTATTTTTAGCCGTTTAGTAGACGATCATCACGTTTGGCAAAGTAGACGACATAGATTTTTCTCAAAATTCACAATCTTTCGCCAAATATGACAGAACGAGAGTTTTAGCCATTAAGACAATCATTATAATTCCTGTAAAATTTCAGAAGGCCATACAGTACAGAGATGTAGTTCTTGAACCATTTAATAGGCTATGGTAATGGCATAAACAATTGATTCCAATGCAATACAATTACTCATTTATATGCGTCACTTATATTCATCACCAAAAGTTCCAAGCTCACCACATATATGTTAGACGAATTCATTGTTTTCTCAACAGGACCTTCTTACCATCAATAAATTTCAGAAAATCTAGAGAAGGTTGAGATACGAATACTCAATAATCAACTTCTCAACATCAAACATTGGCCTATGGTCTATAGAAAGCTGAAATCATGAGGAAAAACCATCTATATCTTCATCATGAAAGAAAGGGCTTCTTGGCTGTACATCTCTAAATTGTCAAATTGCAAGCTGTACAGAGTCGGACCTCTTCTTGGTTGGCATCCGAAACAGACCCACCAATTGGAGCTCTGAAGCTGCTTTACAGAACCTGGCTCTGATTTGAAAAGGTTAAGGCAACCCACAGTAACATCAGCCTTCATAAAACAGCACAATGAAAACCAATTAGGAACACGCACACAAAGACCGTGATCCCTGTGAAGAAGAGGGATACTGGACCAAGGTTCTGTCCACCTTCTGAAGGTCCTTTTTGGGGCTTTTATTCCCTTTCCTTTTTTTCACTTGCTCTTCACCGGTTGGATGGCGTAAGACAGTGTCAAATGATTGATACAGATCAAACAAGTTGGCCTGATCGCCATGTTTTTGTGCCAGGCAAAATCTGCAAACAAAAGACATGACGTAATAAGACAGTGTCAAAGGTGAGGGTTGATCCCTCCCATGGGCTTTTGTTTATCTGCAAAACCTGTTGTGCACACATGGAGAAAAGCCAGAATTCAAGCTCTTTAGGGTCTTAACAAACATCTCTACCCATCGGACAGGGTGGAGGGGTTGGACAGACAGGTGAGATCCAGCGGTGGGTTATGTCTGTAAAGCCCTTACTCTATCCTGCTTTCAGTCCATTTACGGAGGTTAAAAAGATCCACAACTTACAAAATGGAGCTGTCATTCATTGAGCCTGATAAATCACCATCATTTAAACAACAGCATTCACACTGCAAAGTTGTCGGTGCATACTGAACATTCCTCTGAATAACCCTCCGAGGCTCACCAATCAAAGCCTGCAAAGAAAACAAAGCAAAACAAATTTGATGCCATTTGCACGAGTCAAAACTAGTTTGTTTTCATGAGTCTAAGGTTTGATGGATTAACCTAAGGGTGGTGAAAGAAGAGCCAATTATGTAAGGGACAATTGATGTAGTACATGAAGGTTTGTTGCTTGTCCGTGCCTCTTAATGACGGCCAAGAGGAGCTGAAATGGATGGAGAAAATGCAATTACTTGTGATCTTGTGCAATGTCCATGTGGTTCTAAAAGAACAAGTATCTCACACTCATACACACTTCATAATTATCGCATGCATACAGAAAGCGGAATTTGATATCATGTGATGTAGTGATATTAAGAGCATGCTCTGCACATGACACACCTCTTTGAGGTTATGTTGAAGGTGGCGGGCTTCACATCCACGTGGTACACATGCCAGTTTACTTGACTGCTGGCGTTACAATCATGATACATGAAACCACATGCAAAACAGATGGAGATAACAGACAAACACACCGACTGATTGACTGATAGGTAGGTACGTAGGTAGGTAGGTAAGTAGGTAACTTTTAACCACAGGCAGCCACATTATAAACTATGAGACCGTTGAAAAGCTTAGACCAATAAAGGTCTTTCAAACACCAAAAAACAAAAGAAAGCCAACTACATGCCTAGAGTCTCCTCAGCTTCAACCAATAAAGGTCTTTCAACTACCAAAAAACAAAAGAAAACTAACTACATGCCTAGAGTCTCCTTATGTTCACATTAATTGGTGATGAAGAATCCATTGTTGCTTTTGGAGTTCTGAACTCTCATGAAATCTCACCCTTCTCTTACCACCACCCACTTACCTATTAAGCATGCTACCTTCTCCACCTTTGCTTCTTTTCAGCAGTCCATCACCTCTCAAATATGTAAAGGCTTTTCAGCAGTCCATCACCTCTCAAATATGTGACGAGCTAGCTCCCTTAAAGTCCTCGCACTTGCAGAGAAACACCTAGGCAAGAGAGCACAACTGACTAGAGTATACAAATGCCAACAGGTGCTTGGCCTCTACACCAATCAAAGGAGACATCAATCGCACCTCCCAAATCCCACACTTCACACTACAGTTATGCAAAGACTGCATCTATAAGTTGGTGGGCAAGCACTAAGCATTGTAATCATCGTTGCCAAGGCTTCCCTCATGCAGAGCAATCACATCCACCTCGTATCAATAAGAGCACCATCAAGTCCTAACACGAGCCAACCTCCTCAATTTCCATGTGCAAGACCACCAAAAGCACTAGCAAGAGCCTTCCTTCGCACCTGGCAGCAGGGTCCCTTCCTCTCGGACAGAGACAGCGACCTCACTTGGCATTACAGGCCACCGGTGTGGCCTTCCCCCCCACAAACACTTGTATGAGGTAGTTCCCTCCCATAGCGGCCAGGCATGGAGGGGACTACCCTCCCCAGTGTTTTCCCTCTTTTAGAGACTCTGAGCATGTACTTCATCCTGTTGGCTGGTTTTTCATATAACTAATAGAAGGATCTTTTTCTCAGAAAACTAACAAGAGACAGTATACAATGACCACCATCAACTTGCTTCAGGCCTTCAGGGGAAAAAGAGAAGAGACGGAGGAATAGCAGACAGTCATCCCTCAATAGTGTAATGAATCAGATCCTAATGCACGATTTTAATGCTTCCTTGATTTGCAAATGTAAACCGGGAAATATAAAAGCATTAGAATCTGATTCATTACACAGAAGAGGGAAACCGAATGACTAACTTCCCTTTCCTTTCTCCCCTGAAAGCATGAGGCAAGTTGCTTTACCTAGCATGATGTGGAGCTTGGCCACCGTGTCATTTCCTGATTATATCCAATGGTACATACATTGACTTTATGAAAACCTAAAGTTGGAATTAAAACATCTACTTGAAAAAACAAGCTTTCAATGGTTGAAAAAATACAAGACTGACAGAAAAAATAGAATGGTAAGAACATGCCTGTTTTATGGCTGCCACGTCCCTATGGCATATGATTTCATGGAATGGTAAAGACTCCAAGGGAATAAGATGTTCTCTGCAATAAGGCCACTAGTATTGGTTCAACATAATTTCAAAATCACGACATGAAACTACTTTTCAAACCCAAAAGATACCTTTGCAGCATAGTGGCTACACCACAGCAACCGGAGAGAATAAACCCAAAATCTATAGCTATACAACATGGTGGATACATTCAAATGCACGCATGCACACACGGGTGATAACTAGAGAGAGTGACTTGAAAGTAGCACACTTTATTATGTGCTTGGCAAACCTAAATATACATGATCTTGAAAGCAAATTGCTTTCTTCCAAAAATAAAAAACAAAACATGTTTTCCTCTAATTGCTTTTTGTTAATCCATAACAAATATCTCCAAGTAAGAGCTTGTTCGTATGCCTTCTAGATTTTCTTGAGCTTACACTCTTCAACACTCCCCCTCAAACCAAGTTGAGATGATGTTCATGTCTTCTACTCCAAGTAGTCGTCGAAACTTTTCAAACTTCTATCTTGACAACGCTTTGGTGAAGATATCCACAATCTGATCTTCAGCCTTCACAAATTTTAGATCAACTTGACCTTATAGCACTTTTTCTCTAATAAAGTGATGTGCCTCAATGTGTTTCGTACAAGCATGAAACACTAGATTCTTTGCTAACTGAATGAAACTCATGCTATCACTATATATAGGTACTGGCTCTTTCAAGGTTATCTCTAATTCTGCTAAGAGTTGTTGCATCCATGCAACTTCACATGCTGCTTGTACTAAAGCTCTATATTCTACTGTTGTAGAACTAAGGGCTACTGTAGGTTGTTTCTTTGATATCCAAGAAACAAAATCATTTCCAATTGAACAACACATGTATGTGGTGCTTCTTCTTGTCGATGGATCACATGCCCAATCTGCATCACAAAATATTTGAAGTCTAAACTCATCTTCACACCAATAGTGAAGTCCATGATTTACCGTGCTTTTGACATATCTCAAGATTCTTCTCACTGCATCCATGTGAGGTTTCCTTGGGCTCTGCATAAATTGGATTCCCACTCCAACTGCATGAGCAATATCTGGCCTTGTAACTGTGAGATAAATGAGTTCTCCCACAAGTTGTATATACAAGTTTCATCCTAAAATATTAATCCTTTGTCCACTTCAAGCTTCACATTCACCTCTAAAGGTGTGGTTATAGGTTTGCAATTTGTCAAACCATATTGCTCCAACGTGTCCATGACATACTTTCTTTGTGAGAGCATATATGCTTTTTCTCTTTTGATTATTTCCACTCTAAGAAAATATCTTAGCTCTCCCAAGTCCTTCATGTTGAATTCTTCACAAAGTTGTGCTTTTACTTTTGCATTCGCTTCTTCATCATTCCTTGTTAAGATAAGATCATCCACATAAAGTACCAAAATTATAATGTTACCTCTTCTATCTTTACAAGGAGTGAAGGATCTACATTAACTGTTTTGAAGCCAACATTTCTCAAATAATTCGAGAATCTATCAAACCATGCTCAAGGTGCTTGCTTTAATCCATATAAAGCCTTCTTTAACTTGCATACATGTGTTGGATGATGTAGGTCTTCATACCCTTGAAGTTGTTCCATGTAAACCTTTTCCTTCAAGTAATCATTGAGAAAGGCATTTTTCACATACATTTGATAAAATATCCAACCTTGATTTGCTCCTAAAGCAATGATGGTTCTCACCCTTGCCATCTTTGAAACAGGTGAGAAGGTTTCTTCATAGTCTACTCCATAAGTTTGTGTATATCCTTTGGCAACAAGTCTTGCCTTAACCTGTTTATTCGAGTTGTATTTGATCCTATAAACCCATTTGCATCCAATAACCTTCATGTCATCTTTGTATAATGTAAGATCCCAAGTTTGATTCTCTTAAAGAGCATCAATCTCTTCATCCATGGCTACTTTCCACTCATGGCTTTGTATAGCACCTTCAAACCTTTTTGATTCTTCCAATTCTATCACCTTTTTCATATAAGCATAATGTTTAACGATAAAAGAGTCATAGGTTAATCTTTGAACCGGATGTCTTACCCTCTCTGCATGATTGTTAGCTAGTGACATGTGCTCTATGTGCCTTGCGCCGCTCTCTTACAGCCTGCGACTTCTTGCTATGCTGCTATCACCTCACTGCTAGATACTCAGCTGAAAGACAACATCCGCACCTTGGCTCTAATACCAATGATAACTAGAGAGAGAGTGACTTAAAAATTTCCTGGCACACTTTATTATGTGCTCGATAAACCTATATATGCATGATCTTGAAACTAAATTACTTTCTTCCAAAAATAAAAAACAAAACATGCTTTTATCTAATTGCTTTTTGTTAATCTATAACAAATATCTCTAAGTAAGAGCTTGTTCCTATGCCTTCTATCTTTTCTTGAGCTTACACTCTTCAACAACAAGTATATGCAATTACACAGCAAATGCATACATAAAGAGTGTAAACAAAGGCCAAGTTTCTTGTTTAAAACATTTTGCGTCTTTTAGCTGAACCTTTACATTCCTTTGAGGAGGTGACTCTTCAAGCCCATAGTAGGGGGAGGCAAGTCCCTTATCAAGTAATGTCCTGTGACAAAGGGGAAGTGTTTAAGTTCAGGCTGTAAAACTAGTCACTCACAAGAGCTTAAGCTGTTTTGCACGTTAGGATAGGTATGTACTATACGCAAATGGAAAGAGTATAGAAAGTACTAATTAAGATAAGAAACATTGGACATGCTACCTTTTATTCAATGGTAGGTACCTACATAATTATATATATTATGCTATAAAGGGAAAATGAGCATAAGCCAACATTCTCAATCCACTATATGATAAGGTCTATGTACTATGAGCAAGAAGAAGAAAAGAAGCAAGCAACTGATTTGGGTGCAAGAAGAAGAAGAAACTTGACCTAATACTATCTGTGGCATCACCGTAGTCGCCGCCATAGCCAAGGAGGGCTCCAAGCTCTAGTCACCACCCAACCATAGAGGAATATCTATAAGTGTCCACATTGCCGGCTTATATAGTGGCCCACCTACCCACACTAGCCCGGCCGGCCCCGGTTCTCCAACCCGGGCGCCTCACCCTTGAACCCCAGACACACTCCCCATGTCTAGTCGAGCTCCACTGCCGTTACGGGCAACTCACACATGCCGTTACAGGCTACGTGACATTACCCCCCCTAAAGAGTTTTCGTCCATGAAAACAAATTGGGAAAAGTTGTTGATAAGCGTATTTAGTTGTTCATACTTGAGACCTTTTCTAGTTTATCCTTTCACTTAACAAGTGTCTATCGATACACAGTAAACCTCGTGTTTCAAACTCTCAACTAGAACTTCAACGCAAACTACGTGCCTTGGTTTTTGCATGCCACTAGCACAAAAGTTAGATGTACTTGAGATGTCTCCGAGAACGCAAGTTTGTAGACTATGCCACCAACCATTTATAGACTACGCTACTAAATATTTGTAGACTATGCTACCAACTTGTTGAATCTTCTCCTGGCATAGCTCTACGGCCATAAGAGATCTAGACTAGATTCTATAAAACAACATAAATGGACCAAATCTAGTCATGAACAACAAAAACAGATTTCAAGTTGAGAGGTACTCCTCTCGTATGCACAAGCATATACTCTAGAACCTCATTGGGTTTCTAGTTTGACCACCATCAATCTACGGATGGTTAACCTCACTCTTGCTTAGAGTGATATTTAACCTTTGAAAATTTTCCTTCAAAGATGACTACCAAACTTTCTATCTCTACCCAACACTGTATCTCCGGACAGGCCATATAGTTTGTAGAGATATTTGATAAAGAGCCTTTCAAACTCAAATGTTTTCACATCTTATTAGTCAGTCAAATGTTGACCTTTTTTACCTTTCCCTTATCGTCCACGAAAACGGTTCAAAAAGTTGTAAACAAGTGTCTCTGTGTAGACCATATGGTCATCTACATCTGTAACTCCCCTAAGTACTACAACAGGGAAAGTAAGACACACAGCATATATTTTCCTTAAGTACTACGACCAAGGAAACATGCAACACTTATGTTTCATCTGGAACACCAAACCATGGTTGCCACTTGCAACACTCGTTTCATCTGAAACACCAAACCATAGTTGCCACTTGCAAGTTGCAACTATGAAAGATGCCAATAAAACACAAATTGCTACTAAGGTATCGAATAACATCATGCCTTTAGTATACACCAAAAGTTCTCATAGCATCAAGAACCTCATAATGAATGTACTCCGACATTCAAGGAATTCCTTTGCATGTTCTACCACATGGACTTTAATTCAACTAATTTGCGCAACTGTTACAAGTCTTTAGCAAATTGTTCTATAATGTGGTAAAGTTCAATTAACCTTACACAGTTTAAGAAAAGCTACAATTTGTGCAACTGTTACAAGTCTTTAGCAAATTGTTCTATAATGTGGTAAAGTTCAATTAATCTTACACATAGTTTAAGGAAAGCTACACTTTCCTCTCTCCAAAATTTCTTATGTTCTTCCACATCTTGCAAAATGAAGATGATTTCCACATAGACAGCGTCTATGTGATGTATAGTATCTATGTACTACTAGAAAATAAAGAGTAACGTGCACCAATAAGAGTACCACTCCCAGCCCACGAGTAGATATATGCCTATCCACATGTCTACTCCTACAACCACTTTGGTTGCTTGGCAATACATATCTATGTCTCTACCGCCAACCATCTCGCTTACGGACATGTTTATGGATCATCTATGGTCACATCCAAAAGTTAATAGCAACATCCAAACACCTCTTCAAGTGTGGTCTCACTGGACACCTCTACTATGTGAAACAATATCGTAAACCATTTCAATTATGAAAAATGGTTTACTATAAAGCAATAAATGAGACTTTTATCGCGTATTCAGTCTATATATACATATGCTATGATATGTGGATTAGGTATGTCTCCAACACACCTTACACTGATAGACAAATAAAATCAATCTCTGTACTTTGAGAGTGCTTTGACATGAATAACACAACATCCAACTTGTGTTCAATACCAATATGAAGTCTCGTGTATAACAAATCTTTGTTGCCTCCCCATCACAGTGGCAATGCACTACCTACCCGTAGGTGGCAATATAGTACCCAATCGTACTCGATGACAACAAAAAATAACTGCTCTTATACGCACTTCATAAACATATTACAAAACACAAGTTTGTACAAGTGAATCCTCTTATGTCTTTTGGTAAAGTTGGACTTCGCCACTTATCCCGTCTATCTTAAATACCAAATTCTTTCTCAATTAGGCTAAGTAACTCCATAACTTTACAAGCAACTCCGTACTCGTGGATACACCCTTCCCGAGTGGGAATATCCACAGAGCCAACTTTAACAAGACACTCGAGCCACTTATTGCGAAGTGCTTATCTAGATTGACTCAAAACCTTTGGCACTACGACAGAAAGTATGGGGTATTCTAGCACCCAATTGTTGTTGATTCAAAGACATTCAATTAACAACTATGTCAATCTCTAAACTCTACAGTTAGTATCTAACCATGAGTCCGAGGCCATGATAGTGGCCTTAGACTTCAACCCTCAATGTGAATATAAATAGCAAAGTCCCTAAAGAAGTTGCTCAAAACTTTGGGGTACCACCTCATGGCCATCTACCATGCCTGAGCATAGCGTGAAAACAATTTCACGCATACTGAACTACACACTAAGGTTTAGCACCAAATTGACAAGGTCAGGGCTATATCTAGAATAACAAGCACCTAAGGTTTATGACTTTCCATAAAATTTGAGCTCGTTGGAAGTCAACACCTATATCGGTTAAATGAATCGATCACTTTCTTTTGGTAAATTTATCACCCCCATTTGACACAAGGTCAAGCAGGCATGAAAGATCTACTCCTGAGCGCTCCGTCTCAGTACATAACCCAAGAGATTCGTCTAATCACTCTGGATCAGCGCTCACTCTTCTCGTAGATACCTCGACTAATCACTCTGAATTAGCGCATCTTTCTAACGAGGACGGTGATGATTGCTGGAAAGTACGCGTGCATACAACAATACCATGCCAAAGTATAAAAAATGATCAAGATAACTGCTAGACATTCCATAATAGCATCAATATCAAGATTTGTGTAATCACTCCAGATTAACGCCAAATCTAGTGTGGTTTGCCTCTAATCTCTCCGGATTAGCTTCAAACCTTGAGTTTACTTCTGAACCATCATGTTCAGTCCTAAACTCGCCAGACATGTTAAGATCATGTTAAGATACTCCGCTAAGCTCTCCGGCTTAGCATTCCACAATCATGGTTTATAAAACTATGTTGGATCCAATGACAATAAATAACCATGCTTGTTTGGAGTGAAGTACTTCTCACTTTAATCAAGTAGTAACCCTATCACATGTTGGTAATGATCCACTCATTTTCCAATGCCTTGTAGCTGGTAGGTTCTACAAGGACATGAACTTTGCAACACTAAATAGCCCAAGCAAACTAAGAATTTACTTTTTTTAATTTATGAAAGTCATTCTATACTCCAAAAGGTGGATAGAGTAGCTCCATACTCTATTACAAGCCGCGTTGAACAATTAGACTGTTAACATCATGAACATCCAAGTTTCGGTAAACTCCGAATTGCAAGATCACTACAAACCTCACTCTAAGATTACTACAAATCTTAGAATAATTGATCTCTAGGACCATACACAAGTGCTTGCATCTCTACGGACCAAGCATAATATACATCGATTGTCTAGCAACAAACATTGTAGTTATCATACTCTCAAGATACTTATTTGAGGTTTAAAATATGGTACAATTCACAAGACCATATGAGTAAAATAACATTATTACTATGAGCACCACAACTTTGCTTATCGCTACAACACTCACCCGGATTGTACAAGCAAGTGACTCATGTGTGTTCTTGCATAATCATTTCATAAATGTACAAATTTGTTTAGTCATAGCTTCGTACAACAATGGCACCAATTTTGTGGCAACTGCGGCCATGAATCAAAATTCTTTTTTTTCGGCTATGCGAGAACCCTTCTCATAGATAATGCCATGTGTGACTACACACACTTGGAGCCAAAAATGTCAAATTAGGCTCCCACGTATCATGCCAAATACTCATGGTCAACACACGGGACCATGTGATTAGTTTTTCAATAGCTGCAGCTCCCGCAAACTATTTCCAGACTGTGCCACATTAAGGCCTCGCTTACTCAGATCCTCTTGGATGCCCATAGGCATGCACAAGAGATAAAAGCACTCAAATTCCATGATGTTGTCGTGTGTGACTACGCACACATGAACAATCAATGACAACGGAAGTGCGTACACTTGCAAATCTATGCTACCATGACAGCACAAAACTGCCTACACATGGCTACGTGTGCTATGGCTTATGTCATCATGTGTGTCTCACTTACACCCCCACACACACACATTTAAAGTATGTGCGAGGTTATGCTCCGTGGGAACCCCGTGGGAACCTCCCCCATTTTTTTTTCAATAAATAATTATTAAGGCTCTAAAGCCATATCTTTATCTTGTGGCGCTCGTGAGGCATCTGCTGGTTGGACGTGGCCCGAGTAGATTCTGCTCTGCAAACGACGGCCAAATGCTACGCTTGCTGCAGCTTTGAAGATATCCTGAGCATCGCCATATGCCGCTCGAAGCTTGCCAAGTACCGGCGCACTGCTATGGGAGGGCGTGTTTGCTTGTTGGCTGCTATGTGCAGGCGAGCGGTTGTGCGCTGCTGCGGACGACAGTACATCTACCATAAAGCTAGCACCTGAGGCCGTGTTGTTGGCCTCCATTTGGTCTACACAATGCTTACCACACTAGCACACAAAGCCGTGCTATTGGCCGCTACCTGGTCTACGCAGGCTTACAACACCGGCACACAAAACCGTACTGTTGGCCACTGCCTGGTCTGCTGCTGCTGATGGTGGCTGCTTGCCATGTCCGTCGGTTCTAGTGGCTGGGCTAGTCCCTTCAATGCTCTCCTCTTGGGATCCTACACACAGCAAGCACAGCGAACCACTCAAGAGACCTGTCACTGAAAATCTTTACTGCTCGTTTTCTGATTGCAGCCGCCCGTTCACACTCCCCTAGGTTTACTCCCAAAGAGTGAGAAACCACTGTCCCACAACTGGCTGCGTATGCGATATCTTCATCTGCATTCTCACGTAAATCTTGACCTTTGAATTGCAATCCTGGCCAGAAACCGGAGCAATGAGAGGACCGGTCTCAGACCCATTGCAATCTTGAACAAGCCCTTCTGTTTCTTCATTGAAGTCCCACTGTCCGTCTGCTGATCTAAAAGCTTGCTGCTGAACATAATCAATCCCAAAGAAACCCAACAGATAGATAAACGAGGCCATGACGACAATAATGGCAACAATATCCCCAAAACTCAAGATATGGAGGGGGATAAAGGTTCTGATCTTCTTCTCTCCCCATCTTCTCTGTCTCGTACAGATTTGCAACAAACACCTTCGACAACAGTCCTCTGACCCGGGCGCCTCACCCCTGAACCCCAGACACACTCGCCACATGCTCCAGTGTGTGGACTCCATGTCTGGTCGAGCTCCGCCCCCGCTAACGGGCGACTCACACATGAAGTTACAGGCTACATGACACTATCATAAAGCAAGCTATGGATACTGCATAAGGAAACAAGGGACTAGAAAACGTGGAAGAAATACAAAAAGAAATGAGACTGTATACCTCATCTTTTTTTCCAGCAAATTTGCAGCCATCTTACCATGCACTTTTGAATTTAGCTTCTTCCGTATTGCAGGATTTCCAACCATCCTAGACAAGCACAAAATCAGTCATGCATTTAGCACCCATCTAAGACCCTTTGGGCTTCAAAAAAGGGTTCAATATACAAGAGTTTACAATTATTTAGCTGAGACTTACAAAGCTGATTTGAGCTTACTATCAAGTTTACCATGAAGATCATATATTAGTTACAAAACCACTGTCGGGCCTAGCCTCAAGAGCAAAAACGCAAAAGAAGACAGCAGGTTCACATCACCCTGTCAAATGATTGCAAACTAGCATGAACTTCAGCTCACCTGCTTACATTCAAATGATCTGACTCAACGTCCATCATTGCATGGTCGGTAGATATTTCTTTTTCCCTCGATGTGTTATTTCCATGCGCTTCTGCATTCAAAGCCATGTTTCCTTGTTTCTCTTTAGAAGTCTCCTCTACACTTGATAAAAGCTTTTTGCTCCTCAGAGAGACATTGCAACCATTGGCATCTTCAACTATGCTCTCTAGTAGAGTTTCTGAGGTCAATTTGTGTAACAGAGCTTGAACTTCAACCCTCCACTGCAAGTAACATTAGCCTTTGTTAGCATGGCCATTTCTCCATAGTGAATGGTGTGGTTTTGCCATCACTTTCAAGCCATTTTACTACATCCAATGATCATATAACAGAAAGATTGGTGGTTTCAAAAAATGAGTATGATAAGCTTGGATAGATGCTGTAAAGTATTAAGCTTAGGATCAATTCATCCCAAACGACAAACCAAAAACTAATCAAATACAGAGCCTTACAGCTGAAAAGCTATAGGCTGTTTCTCGGATAATCCTCCGAAAATAAATATGTAAGACATCAAAGGTACATACTAATGCTGTTTTAGGCAGAGAGAGGAGAGAGTACACCTGATTGGGTCCCGAGTCCCGACTATCTACTTAAGGGCCCCCCACCGGCACACAGTGTACTTGCTTTACTACAAGAATTGTGTGCAGTACAATGGGTAAAACCTGAGTGAACAGACCTCTGTAGAACTTGAGCGCTTGGTTGACTTCAAGGCTGGCTGTTGGCATATTCTTGTACCTGGCAATGGCTGCGTTTGGACGGGCTGCACTAATTGCTTTTTGCTCCTGTGAAATTGAACATTAGCTGGTCTCTGATCTGCAAGAGCTGATTGCTGTGCTCCAGCAATTCGTCTTGCAACAACTTGAGATGGGGCCCACACCCACCTCTTATAGACCCCCATGGACCCCTTACTACTGGTCGGCCAGCCCTAAATGCACAAGACTTGCAAGAACAATAATTAAAATGCCTTTTGTGCTGCGTTTTTTTCATAGCCACTTCTACACCAAAACATCTTGTGATGACACAGGAGTACAATTGTAAAGTAGTGGAGGCCGTGGTCCAGGCCTTGGCTGCCCAGGCAGCCAAACTGGTGGTTTCACAACCACAACCACAACTCCCACCTCCATCTTCTTCTATATTCACACACCTACACTCTTCTTTACAACCACGACCTAGTGCATAACCCCAACCCACTTCTTCACCACCAAATGCATAACCACAACCCATTTCTTCACGACCACCCATGCAACCCACTCCTTCATAACCCCAACCTCCTGTGCTTACTCTTGAGCAATATCTTGCTAAGGAGGTGGCACAACTGCCGTGTAAGCATGAAGCAATTGGGCATCACCCTCAGGACTAGTCTTGAGATCCGACTCGAAGGGGAGGCGCGTGGAATTGGGCATCACCCTCAGGACTAGTCTTTAAATCTGACTCAAAGAGGAGACGCGTGTAACATGCGGAAGCTTCGGAGAAGGTCAGTAACTTCAATGCTCAGAAATCAGCACACTTTCACGACGGAATTAACGCACACAACTGAATGAAGATAAGCAGAAAATAGAGAGAGAGAGAGAGAGAGAGAGAGAGAGAGAGAGAGAGGGAGAGATGGAGAGGACACAGTATTGGGTCCCAAATACCCTCTGTAGGGCCCCCACCACGGATGGTGTATTTGCTTTATTAGAATGATGTGAATCTGAAAAGAAAATACAGAATTCTTGACCTTTCTTGGCTGAGAAATCTCTGCCCTTGACCTGCAATCCTTCACCCCTTTGCGTTAGCAACTCCTTGGCTGTCTAGGCCCTTGTTTGCTTGAGCACTTGGTGAAATATGAGATGAAACAATGGGATTGTGGGCTCCCTATTTATACTACTCCATAAAGGGCAGTCGGCCAGCTATAAATCCAGGCGGCCAGCAACAAATTGTCCCACGACTGATAAATCAGCATTAAATGCTGAAAAAATCAGTAAAAATGCTGCGCATCTCTGATTTGGCTGGCTGGCACTAGGCACCTGAGTTCCAAGAGGCTGGGCACTGATTTTGCAAGTCCCCTGGGGCTGGGCAGCCTGTATGGGCTTCCCCATACTTGCCCTACATCCCTCCTAGGGCTGGATAACCAGTCGGCTACCCCTGGCTTGCCCCTAGGGCTGTCCTACAGCCCTCCATGGCCTACCCATGGCTGGTGGGTATAGCCAGGACCTTCCTAGCCCTCATGGGGGTGTTTTCACACCATATGCCCACCCTAAGACTTGGGGTAGCCCTATGGGCTAGCCCCTTTTCCTATAATCAAACCCTAACTATCTACACAATGATCTGGCATCCGGTACCATTCCAGATACACAGAATCACTGACATCATTCCAGAGGGAGACTCACAGTGCGGACTGGCACTGTTTCATGTGCAGGACAGTGCACACCTGACCTTGGACTCCTGTGCAGGACAATGCACACCTGACCTCAAACGATTGGGATGGATCCCTAGCTGACTCGTCCCGGACTGGGCCCACATGGGACCAGTTTACCATCCCAGGTCCTGCACCTTTTGTACAGATATGTCTACGTGGCATCCAAGTGTGGGATGCACGTGACAACGCATTGAATAGTCTTGGAGTCTAAACAAGCAAAGGAGAACCAGGAGCGACAACGAGAGGAGGAGAACTGGCTAAGAGAAGACGAAAGACAACAACAAGTAGAGCACGAGGCCTTCCTCTTGGCTCTCAACCAAAGCACCACTCCAAGCCCGGTGAACCCTTTTCCGAAAGGGGTCACTTTCAATATGTATGATGGTAAACTCAACCCTCCACTTTGCACTCTTGAATTCACCAATTTGAGGCATATTTTTTTGAATTTGCCAATAGGGTCACTCACCTGGCCCTACAGTTACAAAAAACTGATGACGACAAGAAGGGGGCATTCTTGTATGGGATTGCTAAAACAACACCTAAAACGTATAGATGTTTGGCAGCACACTAGACATTATGCTGTCAAGCAGTGCCCCTTAGCTAGAAGTTAAGCAGGAGGGGACTCTAGTAAAGGAGGAGGAGCTCCTTAAGTTGCCCTTGCACTTTAGGAGGACACCCCGTCGTAATCTTGTTTGAATGCCACAGTACTGAGGACATTATCTTTGAGCAGCTTGCCCAACAGGCTTAGATAAATCATCATGGGCATGAGGATAGGAACCGGGTGATCTAATACGATCTACTGGGGCTATACACATGTAACACATGGATCACATGGGTAGGCCCATTGCCTACCAAGATGTAATACTACAGAGATCATTTCTTGAGATTCACACCAGATAGTTTCATACAAAGACCAAGTTATCTCGATGCCTTCATGTCCCATGCTATGAGGAGAGCCATTGGCCAGCTTAGGGCATCATCCCATAGACTTAAGGATAGAGACAGGCAAAGTTGAGCGGATACCCAGATATAGACTTTATCAAACAGGGATTGGATCAGAGGAGCACTATGTTCGCCAGTGCCTGGTCTACTCTGAGATCAAACTCCAGAGGAAGATTTCACTCACTATTCAAAGAGGGCTTGGACTCTTTCCACTGGAGCTCAGCCAACACAGAGAGTCACTACTCCAGGATCCTCACCCCCAACAATCCTCCTCTCACCTTACCATCACTAGTTTTTTCTAGCCTAGAGGGGTGGATAGGGAGGCACCAGACGCCATCACAATGGATACGGGAGCCTATACCACAGTGCCCCCTCGCAGAAAGCCCATGGGAGATTAGATCGGGCACACACACTCCAGAGAGCTAGACACCCTCTTCCCGTCGCACCCCAGCTCATCAGCCCAAGATTCACGAGATCCTGGCCCGCCATCGAGCAGCCTCATCAGCCCAAGATTCACGAGATCCTGGCCCGCCATCGAGCAGCCTCATCCTTACACCAGACTATCGACATCTCTAGCCATCTTGTATCACCCATGATGGACAACCTAGATTGACCCTTGACCAGCATACAAGGTTGATTGACTGTTTTTATTCAGCTCTCCCATATCCCGTCACTTATTGTACCCTATCACCCATGATGGACATCCTAGATGGGCCGTTGACCGGCATACACGGTTGATTGACTGTTTTTATTCAACTCTCCCATATCCATCACTTATTGTACCCTGTACTTGGCATAGTAGGATCTAGATTTTTCATCTTGTATAATCTCTGAGTCTAAGATCTTAGCTTTAAATTTTTACTCTTGCTTTTTCTTATTTCATCCATGACGAGATTTCATGGACACTATGTATACATCATTTTGGTCTTGTAACTATTTGGCTCTCCTAGCTCTATTTCACATGACGGAACACATGCTCGGACACATGGACAGGTGGAAGAAGACATGAGAATAGGGACCATAAGGTTTGCTCAAGAAAAAGTACCAGTCTTAGTCAAAATGCAAGAAAAAGCAAAAAGTCAAACTGGTTGACCACGAGCCAAGGGTGCCATCGGAACGAGGAAACTGAGCCAGATCAAAAAGCTAAAATGTGCTTTCTCAAAAAGCAACTCTAAGGCCAAAAACAAGGCCTTAAAGCCAAAAAAGCAAAGCACCAAAAGTTGAGTAATATTTTATCAATAAAAGTAAAAAGAGCAAAAGCAAAGACAAAAAGAGAAGAGCAAAAGCAAAGGCAAGCTTTTTAGCAAAAAGCAAGGCTTCCCCAAGGTATAAAAAGGCTTGAACCACTCCCTTCTCTTCATCGTTGAGGGTTGGAGCTAACTATCACCATCTTCGTGAGCAAGATTGTGGAAGTGTGCGAGAAGATCATCTTCATCATCATCAACACCATCATCACCAACGCTGCTAGATTACACCTCTAGAGTCAACCGCTGTGCATCGCCCAGCTCTGCCAGCCGCTACTGCCCAGAGTTGGCCGCCCCCCCCCCCCCCCCCCCGAGCCAATCGCCGCCGCCTCTGTGCAGCTCCACCACCATGTGCCACCTGTGCAATGCCACCACCGCCCCTGTGCGCCGCGGCTGCCCCCGAGCGCTGCCATCGCCACCCTTGTGCAGAACCGTCCACCGCCGCCTATGCAAAACCGCCCGCTGTCACCTCGACAATGCCGCCCGCTCATATCCGCCACTAGGGTGTTTGCTTTTTCGAAAAGCTCCTTGAGGATTTTTCTACAAATTGGGTATTGAGTTCCCTTGGACATCTTTGAGATATTGGATTTGGACTTGGATTTGGATTTCAAACTTGGATTTGGAACTTGGACTTGGCTTTGGATTTTGGATCTGGTACTAGCCCGATGAGAGATACTTGTGGGTCATCCCCGTGGTTCATCCCCGTGGTGTGCACGACATCAGAGATCTTGTGCCTTGACATTGACATCAACTTGGATATACTACATCGGCATATCTATTTGTTTTGTATTCATTGATTGTATTGATCCTGGCTAGCATGCCCATGGATTGTTTGTTCTTGAATAAATTCTTGAAAGGGGACGGGGCCTGTTCCTCGCTCAGTGTAGTGTACTGTGCAAGATCCCCCTTCTCCCTCCCTCCCCCCCCTCTCTCTCTCTCTCTCTCTCTCTCTCTCTCTCTCTCTATCTATCTATCTATCTATCTATCTATATAGATAGATAGATAGATAGATAGATAGATATATATATATATATCTTTATCTCTTGGACATGTGATTGAGTCTATCACGGCACGCCCCGCTGGGCTTACAGTGGTATCAAAGCAAGGATTTCTCTTGAAGAAATCTTTCTTGGGGTGACAGAGCCATGTCAAAAGCAGAGGGAGATCAAGGGCCCTACGAAGGGAACAACTATGAGGCTAATACAAGACCTCAAGATGGAAACCCATTCCGACAATTTGTTTCTCATGAAACCGTGGCCATGACATTAACAAAGTATCGAGATTTTCAGCAGTTCAAATAGTTTCTCCAAGATGAAGAGTTCCTAGCTTGGAGAGCCAAGAAGGAACAAGATAACAAAAGAGCTCAGATGTTTGAAAACTTTATCAAAGATCAAGCCAGTGAGGCCGAAGGAGTGGAAGCAACCAAAGCTTACTTACGACCCAAAGGGGTTACTATGGGAAAAGGATATAGAGCTACCCGATTCGCTACTCATGGAGGACATAGAGAAGCTACCCCTAGGCCCGTTCTTTCAGATGCAGTTTCTTCGGGCCAAGTAAGGGAGAAGAAGAAGACAAAGGAGCCTAAGTGGACTTCAAGCCATGAGAGAAAAGCATCAAATTCGATGCCTTTTATGGAAAGCAGGACACCCAAAAAGCTTCATCTTTCATCAAACGATTTGATGCTGCCTTTGGAGGCAAGGACTTATCCGAAAAGTCCAAACTCTACATGGTCCGTATGCATCTAAAAGATGCCGCCTTCAATTGGTGGCTAAAAGTGGTACAAGATGGGATCGAGCCTACATCATGGACCGACTTCAAGACTATATACCTAGATGAATCCAAGAACATGCCCAAATCATCTTTTAGGAAGTGTATGTTATATACTCATGGTAGTCAACCCACAAGACTATATAAGTATCAACTCCATTATGCATAGTATGGACTAGATACTACGACATCCCCACTAACGTTATCAGTGCCCAATAGTGGGTGTAGAACTCTATATCAAGATATGCTCACACATGCACTCCACAGTGTGCACACACACACACACACACACACACATAAGAGCATATATTCACACAAAGGCCTTCGTACTGAGTTTCTGTCAAACCTCCGGAGATGCAGGGCAGACTCGGCCATAATGAAGCCTAGCACTAAGGGAAGTAGCAAATAGAAAGAGTAAGTAGAGCAAATAAGTAGTTGATAGGGCAAATGCACCGACTTCAAGACTATGTTCAACAAGAAGTTCCTACCCGCAAACTTTGAAGCAGATGTACAAAAGGAATGGGATGAGGTAAAGCAGAAAGTTGGGTGAGAATGTGGCATCTTACCTTAACAATTTTTCAGCAATTTCTTTGAAGTTTACTTCATATACTCCCATTCCACCACTAATGGAGATGCGTAAGTTTGTGAATGGATTACAACCTAAGCTTATGCAAGCAATTTATATGGCTGGACCGAAAACGTTGGAAGGAGCCCAAGACAAGGCTTTACAAGCTGAGGCCTTGTACATGCCTTCGATGGACGGCAAGACAAAGAACGACAAACGGGATCCACCTCAAAGGAAGAAGTTTAAAGCCCGATCCCCATCAAGAGCAGAGTCTCAAGAGGAGCAGAGTGAGGACAAACCTCCACTCTTTCGAAGAAGATTGTCCCTCAAGCAACGTGAGGAATACGCCAACAAAGGGAAGTGTTTCCAATGTGGAAACAAGGGACATATAGCTGCAAATTGTCTCGACAAGCTATAGCAAGAAGCCAGACAGATCAAAAGATCATCCGCAATCTTGTACCATGAGGGTAGATGTTGTGGCCTATGAAAGTCTTAGATGAGGATTTCTAGGATTGTATTGTAACAGATTTTATAATAGAAATTTTGTGACTTTTCTTGCCATCAAAAAAGATTCTTTTATATGAAGTAAACCTGTTTATGTGAAACAAAGGATTATATCTTGGACTTCACAGTCGAGTGGTCCTAGTGATCAGATGGCCCAGATGACTGTATTGGATTTCACAGTCGGACGGTCATTGCGACCAAATGGCCCAGATGACTATATTGGATTTCATAGTTGAGCGGTCAATGCGACCAGATGGCCCAAATGACTATTGATGAATTATTGGGCGGTCCTAGTGACCAGATGGCCTTGAGCGAATTCTCAAGCGGTCCTAGTGACCAGATGACCTTGAGTGGACTCTCAGGCGGCCTTAGTGACCAGATGGCCTTGAGGGAAATCTCGGGCGGTCCTAGTGACCAAATGGCCTTTAGCGATAGTTCGAGCAATTTTCCTCGGGAGCCAAATAGCTCAGCACGGTTTCCGATGAAACCAGACAGGACAATCCATGAACAAGAGGATCATTACTTGTGCATTGCATACCGATGTATGTTTGAATTTCTTGGACTTTGTGTGTTGTTTTTGATGTGTGGACAATGCTTGGATTTATGGCATGTGATAGTCCACTGGGCTCCCTACCTCGCCAGTACCTGGAATACCCAATAGACGCGAATGATGCATACTTGTTTGTTGACTAGCTTGTGTCTAGTTTTTGCAGAAGGTAAGTATGCATTTATTATATCTAACACTTGTAACAGGCTCTAGAGAAGTACCATCAAGAACATAGACATTGGTTAAAGAAAAGGCATAGAGATGTCGTCAGATGAGCACATGACATCACAGATATGGAGAAAGACCAGATGCACAAGCTCACCCGACAGGACTAGCACCGAGAAATATTTGGAACATATGGATATATTTCGAACATATAGATATATTTGGAAAATATGGATATGCTTGGAACACTTGCAGTCCGCAGTTGAGGACAACTACGATGTAAGAGCGAGGCGATGTAACTATTTGGCTCTCCTAGCTCTATTTCACGTGACGGAACACATGCCCGAATACATGGACAAGTGGAAGAAGACATGAGAACAGGGACCATCAATATCTACTAAAAAAAAGGTTCAACCAATGGACACAGGTTCTAGCAATTTGCTATCCTGCAAGGTGCTTCTAACCCATCTAGGCATAACCCTAGATTCATTGATTACTGATCTTTCAACATTTACATCTTCTAGCTGATCTAAAGTTGGTGTATCAAGAAAAAGCACCAATCTTAGTCAAAAAGCAAGAAAAAGCAAAAAGTCAAAATGGGTTGACCACAAGCCAAGGACACCATTGGAAAGAGGAGACTGAGCCAGATCAAAAGGCTAAAAGGCACTTTCTCAAAAAGCAACTCTAAGGCCTTAAAGCCAGAAAAGCAAAGCACCAAAAGTTGAGTAATATTTTATTAATAAAAGTAAAAAGAGCAAAAGTATAGGCAAAAAGGGAAGAGCAAAAGCAAAGGCAAGCTTTTTAGCAAAAAGCAAGGCTTCCCCAAGGTATAAAAAGGCTTGAACCACTAACTATCGCCATCTTCCTCAGCAAGATTGTGGAAGTGTGCAAGAAGATCGTCTTCATCATCATCAACACCATCATCACCAACGCTGTTGGATTACACCTCCAGAGCCAACCCGCTGTGCGCCGCCCAGCTCTGCTAACCCCGCTGCCATCCAGAGCCCGTCGCTACCCACAGCCGCATGTGCAGTGCCGCCCGCTCATATCCGCCACTTGGGTGTTTGCTTAGCTCCTTGAGGATTTTTCTACAGATTGGGTATGGAGTTTCCTTGGACATCTTTGAGATCTTGGATTTGGACTTGGAATTGGACTTGGATTTGGATTTCAAACTTGGATTTGGATTTCAAACTTGGATTTGAATTTGGAACTTGGACTTGGATTTGGATTTGGAACTTGGCCTTGGATTTGGATCTAGACTTGGATTTGGTACTAGCCCGGTGAGAGATACTTGTGGGTCATCCCGGTGGTGTGCTCGGCACCAGAGATCTTGTGCCTCGACATTGACATCGACTTGGATATCCTACATCGGCATATTCGTTTGTTTTGTATTCATTGATTGTATTGATCCTGGCCAGCATGCCCGTGGATTGTTTGTTCTTGAATAAATTCCTAAAAGGGGACGAGGCTTGTTCCCCGCTCCGTGTGGTGTAATGTGCAAGATCCCTATTCCCTTCTCTCTCGCTCTCCCCTCTCTCTATATCTTTATCTCTTGGACATGTGATTGAGTCTATCACGACACGCCCCGCTGGGCTTACAAGTCTCATAGACCCTTTGGGTCTTTTGAAGACGTTAAGATAACTTTCTTTCTTTCCCTCCACTCCATATCTCTTGCATAATCTCAGTTTTGGTGTTCTTTGTAATTCTAGTAAAAGATTCCATAAGCTTCTGTTAGCAGTCATCTCCTGTCTGTACACTATGTCAAGGCCTCTATTGTGGGTGTGCCCGCCCATTTTAGTGTCTTCCCATTTTTCCTCACTCTCCGTGTGTTTTTCCCTATTTTCTAGAGGTGTGTCTGGGGCTGTCGGCTGCCTTCAGGTGCTGCCCAACTGCTTTGGTGCTACCCGACCACTCCCTCTGTGCTGGCCGACTGGATTTATCCTAGCCGATTGGCATTTTTGTTGGTCGTGAGCAATCAAGCTGCTGTCGACTGTTTATGGGCTGGCCGACCAACAACCTGGGGCCATATAAAATGGCCCCTTGCCCCACACTCCATTTTGTACATTTTCGGGATTTTATGTGGTGTATATAGCAGAGTTACACAGCTTCTCTTTCTCTTTCATCTGTGTCTTGCTCTCTACAGCAGTTGTCTTCATTTCCGCTATGCATTCTGACATGGTATCAAAGCCCCAGGTGGCTTGAAGCTTGGTGACAGTGGGACGTCGAGGGTTTGCTGATTTGAGGTGCTGATTGGAGACTGTTTGGGCTGTACGGGACTTAGAGATCGGAAGAAGGCGGCCATCACCGTTGGACAGCCACCTTGGATTTTATTTGCAGTCTCTTCTTCTTCTTTTTTCCCACCCACCCTCCCTTCACAAGACCTTGTGAACCCTTGCGATGGCAGATTTGCTTGAGATGGTTGAGAAGCACGTGAAGATCCCAACACTCCCCACCTTCCCTGTGGACCGACAGTTGGACGGGAACAACTACGGCATATGGAAGGTAATGATGGAGTTCTGTTTTGGAGTCTTATGACTTGGCTGATTTCATTGTTGTTGGGGTTCCACAGCCGGAGTTGGAAGATGGGGAGTTACCCTCTACACGAAGGAATGGGAGGCACAGGCACAGTTATGGGATCGTGTTAATGCCCGCGTCCATTCTTTCATCTTCCTAAATTGCACACCACAAGTGATCAATCACATAAAGCATATGACGCTGGCCAGAGGGATTTGGCAACATTTGGCTTCTCTGTACAACAGGGTATCACCCATGAAGAGGATCTCCTTGGAAGTTCAGATGCAGGTGATGAATCCTATAAAGTTGTCGATGATGCGGGAGCACATCAACAAGTTGCAAGCTCTTCAGCAAGAGGATCTCCAGGCCAAGAAAGAGATATCGTCAGAGGATATGGCCATCACGTTGTTGTCCCATTTGCCCTCTCAGTATTCAGCATTTTACTCCTCTTTGATCACCAGTGGCAGGCTCTGCACCATCACATGGGAGGAGCTTGTGCCAATGGTCTTGGACCAGAAAGAATGATTTACGAACCCTCCACAGGGCGGAGGTTCTGAGGTCTTGACTGGCCAACAGTTGAAAGGCCGTAACAACAACAACAAGGACAAAGGGAAGTCTTCATCGAAGAAGTCTTCTGAGAAGAAGCCCGATTCAAACCGTGAGAAATTGAAGGCCGAGAGGACCTGTAACGATTGTGGCGAGAAAGACCACTATTGGAGGAAGTGTCCCAAGCGGACTGGGAGTGCTGATTCTTCAGCTTCAACTGCAAAGACTCCAGCCTTTGTGCACTTGGAGATGTTGGACACCAGTGCTTCATCTTCTTCAAGCAAGGAGGCAGTTGGCTTCACCGCCAAGGATACTCGGGAGTGGATTCTTGATAGTGGTGCTTCCAAGCACGTGACTCCTTCCCGTGACTTCTTTCAGGATCTTAAACGGCAATCAGGTTGCATTTTCATTGGCGACAATTCCACCATACCGATTCACAATGAGAGCCGGATGGAGATCATTCTCGATGGCAAAGGGGGGAACCATTCCTCTCGTGTTCTTTACGTCCCTGCACTTGGTTTTCATATGTGTCAGTGCATGAGGTTTGCATGACTGGCTTCCAAGTGGAGTTTGAGGAGCATTCTGCTACTCCACGGGACCGAGAGACTGGCTAGGTTGTTTGGGAAGGCGGAGTGGAGAATGGTATATACAAGCTCTCAGCACTCTCCTCATTGACAGGATCTCAAATTGGTGACTTGTGGCACTTTCGGTTTGGCCACTTCAATGTGGATGCGCTACGGCGAGCTTTCCAAGACTAGATGGTGGTTGGCTTGCCAGAGGTTGGCAGCAAGCAAGGACGGTGTAGTTCTTGCATTCGTGCTAAGCAGCACAGGGAATCTTTTCCGAAGCAGGCTTCTAGGCGGGCTTCGAAACCTTTGGAGTTGGTACACGCTGACTTGTGTGGACCTATGCAGATGCCATCCTTGGGAGGTTCTTTGTATTTCATGCTCCTTGTTGATGATTGTAGCAGATTCACTTGGGTTTATTTTCTTTCATAGAAGGACCAAGCTTTTGCTCGGTTCAAGGAGTGGCATGTGCTGGTGGAGAAAGAGTCTAGCTTGCAGATAAAGACTCTTAGGACTGACAAAGGAGGAGAGTTTTCTTCCAATGCATTCGTGCGGTTTTGTGTGAAACATGGCATCAAGCGGGAGCTGGCCAATACAGGTTCGCCTTCAAAGAATGGAATAGTTGAGCGTAAGAACAAGACTATGGTGGAGATGGCGAGGACGATGCTGGAGCATCGTGATCTTCCTCGTCCACTTTGGGGAGAGGCTGTGGCTATGGTTGTCCATATCCTCAACCGTTCTCCGACGACTTCAGTACCGAACATGACTCCCTTTGAGGTGTATTTTGGCAAGAAACCAGATATCTCCCATTTCCAAGTGTTTGGGAGTGATGCATATGTTCACATTCCTAAGAAGCAAAGAGGGAAGCTTGACTCAAAGTCCCAAAAGCTTGTTTTTGTGGGATATAACTCTCCAAGGGATACATGTTGTATGATCCAGAGAGGAACGAGGTTGTCGTCAACAGAGATGTGGTTTTTATTAAGATATAGGCCTTGGAGCCTTAGTAAACAAGGGTGTAGAAGGTGTGTGGGTGTGAATGGTCCTAAGGGAGCCACCTAACCCTAGGCCACTAGCAAGCCTATTTAAAGGCACATGCCAAAGGCATTTGCATGAGCATGAAGCTTAGTTGTATTTTGAGCAACTTAATAAGCAAGATCTTTTCTTGTATTTGTGAGTCTCTCTCCTCCACATATTTGATCTAGCATGAGCACCACGAAATTGTATCATGGTATCTAGAGCTTGGGTAGATTAGGTCTCATATTGTGTGGTGTAGGCTAGTTATCCATCTTTCATTTTTTGTGGAGCTGAACCTCCTGCCAGTGGAGGAGCTCTAACATCTCGTGGAGGCAACAACTCGGCAAGCTCTCATCTAGGAAAGTGTAGAGGAGATCTGGGCGCTCAGTTTCGTACAAGCAATTGACGGATTACTCCTCTCTCAGCCGCGACATTCCACACTGAGCAAATCGGCGCCGTTTTTCTGCGCAGCTCCTGTCGTACAACCATTCACCGTCTGTAGGCGATTATAGGCTTAGTGGGCTTAGGGCTTTTAAAGCCCATGGTCTCAAGGTCCTACAGCTCGAATCTCAACCCTAATGGTGGCCTGACGAGCTGCAACAAGCAAATAACCAAGTCTGGGTCTGTGCATTCCATGGCAAATTTTATAAAAGCTTCAAAATTAGTGTTTTTTAAGCACTAAAGTGTTATTAAACACTAATTAGCTTTCATGCCTATCATTAAAGGAGTACTAATCTGTTAAGTGCTCTTGTGAGGGTCTTTTTCCTTATCCTTGAAGTGGTAAGCATACACCATGAGGTATTCATGAGCCTCATTGTCATCAAGCTTCATCAACATCTTCAAGTGCACAAAGCTTCTCAAAGTGTGCTTATAAGCACTAATAGTGTTGCTTAACACTAATAATGGTCATAACCATTAAAGGAGGAGGTCTTTAACACTAAGGAGGCTCTTCTTCATCAATATTGGAGGCCGGGCACACACCATAAGTGCCACATTATAAGTCTTCATCATCAACCCGCTTCTATGCTTACCTTGGCAAGCTTCCAAGGAGAAATGGTGCAACCATAAACCATTGTCTTCATCCCATAAGCCAAAGAGGTTGAAGTTTTTTGGTTTTTCATCATCAAACTCAGTTCCTTGAGTGGTTTAAAGTTGGGCACATGTACACTAAGTACTCATCTTTAATGGTTTTGTGTATCACCCTTGAGGCTTATGCTCTCCTTTCCCAAGCCCAAGGCATGTTATTCCGCTGCATATTCAACATTTTCATCTTCTAAGATGAGTTGTAAGGTTGAGCATAGCATCACTAAGTGCTCTACCTTGTTGTTCGTTATGTTTTTAAGCATCTCGGGGCATTGTCTTTGTAAGAGGCATAGGCAACATTATGAGCCATGCCCTCACCTTCTTGAGCCAAGAATGATGTACCTTATTGGTTTGAGCATTTACCTCAACCACTTACTCACTTTCATTAAGCTTGTACCTTCAAACCCTAATGGATATCACGTAACCAACATGCACAAAAGCTTTTGTTGTAATCAAGGAGTAGACACTGCCCTTGACCAATCTATAAGGCAAGTGGTAAGACCCTCCCTTTCCCTTTTCCATATAAATCTACCACATAACCATTACTCTAAGGAATTCCCTCATTGCCCATGGAGAAGGTATGAAGCATCAAGCATGTTGAAGGAACATCTATGTGCAAACCACTTAAGCAAGGGTGGCAGCCTTGTTTTGATCATTGTGTGAGAATGGTCAAGGTGGAAAGCATGTGGAAACAACGGCATGTATGTCCAAAGCATGTCAACTACAAGAGGTGAAGCAAGCACAAAGAGTGGGGTGCACCATCATTAAGGTGTACATCTTCATCGACATCAAATAAAGACTTAGATGGCATCATTGTATTAGCCTCTAAGGCTCTAAAAACATAGTTGTAAGTCCTAGATAACCACACCACCATGAACATTCTTGTAAGCCTAATGTTATAAAGGCACATTTTTTCATGGCTGGTATTGAGGGGAGGTATTAAGATATGGGCCTTGGAGCCTTAGTGAACAAGGGTGTAGAAGGTGTGTGGGTGTGAATGGTCCTAAGGGAGCCACCTAACCCATGCCAAAGACATTTGCATGAGCATGAAGCTTAGTTGTATTTTGAGCAACTTAATAAGCAAGATCTTTTCTTGTATTTGTGAATCTCTCTCCTCCACATATTTGATCTAGCATGAGCACCACGAAATTGTATCAGTTTTTGATGAGCATGTTCCAGTTTCCACTGTTGATGAGCCGCCACTTCTTGGAGACCCAGATGATTCAATCCATTGTTCCAGCTGGACAGCCTCAGTCTGTTGAGGAGGTTGAGTCCGCGGCCAGAGATGAGCCCCCGCAACAACAGTAGGAGGCTCTGTGTTCTGTTCGAGTACCCAGGTGGTTGTTAGACACCCTTTGGAAGTCCGGTGTTACGAAGCTTCCCTCCGAATGGACCACAGAGGACGGACCTCAAAGATCGCATAGAGTTCGAGACAAAAGTCATTTAGCGGAGCTCTTACAAGTAAACTATGCTTTGATATCTCATATCACGCAGGACAAAGAGCCAACTTCCGTCAAGGAAGCCCTTGCACAGGATACTTGGAGGAAAGCCATGCAGGTGGAACTGGATGCCATACAGAAGAATAAAACTTGGGAGTTGGTTCCAAGGCCGTCGAAACGGTCCGTCATTGGTGTCAAGTGGGTCTTTAAGACCAAGTATACGTCAAATGGGTCGGTGGACAAACACAAAGCCAGACTTGTGGCTAAGGGTTATGCTCAGCGGCCTGGCATCGACTACAAGGATACCTTTGCACCGACAATGAGGATGACCACGATTCGGACCGTTCATGCCCCTGCTTCTTCTCAGCAGTGGCCCGTATTTCAGATGGATGTGAAATCTGCGTTCCTTAATGGTGACCTATAAGAGGAGGTGTATGTTGAGCAACCTCCAGGCTTTGAGGTTCCAAGATCAAAGGGGATGGTTTACAGATTGCGGAAGGCCTTGTATGGTCTTAAGCAGGCTCCCAGGGCTTGGAATCAAAAGATTGATTCCTTCTTTCTTCGGACTGGATTTCAAAGATATGTTGCAGATCCTCACTTATATCTCTTTCGAGAACACAGCATAGCCACGTTGATCATCCTTTATGTGGATGACCTCATTCTAACTGGCGGTCATGTTTTCATTGCAGAGACGAAGGTTACCTTGTCAAAGGAGTTTGAGATGACCGATTTAGGCTTACTCCACTTCTTGGGATTGGAGATCTAGCAGACCCAGAGGGGGTTCTTTGTCTCTCAGTAGCGGTATGTCCATGAGTTGCTTGATGCCTTTGGGATGGAGAACTGCAAGCCTATCACGTCACCGATGGACCCGAACACAAAACTTACAGTTAAGTGAGCCAGTTGATGCCTCTCTGTACCGGGAGCTGGTTGGTTCATTGATCTGGTTGCTGAACACCAGATTGGACTTGAGCTTTCCTGAGACGCCGATGAAGTCTCACTGGGACGCAGGATTGCGGATCTTGCGGTATCTGCAAGGTACGAGGGATCTTGGACTCTTCTACGCCACTGGAGGTGAAACGAGGGACCGAGTTCAACTGACTTAGATTGGGGGAGGAGATCCAAACACGAGGAGATCTACATCAAGCTACAGTTTTACCCTCGGCTCAAGAGCTGTTTCATGGAGCAGCAAGAGGCAGCCAACTATTGCCTTGTCATCTACAGAGGCAAAGTACCGGGCTGCTTGTGGTGCTGCTTGCGAGGTTGTGCTTACGAGGTTGTGGAGCTGCAAAGGTTGCTTGGCGAGATTGGGTTTTCACAGAAGGAGCCCACGGTCATCCAGCGCGATAACCAGAGCTGTATCGCTATTGCTCGGAACCCGGTCTTCCATGCTCGGACCAAGCACATAGAGATACAATATCACTTTGTTCATGAGAATATCTTGGTTGGTGACATCTTGCTTCTTTATTGTTCGACGAAGGACAATGCGGCAGACCTCTTCACGAAGGACAATGCGGCAGACCTCTTCACGAAGTCTCTACCTCAAGCTATGCTCCGGGGGCACTCCAGCTCACTGGGGTTGGTTCCACATCCAGGAGCTGAGAGGGGGTGTTAGCAGTCATCTCTTGTCTGTACACTATGTCAGGGCCTCTATTGTGGGTGTGCCCGCCCGTTTCAGTGTCTTCTCATTTTTCCTCACTCTCCGTGTATTTTTCCCTATTTTTTGGAGGTGTGTCTGGTCTGTCGGCTGCCTTCAGGTGCTGCCCGACTGCTCTGGTGCTACCCGACCACTCCCTCTATGCTGGCTGACTGGATTTATCCTGGCCGACTGGCAGTTTTGCTGGTCGTGAGCAGTCAGGCTACTATCGGCTGTTTATGGGCTGGCCGACCAGCAACCTAGGGCCATATAAAATGGCCACTTGCCCCCACACTCCATTTTGTACATTTTCTGGGATTTTATGTGGTGTATATAGCAGAGTTACACAGCTTCTCTCTCTTTCATCTGTGTCTTGCTCTCTACAGCAGTTGTCTTCATTTCCGTTGTGCATTCTGACAGCTTCCCCATGTCATACTCTATATTAAACAAAACAACGACGACCTACTGATCTTTGATGATGACCAGGAAACCCGAGTGATTCAAGTGATTCATCTTCTCGTGTGGAACTCCCATCTTGCTTATCTTTACACACCCTAGGGGAGTCCTCCTCTTGCTTAGCCTCCAGCTCCTTGAGTGTGCCTCCAAATTGAGCTGGTGGTGGAGGATCAATTGGGGAAGGCTTCGCAAGAGGTGGAACCAAGGTTAGCCGAGAACTAAGGTTAGCTGGCTGTCGTTTGGGGAAAACCTCTTTCCTGTATCCAATTGTGTGGCAGAAACAGCACCAACTTTCTCAACGTTATTGCTGAAATTTGGTTTTGGAAAAGAGATCCCATGTCACGCCTTGCTATGCCTATTGGTCTAGGGTCATGGTTGACTTGGTCAGTTCTGTGGACAGCTCTTGGGGCTTGGGTTTGGGTAGACCCAAGGTTCTATGCCTAATTTTCCTTGCTTCGATAGTCATAGACGTGTTAGTTTGGGTGGTCTTGGGCTTGCCGTGGTTATATATCATCTCCATGGTTTGCACCAATAAAATTGCATTGGCGCATGATTGGGGAGAAAAACTCGGAACATCCCACTAGAGTTGATGGTACAATCCAAGTAGTAGTACATAATTTCACCTTGTCTAATTTACACAACTGTAAGGCCAATTGAATGACATTATTGGTGTGCGTGGGTACAGGCTCCAAGAGCTACCAAAACTCATGCTCAAGGCGATCGAGGTACTATGGTGGGAGGAACCATGTTTTGAGGTTAGCCTCATCCCATTGTTAATGTGCGATACCAAAGATAGGGTTCGTGTGCTGCTACTAGCTAGGCCCAATCAACCCACTAGATACAAGCTTTCCCTGTCAAATGATGAGGCCAGCGTGTACTTGCCCTGATCGAGCCTTGGAATAGATTTAAAATAGGCAGTAAATCGATGCAGACAGTAAATAGGCTGGTCATTGATGAACATATCAGAGCCATAAAAAGTGTTTCGGCACATTTCACATGAGTGAAGGCTAAAACCAAGCTGTTTTAGGGTTTTCAGGGCTAGAAAAGATGATTTACAAGAATACAACGGTTGTACGAGTGTTGTTTGGATGTTGTAATGGTGTCATACGGACATGTACAAACAGGTACATGCAGATGCAAAACACTGTTTTGTGGTGAACACTGAAAACGAGCTGAAAACAGGTTCAAAACAACCTAAAACAGCATAAAGCTACCCAAATCAAGGCTAATCGATTGCTTACAAGCTGATCTTCAAGGCTTCCATACAGATTTGCAAAATTGGTTATTATTGGGGCTGGTCATACAGGGTATTGGCTGGACAACAGCATGGTTTGATATTCAGAGGGTGTTCCGGGTGAACACAGAGCAATATGGGTTGTTGGAAAGCACAAGTTGATGCAAATGTTGGAGCACATTAATCAGCTACTATAAATTACAGACCAGCCAATCAACCTCATTGGAGAAAAAAGCAACTAGTTCCTATGAGGCTCTACAAGCAGCCCACCTAAATGCAGCCACTGTCGACGAGTGGGCAAGAATCTGTTGACAATCAATCCGGAAGTCAGCTAAGCGCTCAGCTATTACGGAGGTCAGTTCGAACGAGAGTGTGCCATGGGGGGCGGGTGTCTTGAATTAATGAGAGAGGTGTAATGACTATGGTCATACAGGCAAGCATACTAGAACTAGCAGTCTTGTCTCTGTTTAAAACATCAACTCACTAATCACTCTTGCACACCTCACACAAACTCGAACCATTCAACTTAGTTGAAATGAAGACAATGCAGATCTAAATTATTGACTTTATGAAGTCTTCCTTCTTGCTGAACTGAGTGCTGGCCTGTGTATCCAGGCTCAAGAGGAGCCAGGAATTTGCTGACAGAATGGGGTTTGTGCTGGAACAGACTGCCTTCTGAGCAGGGATCCTGGGATGCCTTGTTTTGCAGGTCTGCAACAGAACACTGATGCCTTTGCTCATCTACTGAAGAAGAGTACCAACTGTCATGGATTTATGCTTTGCCCGGTGCTTTGCTTGACCTGATCTGTGTTCGAGACCAGATGACTAGAATGGGAGGATCATGCACCTTTTTATTGGGAAAGGAACCTTGAGAGAGTCCTATGGTTCCCTTATGGGAAAAATAAGATCCAATAGGAGGGGGTGTTAGCAAGTGTGTGTGCACGCACACACACTTGCTAACAAAAAAAAAAGTGTGTGCACGCACACCAATAGCATGTGCAAGTACACTGCAACTCCAAGGCGGGGGCCCTCCGGCGGGTTATTACAATCAGGTGTCTAGTGTATTCTCTCTCTCTCTCTCACAACACAAGGATCTAGTGTTGAGGCAACATGCTGAGAGACAACCCCGGCTCCAACAAGACACCTCACAAAGAGCCATCACAGATTTCTTTGTGGTACACACATCCACATCGGAATCCACTGCCCACAACAATTCCTCTACTATGACATCAGAGCCCACCACCCGTACCCACGCTCCAGCTCCACGCCCCAAAGAAGTTCTTAGCAAGAGAGCTCAATCCATTCTACGAGCCAGACGTCCCTGACCCAAAGTATCAGGTCACTCCACCACACAGAGACAAATTCGTGAGGTTGTCTGCCGACATGACACGCTCCCCTCACAGAGGCCTGACATTCACTCCACCATCAGATCAATTCTAGCCGAGGCACATATCATCATTAGCTGATCACAGCATATCTCACTCTACACAGGATCATCTGTTGATCACATGTACTGTCAGATGTTTTCATATTACTTTTTCTTTCAATTTTTCATGGCTCAGTATATCCATGGTACCATTGTATAACATTTGGTCTCATAGGCCCTTGGGGTCTTTCGTAGACGTTAATAACACTCTCTCTCTCTCTCTCTCTCTCTCTCTCTCTCTCTCTCTCTCTCTCTCTCTCCCCCCATGCTTGGGCATGTACTTGTTGACAGAGCTCAGACAACACAGGGATGTAGTGTTGAGGCAACATGCTGAGATACAACCCTGGCTCCGACAAGACACCTCACAGAGAGCCATCACTGATTTCTTTGTGGTACACACATCCACATCGAAATCCC
The DNA here is from genome assembly GCF_041138505.1 of Cibotium barometz. NCBI lineage: Eukaryota > Viridiplantae > Streptophyta > Polypodiopsida > Cyatheales > Cibotiaceae > Cibotium > Cibotium barometz. The sequence continues at coordinate 20,166,460 of NC_141046.1, read as the reverse complement.
CTGCCCACAACAATTCCTCTACCACAACATCAGAGCCCACCACCCGCACCCACGCTCCAACTCCACACCCCAAAGGAGTTTTTAGCGAGAGAGCTCGATCCATTCTGCGAGCTAGATGTCCCCGACCTAGAGCATTAGGTCCCTCCACCACACAAAGACAGATTTGCGAGGTTCTCCGCTGACATGACACGCTCCCATCACAAAGGTTTGACATTCACTCCACCATCACATTGGTTCTGGCCGAGGCGGGTATCGTTATAAGCTGATCACAACATATCTCACTCTACACAAGAACATCTGTTGATCACATGTACTGTCAAAATGTTTTCATTTTACTTTTTCTTTCAGTTTTCCATGGCTCAGTATATCCATGGTACCATTGTATTACTTTTGGTCTCATAGGCCCTTGGGGTCTTCCGTAGACGTTAATCTCTCTCTCTCTCCCTCTCCGGTTATTGCACCAAAGTGATTAATAGTACACCTCAATCGCATATCTTCTGCAATCCATGTAACAGTGGTTCCAAAGATTCCACAAAACAGTGCTTGCAAGTACAATGCATATAACAAAGAGAGAAAGAGCAGAGAGAGAGAGAGAGAGAGAGAGAAAGAAAGATTTTCTGTCTTTTGGCTACTCTTAAGCGAAAAAGAACCATTGCTTAGACCTGCCTTTTACAAAGGCATGCCAAAAAAAAAAAAAGTTATCCACCGTAGAAAAAGTCAAGAGAAATTAAACCAACCTCTCTGAAATTTTCTGTCAGCTTCATCCACTTTGTGAGAATGCTATGTATGGTTGGCTCTGGAGCATCTCTGTTACGACTCGCAGCATTATAACACATGAACCAATGCAGCAAACGATGGAGTGCATAGCACATTCAATGATAGTACCGAGTACTCTTACCGCATTTTTTTAAGTAAATTCGTTATCGCGTTGGTATCCTCATGATGTCCCAACCAAAAACTGTCAGCATTTGACACCACACTTTCGAGTGCTATGTAGTTTGGCAATGTTTTATGTGTTTGTAGCTCTAGTATTTCTGAAAGAATCTTTATAGAATCCATTCCAAGCAGCTTACCTGCTGCAAGAAGACACTGGACAGGAAAAGCATTCAGGATCGTTTGAACTGGGTCGGAGACTCTGGAAATGAGGCAGTATAAAAGAACTAAATATTGTAATCACAAGTTACATACTCGTAGAAGTTCAAGTAGTCCAATACAAGTTCTTGCACTGTTGTTGAGAAATTGAAAGAACTATATTTGGGACGGCTCTGCAGATCTAGAGATGACCTGGCTCATCTCAGCAAGTGTGAGCTTAATAAATCCTTCCATCCATTGTGAGGATGATAGAAGAGGATTGGCAGCTAAAGGGAGCACATTGCAGACACAATGAGACCAAGTTGAGACCCCTCAGTTTTTGGATTCTCATGGTGAGATGACTAGCAGTCTTACCATCTAACATGCTGTCAGCACTTTGGATATTCATGGAAGACGGTGAGCATAAGCTATACTGATCTTTTCAAACCCAGAGGTATTGGAGTTGATATAGGACAAGACACTTCAAAGCCACGAAGAAGTCGAAAGGCATTTGTTTGATCATTGGTAAGTTTCTTTTCTTCAGAAAGACCAAGGTGCCACCAATATGGCTCACACCCCGCAATGTTGACGTGACCCCCTCCAAAGGAAGCAACACATATGGAGCTCCCCCATATGTGTTAGCTCTGAAGTGCCCCAAAGATATGTTTTTCTTTTTTAAGTCTAAAGATAGCTGCAGAACCAAAGTCCTGTAGAAGAAGATTAAAGAAGGCAAAGATACAAATAATTGGTTTTCTACTCTAGAAATAGTGGAAACAAATTTTACACGAAAGCATCACATGGAAAAAAAGCTTACGTGAAGAGTTATGCTCCACCTTCCCTTCAGCTCCTTTAGTGTACACAATGCCATAACTATCTCCTTGCCAATGTCATGACCATCAGCAAATTGCTTGCTTCAACCACACAAAAATATTATTTTAGGTTGAGTTGCTTGCTTCAACCAACTTGCTATCTACAACCACCCCAGCAAAGCCACATCTAGCTAGCATACAAGCAAGAGCCAGAAAATAGCCTTGCATGTTGCATTTAACAAGAGTAGCTTTGGGATATCTATATGGCACTTGTTTTTGTCTGAAGATACGTCAGTACATAAATGCACACACACATGCATACATGCGTGCATGTATGCATGCAAAATAGACATCTCCTGAGTTTAGACAACTATGCAAACAAAAAGGTTGATATCATTATAAATAAGCGGTAAGACAGGCCTTCTATTTGTAAAGCTTGCACCTCTGAACTGATGGAAGCATAGAAGCATACTGAAGGAGTGTCCCTTTGAGAGAATTGCTGACCTCTTCCAGGTGTGTCTGTATACAAGCACCAGGTCAATCTTTGGTAGAGTCACCAAGCTTTTCATCTGCATGTCTTGGCAAACGCACACAGTTTCTGAAGTGTAGGAATCATGCTAACCTGATTACAAGATTCCAGAGCTTTTGTACACAGAAAACTCAGAGGTTGTGACAAAAAATGCTCCATGCAGGCCATCTGCCAAAACAATATGCTCTCAATAAATATATCCTTTATCACATAACACATGACTTAGAGATGTGAAAAATCTTACTATAAAGAAGCAGCCAGGAGAAACGCACCTTCAAAGCTCTGAGAAAAGATGTGGCTGTGCTGTCATACTTCTGGTAATGGCTCAAGAGAAACCTTAGCACATCACAGCCGATATCAAACAATAGAGTCCGGTTCAGTAGCACTCCTTTGATAATGCCTTCCAGGTACTCGTTGGGTGATGGTAGCATGAAGTTATGCACATGTAAACGACGAGCAGCTGAGGCTGGAAGCCGCATAGCTTCCCCTGATGTTGCCATGCCCATTATAAGTACAAGAGGTAGCTCAGCTATCCATTCACTGAGATTCAAAACAGCTTATCTTTGAGTAGATGCACATCATAGATAGACCTTCCCAAGGTAAAAAAAGGCAAGGTTACTACCTCAGAATAACAATAAAGTCTGTCAGAACCATCGAGTTGCAAAGCTCTGCATCTTCTATTATGATAACAATTGGAAACTTCGCATTTGCTGCATCTCTATGCCAAGAAGCCAAAACATCCATATCTGCTGTCTGCACATAGAGACCTACAGTATGTTATTGGTCTTGGACTGATAAGAGACACCCCTGCATACATGCACATACACCACACACTTTTTCTTTTTTTTTGGTAAATCCATGAACAGTATATTATCAAAGAAATTTACATGAGAGTCTCCAAAACGGAGAGCCTCAACGGGAAATCAGAAGCAAAGAGGAACTATTTCCAGGCATGACTGATGAAGATCTCCTTGGTGGCAAGCATCATAAACAGATTGCCGTAAGGAGCTTCTAAAATACTGATAAGATTGCAAAAACGGTTTCCAAAATATCTCATGTTGTGATCCTGCCATATGGTCCAGAAAGCCCAATATCTGACCCAGTACAAAAGTAAAGAGTAATGGACCGTGGTTGTAGCGAGTATGCCAAAAAGCCAAAAGTGTTTCCCAAAAAAAGAGTTAGGGAAACGAAGGCGAAGTAACATGGAAATTTTGCGGATGAAGGCCTTAGTGCTGGAGCACGTCCAAAACAAATGAGGCACCGTTTCAGAAGGGCCCATGCATCGAAGACAAGAAGCAGATGCAATCCTTCGTTTTGCAAGAGTGACCCCCACAGATAAGGAACCTGTAAGACAACGCCATAGGAAAAGCTTTTGCTTGAGAGGCAATTTACTCCTCCATAAATTGCGAAGATTCTTTCACCACCAAGCAAGTGATTTTGTCATATGCCAAAGAGAATTAGCATGTGAATGAATCCATGGTGATGGCTGGAGGAGAGAGTATGTCGTCCTAACCGTTAGGTCAAAAAGAATAATAGGACGAGAATTTGAGCCCACCGGGTGTAACTGCCAATCCTGTAATCTGTCCCTATTAGATAAAGGAGGGATGGGAAGAAAAGGCTGCAACAAGTCTGCAATTTTCCCCCAAATGAACCTGTGATGCATGGCTAGTGGATAGGAAGCCATAGCCTGAGGGAAGGAAAGCATTTGACCAGTAGCATCAACAACATCATTTATGCACCTAATCCCCAATTTGCTGAGATTGTATGCCCGAATCGGCTCTTGCAGGGCCAATGGAGAATCAAAAACAGCACTCCCCAATGAGCATGCGAAAGGACCTGTTTCCAATCGCAAATAAGTGAAGTGGCAAAAGGGCAGCCCGGGATAGAACCTACAAATCTGCCCAAAATGACCTCCCAGTGATCAGTAATCCATGCACCATGTGCAGAAGTGCGTAAGGCCGTGCACATGGTTGCAAGCATATGAGTCCATGGCTGCGTCTGACGAAAAAAGGTGAGTAGAAGAGGAATTTTCCTTGCCAAGACATGATGTGCAATATTCAGCACATTCAATCCGCCATGCATCCTCGGGGAACAAACTTTTGCCATCTGCATAAGTCTTAAAGCTTTAGCAGAAGACTTTGTTTTCCATAATAGCTCCATAGCATGAGACATGAAAGCAGAAATGTCCTGAGAGGTCCAATGTATCAAAGGCAAATAGTACTGAACATAGGCCATGATAATCGACTGGACAATCCGGAGCCTAACATGGAGTGGCCAGGTGGAGAGCTTCCAGTAGTGGAGCTTGGCATGAAGTTTGTCAAAAATCCACTTTAACTGTTGTTTCCTAGTGATGTACCAGCCACATACACCACACACACGCACACACACATATGTGCATCCTATTTTTTGACATTGTATTCATAGGAATAAATGTGAAGGTATAAAAGCATTCCCATCCCCTCCCAAAAGAGAACAATGGCTTACATCGGGACTGATTTTCACTATCTGTTTCATCATGCTGTAGAGGGGGGCACCTACTCCAGCTTTGCTTGAGAAATTGTGTGGAAGTAGGTTGGCCACATGACAATCATTCTTCCTTAAGTAATTTTTGAGCTCAATAAAGGTCGTTGTATGATCAGAGGAATCTACATTGCCTGCAAACAAGCTCCAAATCAGCTCTGCGCATAATGTGATCGGTCAGAAGAGTCTACAGTGCCTGCAAATAAGCTCCAAACAAGCAAGAGAAGATAACAGTGCTCAAAAGACAAATAAAGGTTGTAATGTAGATTTGATATACTCACGTAAATACAGTAAAGCTGCATGCAACTGTTTGCTGACCCTTGCACTCGAGCACGTGGTAGCAGACTTATTTGTCTTTGGTGATAGGTAGAGCTCAAGTTGGGCATCACAGAACAAAGTGTCATGTACAAACTTCTGAATTTCCTTGAAAACTTTTGTGTTGTGGACTTCAAAGACCTCCTGCATCAAAAATAAATTGCTCAAAAAAGAATAATTGTCCCGAGCAATTTTGAACTTCTTTTGCTGAGGTGGAAAAATCTAAGGCTTTCTGAATATTTGTGACCTTGATGCTTTCCTCGATCCTCTCCCACGTAGTTTGAAAAGCTTCCATACGCCATACTCCACAGTCATCTGGTTCACCTGTAAAGCAAGGAGGCATAAACAGCAGCATATCCTGCTTGGCAGCCTGTTTCCGTTTGCCGGAGGTGGTAGACTTTTTGGGAGACCGTTCATTGGTAACAAAACCACCCAATGTGGATCCACCAGAGTGTAATACAAAGCAGGCCTGTCAATCCGCGTGCATCTATTCAAATTCTTAAATGGAAAGAAGGCAACAAGCAAGCAGAGACATGCGCACATGCACGCGCACCGCCACACACACACAGTGCAATATATTATATAACTCCATATATTATAAGCATCATATTGGGTTCCGTTGGACAAAATACAGATGAGTCCAACCATGATCAGTATAGAGAAAAATGTATAGTTAGCTGTAGCTCTCATTGGGCAAGTAGCTGTTCTTGGTGTGTATGCCCAAAGCTAGAATAGCTGATATGGTCTGGTGGAGATGCAAGAGATGCAAGAAACTGCTGAGACTGGGTACATAAATGCAGGACAACTCAACAGTACTTGCTGTCTGTATCAGGACATGTCACGTTGGTGCTCAGAGGCCAATTTAGCGACAGGAAAAGGAGGCCTCATGGGGATTTCCAGTGCCATCATTTCCCAGGGTGGGGATTCTGTGGAGGAGCTACAAATCATCATCTCTGTCATCAGCTCCTTACAGCCATCATAATCTCAAACGTTCTTCCTGTCATCATCTCTCTACCACCATTTTGAATTTGTTTTCCGTAATCATCTCCCACATCAGCTCTCTACCATCATCTCAGATCCAGAAGTTCCTTGAGGAATCATGTTCGGCTACAGATCCTCGTGTCACTTCCCGTAATGTGGTCAGTTACCTACTTCGAATGAAGAGTAGGAAATGCAACGCCTGATTGGCACAGAGCTACAGGATCACTGCCTTGAGGAAGGGCAGATTTGGTACTAACCCTAGCCATGCTGCCATGATTAACGAGGGCTGCTGCAGTTTCAGTTGCTATTTTTCTAGATTTTCTTTTTGAGCAGAATATCTGACTCTTATGATGTGATTCTGCTTTTTCTAAACCCTTGTATATGTATCTTCAGATGGATTAAAAAAACAGTGTTTACTGGTCTTTCTGGACACGCGCATGCATGCGCAGAGAGAGAGAGAGGAGGGGGGGGGGGGGGTCAGCGTATGCCACTACCGCATACTGCCACTACACTAGCACCGGAGACAGAAACTGTTCAAAATGTCATGCAGTATTAAACTTTAATCAAAATTGAAAACTTTGTGAGAAAGCGTTCAAGCGGGAGAAAACCCTAATATACCAGGTGAAATGAATGCACCTGGGATGAATCATCTTTCGCAGCGAATTCTTCGTCACTGGAGGCATCAGAAGGATCGTGTGCTGCAGAAGAAGGCATGATGAAGATGACGACGATGATGGTGGTCTTGCCAGCAAGGTCGATCTTGGCTCAGCCTCTTGCCCGATTCTGCTTCTGCTGGGAAAAAAAAGGCGGGAAACAATTTACACGTCTATCAGTGCTTCCACATCATCACATTATTTGGTCATCGGACAAGGGAGGCCTTTACACACCTAAACAAGGATGACTATATTATAGCAAACGTCAAATAAGAATACCTTCAATATCTTGTCCCCATCACCATAAATAAATGTAAATAATCTCATTTCCACATCCATGCTAAGCAATATACCTGTCATATCAAATAAAGATTTTGAGATCTCTCTCTCTCTCTCTCTCTCTCTCTCTCTCTCTCTCTCTATATATATATATATATATATATATTAGACGTTCAGTATTTCAAGTAAAGCAATAAAAATAAATAAAGCCACTGTAAACGAAAGCAAGTCAAAAGCAAAACATTTGCTTATCCAAATGTTTAAAAAAACAAACATGAATTCACCGAGCCCCTACAACCATATCAACAATTTGAACCATCCCTTGAGCAATAGATGGGGCACTCCATATTGTAGATCTGTATGGTAGTGTTACCTCAATGTCAGCCATTTAATCCACACAATGTAAGTAGATTTATATATATCAATTCAATATTACCGACGAGGGTAGCGCCATTGTGAGATAAATTAAAGGAATTTTGCCATCCAACTCTTATTAAACTTCATGTCTTTGTATCACAATAAAATAGTTATCATTCTAAAAGAAACATCATGTGTGGCCAAATAAAGTCCAACACACTCAACGTTTGTCTGTGGGACTTATTTATTGGCATACCAAAAGCTAGCTTCGCAGGAAACTATCTCTTTCTCATGTCAAAAGGCAATTCAAGCATAGTTGGTATAAATGTTATCCTGGGAATAAAGACCCTGTCTCCAATGTTTGTACCTGTAATATTTTCTGTTTCTAGCATCTTTGAGTGAAATTCCTTGCATATCAGTTTGGTACCATTGCAAAGCCCCCGCCGAGGGTTCAAATTGTGAAGCAACATGATAGGAGCATTTATCTTGAGAAGCAAGCGGTGAGATAGGTACCCACCACCTAAATTCAAACTATTCAAGGACTCAATTGGATACAATATTATGTCATTCTTAGATGAAACAACCCTGTCTACACTAAGGTAGACCAAGTAATGCACTCAAGGCTAGTTCATTAATCTCATCGACCTCTAGATTTTGTGGTGCAAGAATAGCACAGTCTTTGAAGAAGCATGCATAATCCTCCACTCTTTGAACATCTTTGTACACCCATTCAACCAAACTCAAAATGGAGTTTCCATGGATCAACATTCATGGTAGAATTACCACTCTACCTTGATTGTTTGGATGGCCTAAAGAGCCATCTCCAATTTGTAAAGTCCATTTGACAAATTTTGTTTGACCCGCATGTTTTTGGTGAGCTTTAAAGCATCCATATATCTCCAAATGTATGACCGGCACAACATTGCATCAACAATATCCTCATGTGACCCCTTTTTCACAACATATCTTTTAATGTCCTGTCCAATGCTTCATAGGCATACCAATGCATCATTGGATCCTCATCCCAAATAATCAACCTTGCAAGCTTCAACACCTCAGCCAACGGGCTATTCTCTTTAATACCACATGTGCTAGAAGCATTGAGAACCAATGGGATTTTGAAACGTGAGTGTGATATACGACCATTTCAAAGTAACAATGCAGCTATTACGGATAGTACACATGCCAAAGCAGCTTGATTCTCTCCACGTAATTGAGATAGCGAGACATTATAAAGATATGTTTTACCTGATCCACTTGGTCCATCAAGGAAAAAAATATCACCATTGTTCAAAAGCAACAGCCTCAAACAAGGAGAGTATTAAATGCTCTTGATTAACAATTATTTAGACTCCTTTCCATGGATATAGATAAACCAACCTGTTAAACTGAATCAAACATCATCACTTCCATCAGCAAACCATTGTTGACAGTAGCAACACTTGATCTATCAGGAATAGGCAACCCTTTAAAATCATGTAGCTGTTTGCCATATTATTTTTGTAAGAGCTCTTACATGTGCAACAAAGCTTAGTTTTTCGCTACTATGGAAAGAGAAACACCAACATCAGCACACCCTCTCTGCAAGCCATAAAAAAAATCATTTGAAAGTTTGATGCAGAATTTGCTCCAAAGTTGTCTAAGGGATATAGGCTCACAAAAAATCGGTATAATGACAAATAGTTGATGTAGTTAGAATCCTGTTTTCTGAAATGTAGCTTCTTGAAGACACATACACCACTCCTCATCACTCTCCACCATTCCTCTGGCTTCACATGCAACCTTAAAGCAGGGATACAATTGTCTACTCACAGCTCGTACATCCTCAAAAAATTTACAACCTTTACACACTACTATGAGTAACATGCATAGGTAGTACTGCTCACTTGCATCTGCATACAATTCATTAGCTCTAAACCATTCGGTGAGAGTAGTTCTCTGGTTTTTGTCACAACTAATTACACTGCGCAAATCATCATGGTCATTGAATATCACATTATTTTGCATCGAAATATAAACATGAAACCTTTGTATATCAGGCTTTTCATCATGCAAAGAATATTGGTATAAGCGCCAGCATTCCTTAGACACACAAACACGTACCGTGTATCCAGATATTGACTAACCTCGTCGATAACCCCATGTGTATCTTGCAACTCTATAGTAGCTCTATCATGTCTTTTATATACATACTTATACAAATACTTCACTACTGTAATAGTAGAGCATACTGCTATGTTAATATGTGCTTTGTATCTCATAGAGAGAAAGGGATTATATGGAAGAACCCATTGACTATCCACCCTATGATCCTTTGCTTGGATGAAACTACCATCGTCTAACCACACATAAGTTGTATACCCATTGTTATCAACAATAGTAGTCTCATAAAACTTTCGATGATAACGATGTTTTCAACTCCTGTTAACCATGCAAGGAGAGCACATATTTAGTTCCCCACATGGTCCATGAATATTACAATGACTGATTATGTTGTGCAACTCAAGAAACATCACCTTTAGCACATACCAGCATATCATAGTAAGCAATCTCAGTCGGTTTACATCCACTTTCCAATATCAATAATATACGTGCATATGGCAAACCTCCTTTTTGAAATTCAATAACAGAAACAAATCCCACCACTCTTCCAAATAATGCTTTTTCACCAATAAGTGAATCATATTCTTATGCTTCTCATAGAAGACTGTTGCCATATATATATATAGGCAGTGATGTGTGTGAACACACTTAGGACCGCCGGGGCACTTTTTTCCTCTTTAGGAGGTTTTTTCCCCCGGCTTGTATATACGCCCATCACTCTAGGGCTAACTTATCTTTGTACATTGACACAATCTAATACACTTTGTGTTGTGTGCATTCTTGCTTCTTCTTCTCCAAGCTTTGTGTGCTTTCCTGCAACCCTAATTCCAACAATTGGTATCAGAGCAGGCATCGGCTCCCAGGGCTACGTCTCCAGCACCCTCTGACTCACGTCCTTCGATTGAGGTGAGTTTTCACGAGCGCTTGCAGGTCCCTATACTCTACAAATTTGCCCGAAGGGCTTCGCGTTCTCAGAATTTGCATCTGAGGTCGTTTCGGGCTCTGTTTTTGCATTTCAAGTTCTGCACAGGTGTTTTCGTCATGTTTTTGCAGAAATTTTGACAGTGCAGTTTTCTGCAAAACAGGCATACGTGTTCTATTGTGGACTGTGCTACATAGCACAAGTTATCTTCTGTTCAGTCTTTGCTTCATTACAGGTAGCTTTTGCATCAGTTTCAGTCAGTGGCCATGGCTGATAACAGCAATGATGTATTTCGCATGTTGTCTGCTGAAGACAAACTGGATGGAGACAGCAACTATCCACTTTGGGCATACATGATGCAGCATGTTTTGGTTGCAAAAGGAGTGTGGAACATTGTGCAGGGTACGGATGTACGTCCAGGTTCTGTGGATGTAGGATCTGTTGAGGATGTTGCAGGTTCTAGCAGCTCTACTGTTGCTACTGTTTTACCCACTGCTGAACAAGCTCGTTGGGATGGTAAAGATGCGCAGGCTCATGCCTTGATTACACTTTCTGTCAAACGTAACATCACCCCACATATTCGTTCAGCTAAAACAGCAAAACAAGCTTGGGATATTCTAGCTCGTTTGTATGCAGGTCGTAACGAGGCAAAAATCGCTTACCTGCATAAAGAGCTAGAATTGAAGATTATGCAAGAAGATGATGACATGAATGTTTTTCTTGCTGAGATGAAAGATCTCAAAGAACAGTTGATTTCTGCAGGTGAGATTATTCCTAATCATTCTCTTGTGCAGACTGTTCTTGATGCTTTACCTGAGACATATCAGACTTTTGCTTCCACGTGGAGACTTCTTAATGAGGACAGACTTGATGCTGTCAAGTATGATACTTTAGTCAACAAGCTCTTGCAAGAAGCGCAGTCCAGGCAAAAACAGGGCCAGCAGAGCAGCAGGCAGCGTGCAGTTGATCAAGCATTTATTGCTGCCCAGCAGAGAAGAAGTGGTAAGGCAGCCCCTTCCACTGTTTCTTCTTCTATTAGTAGGTCTGCAACTTCTTCTCCTTCCACAGGTAGCAACAATAAGACTGAGAAGGTTCTTGATAAAGGCAAGAAAAAGACCAGGTGCAACTATTGTAAGGCAAATAATCATGTCATTAAGAATTGACCTAAGCTAAAGGCTAAAGAGGCAAAGAAGAAAGAGTCAAATGCAGCCACAATAGACAGATGGGTCATACTGGCAATACACGCTAAACACCCATTCTGTATCCTGCACAACGTTTGCAGAATCTGCATTTGTAGAAGCATCCGCATGAGTGATATGTTCGCCACATTTTGATCCTCCATCTATAAAGAGAAAACCTGTGAAGTCGTCATATCTTGGTCATTTTTGACATGGGAAGGAATAAAATGTTCTCTCAACCTCTACACAAGTGAAAGGAGTCATCAAAGTCCTTCCTGGTTCCATACACTCTACTGTGCCCTGTCACCCATGGAACCTTTATGTTTCTCACTGGGCAAACTGGGCAACTTAGCCTGCTCTAAAACCTGATAATCTCTCACAAATGCAAGGATTTATTTGAATGTTTCTCATCCTTCCTCCTTAACGATGAAAATAGTGATTTTTTTTAAATGGGAAAAAGATCCTTTTATTGGTTACATGAAAAACTAGCCAGTAGGCTGAAATATGCATGTTTGTTTGGCAGTTTCTGTTGACTCTCATGTATGGTATTTTGACAGTGGTGCTACAAAGCACATTACCTCGCATCGTGATATATTCACTTCTCTTGAGGCTGTCCCTAATGGGAATACTGTCACATGTGCCAATAATGCTTCTTACCCAGTGAAGGGCATTGGTAAAATTATGCTTACTGCTGCAAATGGCAGCGCTTTCACACTTTCAGATGCTTTGTATGTGCCAGGGATAAAGAAGAATCTATTGTCTGTCTCTGCGCTTGCTAGACTTGGACTTGTAGTCAAATTTGTGGATGACAGATGTACTGTTCATGATTTGACTTCTGGTGATACGATTATTGTATCTGGCACCTTGTTTCGTGGGCTGTATAGGCTCAATTCTTATGAGATAAGTGTGTGGAAGATTCAGCAAATACAGTTTCTGATGAAAAGGCAGTTTCAGATGCAAAACTATGGCATGCTCGTTTTGGTCATCTGAACTTTGCTAGTTTGCTGCGTTTGCAGAAATTTGATATGGTTGCTTCATTGCCCCCTCTTGAGGCACCATTGAAACATGTTTGTGAAGGCTGTATTTTAGGCAAAATGCAGCGTTCTGCGTTTCCAAAGGATGGTTCTGTGCGGGCCACTCGCAAATTGCAGCTTGTACATAGTGATGTATGTGGGCCTATGCAAACTCCGTCATTTGGTAAACACTTGTACTTCGTGACTGTCATTGATGATTACTCAAGGCATGCATGGGTATATCCACTGAAGGCAAAGTCCGAAGTGTTTTTGTGCTTCAAATAGTTTTTTCTTATGGTTGAAAATGTATCCAATTGTACTGTGGGCACCCTTCGTTCTGATCGAGGGGGGGGAGTACATGTCTAAAGAGTTTGATGCATTTCTGGCTAGTCGTGGGATAAAACACCAATGTACAGTGCCGTATACCCCTCAGCAAAATGGTGTTGCTGAGAGGAAGAACAGGTCACTTATGGAGATGGCACGATGTATGGTCAAGAGCCAAGCTTTGCCACATGCGTTTTGGCTTGAGGCTGTCATGTGTGTTGCATATGTACTCAACAGGTGTCCCACTAAGGCCTTGCAGTCTATTACTCCATACGAAGCTTGGCATGGCAGGAAGCCTTCTATTAGCCACTTGCGTGTCTTTGGTTGCTTGGCCTATGCTTTAGTGCCTGTGCAACAACGCAGAAAATTGGATGATAAGGCTGTCAAATGCATTTTTGTTGGTTATAGTGCTGAGAGCAAGGGTTACAGATTGTATCATCCGAAGTCAAAGCGTATCTTGATTAGTCGAGATGTTGTTTTTGTGGAAGATGCTGTGCAGCCTTTATTATCATGTACCAAAGAGACAGGTGTGAGCTCACGGGATGTATTTGATACATTGTTGCCTCTGTTTACAGGTGGGAATTCAAATGTAAGTCCTAATGAGACAAATATTCAGCCTATGTAAATTTCAAACGACATCATAGATCAGCCTATTTCTGATGCAGATTTACAGGATGTAATTCATGAGGATAGAGCTAAAAATGAGCAGGCTAGAGGTATGCCTAAATGGCTGGTGCAAACCTTGCGTGATAGTAAGATTGATGCACCTATGACTAGTCGTACTCGTTCAGGTTTTCAGCATGCCTCTTATGCATCAGATTGTTATGCTTTGGCTGTGTCTAGTATGTGTGAAGAGGCAGAACCTCTTTCATTTGAAGAGGCACAAAATTCAGAAAATTGGTTGGCTGCAATGCAAAGTGAATATGATGCTATAATGAAGAATGGTACATGGTCTTTGTGTGATTTGCCTATTGGTAAAAAGGCGATTGGATGTAAGTGGGTTTTTAAGTTGAAACGAAAGCCAGATGGCAGTGTTGATCGCTATAAGGCTAGACTTGTTGCAAAGGGTTATGCTCAAGAAAAGGGCATTGATTTTGATGAGACCTTTGCTCCCACTTGTCGTATGACTACCATTCGTAGCATTTGTGCATTGGCAGCTCATAATGGTTGGAATGTACATCAGTTGGACATAAAGACTGTGTTCTTAAATGGAGATTTGCACGAGGAGGTGTATGTATCGCAGCCTCGTGGTTTTGTTCAAAGAGGGCAGGAAAACAAAGTGTCAGAAAGCACTTTGTACGTTAAACATGTGGATGGTGTACATCTAATCATTGCTCTCTATGTCGATGACATGCTGCTCACAGGACCAAATGAGAGTCATATTGCTGATTTTAAGGCTGATTTGAATGCCTCTTTTGAGATGTCAGATTTGGGGCATTTGCATCATTATTTGGGGATACAATTTAAGCAGTGTGATGGACGTATTGCTTTGTGTCAGACAAAGTATATTGAGACATTGTTGCGGAGATTTGGCCTTGAAGACTGCAAGCCTATTGCTACTCCAATGGAGACAGGTTTGAAGTTGAGTCTTCATGATGCTAAAGATCACTTTGATGTCACACTTTATCAGACAGCTGTTGGTTGCCTCATTTATGTATGCATTACGAGGCCGGACATTCAGTTTGCAGTCTCACAGGTGAGCAGGCTTATGCATAGCCCAGGGTCTCAACATTGGAAGGCAGTTAAACGCATATTTCGCTTGAGTGGCACCATACATCTTGGGTTGTTTTATCCCAAGGGGGATCGTTGCCGCCAGATTTACATGCTTTTTCGGACTCAAGAGTGTCCACAAGTGGTTTTTGTTTCATGCTCGGTAGCTCATGCATATCTTGGTTGTGCAAGAAGCAACCTACTGTGGCCACTTCTAGTTGTGAAGCTGAGTACAGGGCAGCTTTCACAGCTACGGTTGAGTGTGTGTGGCTCAGACGGCTTATGGCTGACTTGGGTGTTGGACAGGAGTCTGCCACCTCTATCTTCACTGACAGTCAGAGTGCATTGGCAGTTGCGAGAAACCCAGTTTTTCATGCTCGCACAAAGCACATTGAGGTGCATTATCACTATGTCAGGGAGAGACTCTCAGCAAGAGAGATCAGCTTGGCCTATGTGCCAACGCAGGACAACCGCGCCGACCTTTTCACAAAGGCGCTTCCTCGTGAGAAGTACGAAGCTTTCCGCAAAGCTTTGGGCTTGCTCCCCTTTGTGGACTGATCTACTTCGGGCATGGCACTCCCCTATACATGAGTGCCAGCTCTCGTTCACACCATCACTCCCAGGGGGGGATTTGTTGCCATATATATATAGGCAGTGATGTGTGTGAACACACTTAGGACCGCCGGGGCACTTTTTCCCTCTTTAGGAGGTTTTTCCCCCGGCTTGTATATACGCCCATCACTCTAAGGCTAACTTATCTTTGTACATTGACACAATCTAATACACTTTATGTTGTGTGCATTCTTGCTTCTTCTTCTCCAAGCTTTGTGTGCTTTCCTGCAACCCTAATTCCAACAAAGACTTGTGCCATCAAGTCCAGTCGATCTTGGGCAGTCTGACTCGGCAGTAAAGCATTGTTTATTTCATCCCACTTAGGATTGCAAGTAAAGGTAATAAAGCATTGTTTATTTCATCCCACTTAGGATTGCAAGTAAAGGTAATAAAGAGGTTAGGCTTACCTATCTTCCTAACAATTGCCATTGATACGTGATACAATTTATGCATATGTCGAGGCCCCTAGTATATGTAGATGGTAGAACTATCCTACGTCCAGCAATGCCTCCAGAAACTCTATTGACCCCATCTCTTGTATTAACCATATCTGCAAGCCCTTGGTATACTTCAACACGCAATGCTTTTTGGTTATTACGTATCTATACTAATCTTTGATTTTTACATGCTACTATGCATCAACAATGTACCGTTGTGCAAAAGTCAGCCACCATGCAGAAGGTAGGCATTTGTATCTTCCCTTATCTGTAATCTATATGCATAATATTACCATTGAGTTACGGTCTTTAACTCCTCATTTAAACCTTGTCTATTTCTTCCATGAAGTGGAATTTCAAGATGCCAATCCAAAATTCGAAGCTGACGAGCTCGGCTCAAACTTAGGTATATGTAGCTTCTAACCATCTTCGACTTCCTTCAAAAACCAAAATAACAAATACTAAGAAGAGTGAAATAACAAAATAGAAAGAGAGATATAAATAATTGGAGAAAATAGAAAATTCATAAATATCACCACAAAGAGCTAAATCTCGAAAGTTGCAATACAATTTGTCCCCTGAGCAAAAACATTATTATTCTCACAAAATCTCTAGGCAACTACCTTGGTTTCCAACATACAGCTCATCTTTTTTATAACAACATTGAGTCAATTAATTGATATCTTTGGACTCAATATCTCCAAGCCTAATGTACATACTTGCTCTTGTAGAGAATCGACTTATTCTTTACATTCCTTGTTAATTCCACCTAGACGTTCTCCAATTTCAACATGCATATTTTCCATGAAAGAAATCATATCTAGTTGGTTAGCCTCCATGCGACCACTATTGTTAAGAATGCGATGAAGATGATGTGTCAACTCATCTCTTGGTGTATCTCCCCTTTGGCTTCCACTTCCATGGATCTCATCCCAAAGGGTATCCAAGTATGCAACCTAATTTTTTCTCAGTGCGCTCGCACATGTACGTAATAGTTTGTAGACGTTTAGAGCTTGGTTGTCCAGATGGAGACCTTGACCAAGCAAGGTGTTTTGCAGCTCGAATATTCATCAACTCAAGCGGGGTAGACAAAGCTACTTCTTTTGAATTAGAAGCCCCATTAGCAGCCACTATAGCATTTGAGCTACTATTATCATTCTGGATCTCCGTTTTGCTGAAATCCAAAATGAATATCTCAAGACTCTCCAAACATCTGTTTATATCTTTGTCAACATGTAACATAACCCTAAAATGCCAATTGTATACCAACACTATATGCATGTAGATATCTCGTTTATAGAAAAAGTACACAATGTTGCGAGACAGATAATTGTCTCTTTAAAAGTCTAGAATTGGAAAACTCTCTCTAAAATCTCAAAGGCAATGGTCTAATAAATGAGAAGTATTAGAATTAGATAGGCAAAATTCTTTATTATGTTCACATTTTCTATACAAATTATCAATACTAAAACACTCGATGAGATAGAAAGAGAAATAGAGAGTATTTTAATGTGCTCTCTCTCTCTCTCTCTCTCTCTCTCTCTCTCTCTCTCTCTCTCTCTCTCTCTCTCTCTCTCAACTAACCAAACTTTTGAACATAAAAAATGTCTTTATCTATGCATCACATATTAATTGCAAACACACAAATAGAAATAGAGAAAAAAGGCAAAAATAAAATTAACCTCAAACTAAAGAGAGAATGTATCCGAATCCACCAATTTTAATGCTATCGTCCTTCTGCTAGCCTCTATATAATCACACACAAACCCCAAAACAACATAAAACTTATGTTCTCTCTATTTTTATCGCACTATCCCAGCCACGTTTCATACCAAACACAAAAAAAAGGGGTAAGAATAACTATTTTTGCATTACATGTGTGTGTGTGTGTGTGTGTGTGTGTGTGTGTGTGTGTGTGAGAGAGAGAGAGAGAGAGAGAGAGAGAGGATGAGAGGATACATCCATCAATGGTCTTAAAAATTATTACGTCATTACCTTTACCAATTTCCTTATCGGAATGCACTTCCGTATTTCCCTAAAAATGAAGCCCTTTTCCTCAGAGCTCCTACATGTGCTTCCCACAATGTAAAAGGCATCTAGTAATCCTAATGCCTCTTTGATTAAGAGGAGCTTGAGATTGTCTTCTACCCTATATGGGTATAAGACTATATAAATATATTGGGAATTATCATCATCCCATCCATCAAAGCTAAGAACTTCCCAATTTGGGCTAGGTTGGTGTCCAAAAAAACCCAATTGTGTCATCTCCTAAAAAAAGATAGTATCTGACAATTTATTTGTGTCATCTCCTAAAAAAAGATAGTATCTGACAATTTATTATTATCATGGGTCAACTTTAAAATATATAATGCCATGTCTCTCCATAAAACATAATCAAAGTTTACATTAATAACAATCATTATCTTTTGTGTGTGTGTGTGTGTGTGTGTGTGAGAGAGAGAGAGAGAGAGAGAGAGAGAGAGAGAGAGAGAGAGTATAAGAAAAGAATGAGAGTCAAAAATAGTATCTACCTAACAAAACAACAAGCTATTTAAAAACCAAAAGTGACCTGCTAGCACCAGTGGGTGGTCACAGAAGAAGAACACACCCATATTTATTTTCTAAGCAACTTATGCTTTGGGATACATTTAATAACTTCATCAAATACTTATCGTACTTGATCTTTGTCACCAAAGACATTATAGTCTATTTCATACAAATCTATCAAGCCTATACTTTCTTTGATATTCATTAGCGTAATATTTTCATTTAATTTTTACAAATCTAAACGTACAGTAATTTTAAAAACATCGTTCCATCCAACAACTTGAAATCAGCTTGGACTATTGAAAAAATGACACTCAAATTCTATAGCCAAATTCACCCTTTTCTCAAAAGAAAGATTACTCCTCATTTACTAAAAAAAAATTTGCAAGTTACCTCTTCCGTCTATGTACATACATATAGGTAAGTAGATGCATGACTACTATGTGCGTGTGTATAAAACTTAATTGTAACTATTATATGCGTGCGCATGGGTGTAAAAATCATAATTGTGACTATTATGTGTATGTACACGTGTGTTTGAACTTGTACATTTGACTGTTTAACCTTGTGTGTGTGTGTGTGTGTGTGTGTGACGGAGAGAGAGAGAGAGAGAGAGAGAGAGAGAGAGAGAGAGAGAGAGAGAGAGAGAGAGAGAGAGAGAGATGCCACTCGCACTCACACACACACATGTATCTATGTGTGTGTGTGTGTGAGTGCGAGTGGCATCTCTCTCTCTCTCTCTCTCTCTCTCTCTCTCTCTCTCTCTCACACACACACACACACACACACACATAAACTTAATGCATGCCAAAGTTAATGTGCATAAAGAAAAATAGTATTAAAAGTTCCTTTAAAAAGAAGCTTTCACCTTGCATGTGTGTTTTTGCATACCTCGTGTGCACACACAAACACACACTTAATTGTGACTACAATGTTTGTGTGCATGTGTGTATAAATCATAATTGTAACTACTATGTGCATGCACATGTGTGTAAGATCATAATTGTAACTACTATGTGTTAATCCAAACTTCACTTAAAGATCAAAGATCAGTATTGCATTTCAAATAACCATGTGATTGAGCATCTGCATTCATGTGTCATCTATGTGCTAAATGTTTCAACATATGTGAGTCAAATGTGCTTGTGTGTGAGAAAACGTATAAATATGTTTCAACATATGTGAGTCAAATGTGCCTATATGTGAGCAAAAAATATAAATCTCTCTCTCTCTCTCTCTCTCTCTCTCTCTCTCTCTCTCTCTCAAACACACAAAGTTAATGCATGCCAAAGCTAATGCACATACATTCAATCACAACCCCGCATAAGCATTTATCACACTTTAAAGGCAACAAACATGCAAGGGCATAAACACACACACACATGGGTATGTATGTTGCACTCTCTCTCTCTCTCTCTCTCTCTCTCTCTCTCTCTCTCACACACACACACACACACACACACACAATCATTTGAAGGTTATATAATTTAAAAGTAAATAAACAATACTTAATTGATATTGAAGATCAAAACCAAACAATATATACAAATGAAAAAGTTATAGATTTTAAAATCGTAAATAAATCAAGAAGAAAGCACTTACATGTTTAGCTCATTACCATCTTATCCAAGCCAAGTTCCTTTGCAATGACACATCATTTTATTCCTTGCAATGCACACTTGGCTAATACCTCATTGATTCTACTAAGTATTGGATTGAGATATCAACATGTTTTAACCTTAGTAGAAAGAAACAACTTGAAACATCGACTTTTTTATAAGCCTTTTGCCTTATGTATTCCACCTTTATGATCCCAAACCAAAAGACTTAGATGTGATCCCTACAGAAACTTTACTCTCCACATACTTGAATTGTGTCTAAAAACTTCAAAACCAACAATATCCTTGCTTTAGTAGAATGGCAACACAAAGTTACAGCATGCCACTTGTGCATAGCATGCAAAACCCCATGTGTATGGTCGGCTGAGATTTTATATATATACAGAGAACAAGAATCGACAAATGCATACAAAATACCCCGTGGACAGAAACCTTCAGAGAGGTATAGAAACGAGTTCAATCTCTCTCTCTCTCTCTCTCTCTCTCTCTCTCTCTCTCTCTCTCTCTCTCTCTCTCTCTCTCTCTCTCTCTCTCTCTCTCTCTCTCTCTCTCTCTCTCTCTCTCTCTCTCTCTCTCTCTCGCGATAAGTTAATACATGGCACCTTTTGTGCCATGAATGCGGATGTGTATGTGAAGAATAGATGTGGATGTGAATGTGTACGTGGAAGAGTGGATATGGATGTGTATGTGGAAGCACGACGGCAGCTTTGCATGGAGTGGTGGCCTGCAACGAAAAGAGAAAATGTAGCAAAGGCGGTGATGCACCTAATGATTGTGGCCAAACCACGTGGAGAGAGGTTGATGCCGAGCAAACTCAAAAAAATGTGCCACATGATGGTGGCTGGGGTTTAGCTCGATAAGATATAGAAAGAAGGTGAATTAGGGTGCTGAGATTTGGTAATAACTCAAGGAAAGAGATGGCGGCCTGATGATAAACTAGGAAAAGGGGTGAGGGTACAAAGAGCAGGGAATTTGTAAACTAGGAATACGAAGGGGTTAGAATTTGTAGATTTTTTATAAAAGAATGTTTAGCAGCATGGGTGTGTTGGTGTAAGGCTAGAGTGTAGGATGTTAGAATCCACTTTTCATATATTCCTTCATTACTCAAGAGCTTATTAGGTTACGAAAGACCATTTTCATCTATTCCTTCATTATTCAAGAGCTTACTGGGTCATGGAAGACCTTTTCTGTCTAGGAGATGGAAGACCAATTTTTCCTCTTCTTCACGAGTGTCACCCTACTAACGTCATATGGAAGGAAATGATGATCATTCTATGTAGCCTTTTAGATTTCAAGTCATCGTATTTATGGTCGAATGCAGCAGCTCCCCAAATTATATAGCTATCTGAAGACACAAGTCCAAATTACTACTTGGGCCAATTTTTTAGAGCAGACAAAAGATTGTGTCAAGCCTTTTATTCAATCCAGGAATGCTGTGAAGTTACATCTATAGGATAATGTGCTTGCACATATCAAATTGAGCATTCTAAGAAGCTATGAGTGACAGACTTGTGTTTGTGTTTGGATAAGATTGTGATTAAATGATATGATTAATGCTAATGCGGCTAAGAAAGATTGACTAAGCTTAAAATGAGAGGCTCATGAGGAGAGGGGTGGCTCTAGTACCATGTTGAAAAACATAATACCTCAAGCTATGGCTATAGAAGCTGTGACCTAAAGAATTGATGCAAAATCCTAAGCTAAGGTGGATGATGCCTAAGTACACTTATAATGATGAGAAAATGAACTAATTAAGCTTTAGACTCCAGCTCAATTAAAGTCAAATATGGATGCCAACAAGGGTACAAGCAGCACAAAGATGCAACCCTCTTATAGCGACAAAAGAAAGGTTAACAAAATCATCATCATGCTCAAGGACCGTGCATTGACATGTCACACCAAAGCATGTATAGGTGCCCAAAAGGTAAGATAAGGGGAAAGCTAAGATAGAGCTATTGAGAAATATGGTGCCATGGAGCATAAGGAAGGTAAGATAAGGGGAAAGCTAAGATAGAGCTATTGAGAAATATGGTGCCATGGAGCATAAGGAAGGTAAGGAGGGAGTGTCAATCTAGCAAACAACCACATGAGCAAGTACGAAATATCCCATGTGAGCTAACGAAGCCGAGTTATACTCCCCTCATATAAAAGGGGTAATTTTCAAACCCACTTGGATTTTACATTCAAGGGTACATTTTTGCAAAGTCCAAGAAGGCACAATTTATTTGATCTTGGAACTTAGATGGAGGGGTTCTCTTCATAGAATCCTTGCCAAGACCCATTGAAGTTTCGACTATTGGGAAGGTTAGGGCCATCACTTGGATCTTTTTGGCTTAAGGGGTTGTGCGCACATGATAATCTTTTTGGCTTAAGGGGTTATGCACACACGACGAGGTTTTTGGGACCCAAATAGATAGGTTTCCCTTGTAGAAGTCTTGGGCCTTGAGGAGATTGATTGGGATCTAGTGGGACTTGGGTTGAGAGTGCCATATCTCTGCTCGAGGGTCTTCTTGCTTGGTTGGGCCTTGGGTAAAAAAGTGGGTACCCAAATCTACCTTAGGTACTCTTGTAGGTACCCAAAGTACTCTTACCTACTCCTTAGTGACCTCCCCAAGAGTCCGTTGAGGTTGACGGTTGGGGGTGGCCTTCATCCTTGGCGTCAAGGTTTTAGATCTCTAATAGGGTTAGAGGCGACATCGAGTTTGCTAGGTCTTTGTATGGGCATCGAATCTACCTTAGCAAGAGTACCTAAACAAGTTGCTAATGTGGATGCACATGTGATGTGAGTGTGGAGCACATGCATGGGAATGCACGGTGTGCAAGTGTAGGTGCACATGCATGGTGTGCAGGATGTGCAAGTGTGGGTGCACATGCATGGGGTGCACGATGTGCAAGTGTGGGTACACATTCATGGGGTGCAAGATGTGCAAGTATGGGTGTACGTGCAGACTATTTTAGCTTTTTGGACATTTCTAGTTTTGTTTTGGGTTTTTGTGTTTTTAATCATTTATGGTAAAGGTGATTGTACACTTGAGCAAGGGTGTTATGTTACTAACAAGGGTGTTATGTTACTAACAAGGGTTATGGATTTGTGGCATACTGTGCATGCTCTGTAAGCAAGGGTGGAGAACTGCTTACCCATGCACGCGGCAAAAGCTTAGATACCATTTTTGTTGCTTGCTTTGCCCCACCAGTGCACTTAATTGAACTTTGGCCTAGCGGGATGATATTGTGGCATGGTGCATGGGGGTGTCATGGGACCGTGGTGATCCCTCTGGTGTTGGGGAGCATCCAAGAATACCAAGGGGGTATGTGTGTGGAAAAGTCAAAAACTTGGCACCCTAGGTGACATCTAAAATTAGAACTATCGGGGGTGAACCATTGTGCATGGACTTGGTGGCACATCTATGATTTCTTCGGTTTGCTTTGTTGATGGGTTTGGCATATGTTGAGGTTGCTCTCTTACTACTCTCCATACATGCTTCCACTTTGGGGGTGGCATCGGAGGCATAGTCTTAGGTCTCTATACCCACTCGATTTGACATTCGAGGGTGTGTTTATGGGCACGGGTTTCTTTGATCTTGGAACCCAAATGTAGAGATTCCCTTCATAGAATCCTCATGCTACTAGTAGTTTTGTTGAGACCCATATAAGTGACGATCCTTAGGTGGTTAACATCCTCGCTTAGATTTTTTGGATTAAGGTTTGCATGCACAATGAGATTTTTAGACCCCAACATATAGGTCTCCCTCATAGAAGCCTTGGGGCTTCGAGTAGCTTGACTGGGATCCAACGAGACATGGGTTGAGAGTGCCACATCTTCACTTGAGGGTCTTTCTGCTTGGCTAATCTTTGCTCATGGTTGGGCTTTGGGCTAAATGCTAGCTACCATGCCTTTACGTGGGCATATGCCTTGGGTACTCTTGCTAGGGTCACCCACTCCTTCTTAATGACCTCTCCCTAAGAGTTTGTTGAGGTCAACGGTTGGGGGGTGGTCTTCATCTCGGTCAATGAAGTTTTGCCGATGCATTAGTGAGGGGAGTATTTTGTATGTTAGAGGCTACGTGAAATGATGGTGTATGGTTGGATGATGAGGCTTGGAATGTTAATACATTCAAGATAACCTCATTTTTACCAAAGCATGATTCCATCCCCTCTGAGGATGATGCTTTCTCTTATTGTTCTTGCAGAGGTGCCACATAAAACTTGCACTAACGTAAATTAAGATCTAATGAAAAACTCTACTTCAAAATGATGATCATGGATTGGGAATTGTTTACTTGGTAATGTGAGGGGTGGGTGACCTAATGAGGTCCACGTCTCCCAAGATAAAACATTGTGACAAGGCTAGCCAAGTAGGTGGCCTATATGGGAGATTTCTAGCTGAAGGTTCCAGGGGTGTTTTTGTTTCAGCCACATCATAGACATATGCTACATGTGTAGAGATCTGCCTACAAGATCTGCTACATGTGCAGAGATCTATACACTTGGGGGTCTACGACGTCTTTGGTTCTTCTCTTATTGGTCATTTGCCTCGAGGCATGCCCTCCATTTTTTGTTGTCAGCTTCTTGTTTCTCCTCTTTCTTTTTATGGATTTGAAAGAGCATGTATTGGGTCAGGGGTCCATTATAGTGCTTCAACTTGTTCCTACCATTGGAGTATCCTTCTATCTCAACCCCATCAGGGTCTTTATCTTTATCGTGCCTTAAGAAGTATGTCTTTGGTGAGGGATGGGAGAAACCGTGGGTCTAATCAGCTTTTAGAGAGAGAAATTTGGTTTAGATACTTTAAAATGTAGTAAACCTAAGTCTAGAGAACCATTAGATTAAATTATTGAATGATGGGATCAGTTTAGAAGATTTAAAAATAATTTATGAATTAAACGTTGCCCCATGCCTAGAGAAAGTAGGATTAGGGTTATAGAGAGAGAGAAATAGTATTAAGATGATAAAAATATCTTAGAAAAATAGGATTTGTTAGGATTCATGTTTATAACTTTTTAAAGTTTTGATGCAAGGATAATGAAAGGATTCTCAAGAGAGAAAAACCATATAAGAAAAACTCTAGAGAGAGAAAGGGAAATTATCCTCTATGCATTGGTGATCGATTAGAAAAGCTTAAAGTAGATCTTCACTCAAAATGACCTTAATACGAGACAAAGAAGATGGATGCAAAGTCTTCAAGAGTTTGACTTTGAGATTAAATATAGATAAAAAAGAAAACATGGTCACAGATGATGTGCTTGGTATAAAATCCTCCTTACTTGCGATAACCATGATTTCTAATCCTTTACCTGTTGAAATTAAGAAGAAAATTGGGATAAACAAATTATTCACCCCTATTGTTACATTACTTAAGCAAGAAAGCAAGATGGCCCAAGAAATGAAGAAAATTCAAGGGTACAAGTTAGAAGATGATTGCTATTATACTTCAACAACCTCCTAAAGGAGGAGATTTGAAGAGAAGAATTCTGAACAAGGCTTGGCCCTATAGCTGGACACCTTGGGTATGTGAAGACTTTCATGACTCTAAAGAAGAGTTTATTTTAGCCTAGACTTTTAAAAAGGATGTATTATAGCATGCTTATCAATGCTTAGTCTGCTAAAAGATTCAGGTTGAAATGGTAAAGATGTTGCATCCCTTGGACATCTCGCAAATGAAGTGAGAATGCATAAGTATGGATTTTATCATGGGGTTACCTTCAGTAAAATGCAAGGTATGACTCCATGTTAGTAGTGGTGGATCAACTAACAAAGGTTGCTCACATAATTCCAGTGAAAAAGACCTATATTGCACGTGATGTTGCTAAAGTTTTTTTTTGAAGAAAATATAACGTGGTTACCTAGAAGGATTTTAAGTGAGAGAGATGCTTAGTTTACATATTAATTCTATATTGCATTCTTTGAAGCTGTGGTTACCTCTCTGGATCTTAGTATTACTTATCATATAAAATATTATGAAATAAATAAATGAGCTAATCCAAGAAAAGTAAGTAAATAAAAAAATCTGTATGGAAATAAAAATAATCTCTATGCAAATAAAAATAATCTCCATGCAAATGAAAATAAAAAATAATCTTCGTGCCAATAAAAATAAAGCATGTGCTTAGATGTGAGAGAAATAGCCTTGGCACTTGTAAACAGGAGAGTGCATGTTATATTAGACTAAGGTTGAATGGATAAGATGTAAGGAGCCAAGGAAATCAATTAAATAAAGAGATAAGCTTGGAAACTAATAACAAACTCCCATCGTGCATGAGAGAGAGTTAACTTATCCTAAGGTCTAGATGCATGTGGGCATGGTTAATTGGATGAGAAATGAGTGGTGGCTGCATCTAGTCGTCACATAAAGTTTTGGTGGGCTACATGCACTGGTCATGTGGAAGTGTATTAGTAGTCCTTAGCCATCATTTTCAACTATGAAAAGACACCCAAGCTCATGTAAATATATAAGTTTTTCTTACTAGCTAGGAAGCACATAGAAACGACACTTTTTTTCTCATCTGTCTCGCTGACCTAGTCCTTTAGAGTAGGGTTGCCTCTATGGACCTATTTATCTAACGTAGAAGTTTCAAGTAATTTATTGGAAAGCTACCCAACAAATCAGGTCCACCCGTTCATAGGATGTTACCATTAGGACATTCCATCCTCCCACTTTCCACCTAACTCACACGTCAATTTGTTTTCTAATTAATCCTACCACATTGTTTGACATAAATAAACAGTTTCTTAATTAATGGCCTTACACATTGTTCGTTTAAACAGTCTTCACCAATGATACAACAATGCTTACAAACAAAGGATTTAATAGAAAAAAAATAGATATACAATGCTCAAAATTATTCATAGCCAAATCCAGGCTCTTTACTTTATTCTGTCGATGATCTAGAATTCGGCCTTCCAGCCTGTATAGACTAGGCAATCCCTACAGGACCATACACCTCATCGTCGGCAGCTAGCCAAGACTCAGGCCGACGGCCTATCACCCTCTCAGGCCCCATCACTTGATCCTCCCACCCCTCAGAGGGATGTCTACGCGCTAGGAAGGGCTTATTCACCGCACTAGCCTGGGTTCGCAAAAACTAGGCATCATCACAATACTTGCCTCAATTGGCGAACCTCATTTTCCCAATGGTATGAGGGATACCTTGGCGGGCCTGCTAATGTCACCGCCCAGCTGGCCATTAATTTATTGTAGGGTTCCCAAGGGGAGAGTTGTTGGATAGGTGTCATCTCCAGATGGTGTCACGCTAGTGGCACACTCTTTAGCCTCTATGAATTTTTGGGATTTATAGCATTCATTTTCATTTTTTTTCTATTTACACACATTTTTGGGTGGAGGAACTTTCCTATATATATGAGGCATTGTAGTTCATTTCTAATCAAGTTGGCTAGTTCATTTCTAATCAAGTTAGCTAGTGGTTCATTGATGAGTTCTTGAGTACATTGTCTCTTCTCTCATCTCTTCTTTCTCACATGGTATCAGAGCAAGGTGGTGGTGCACATAGAGCCTCCTTATCCTTCTTCCTCTCTACCTCTAGTCCTCTTCAACAAACGCGCTTTTAATTACGTTTTTTCATTCTTTGATTTTCTGCTAAACGAATGCGTTTTTGAGGATTATGCCCATAAGACCTACAGGAATCATCGTGGTCTACAACTTTGCAGAAGAAAGTTTTCGCAAATTCCTCATCGTGTTTGAGTTATTCTTCGCAAACTGCCTGCATGCATAATTTCTGCTTGCATTTTTTGCATAAGCCCTTACTCATCATCCTTGCACTCATTCAATGATGCAAGAGGCTTCAAACCAGCCCCTTACCATCCTCTACAAGTGTGTTTTTAAAGCACTTCAATCCGAGTCCTACAACTCTACTTGCGGTGAAAAAATTGCCAACAACTAGTTTTCCCTACATGCGGTAGCGTTTTTTTGGAGGCTTCTTATGGAGAGATTTCTTGGCTACGTTTTCATCATCAACTTCAGCCCTCTTCATGGTGTTTTGAGGTACATATTCATCCTCTTTTCTACACCTTTCTACCGGCTGAAAATTCCACTTTGCTACACACTTTGTGTTTGCGTTTTTGTGGACAATCAACTCCTCCATACTCCTTCTACCTAAGGCTACATTCTCAGTCCTCTTTTGGTGGTTTCTACGGAGTCTATTGGTTCATATATCGGCTGCGTTTTTGCACTATCTTTGTGCATATTTTGGAGATACTTCCTTGGTGGAAAGCCCATCTATTGGCTACATTTTTGGAGGTACGACACTTCTTCCCTTGTGTTTTCCCACCCTCCTCTCCCCCTATGGGATCTCGGAAGTCCTCTACTCCAAAAGACAAAGGCAAACTTGAAGATACTATGGATCTTACATCTCCTACGACAGTTGGACCGGCAACTACTACAACGGAAGTTGGTGCAATTCCTTCTTTGGTAGGTGCCTCTACTTTCTCTTTTCCGTCATATCCATTACCTTCTACGGATCCTTTCTCTCTTTCTTCTTTGTCCTTTATGCCTTCCTATCCACATACTTCTATGCCCTCTATGGTATATCCCCCTACATCATCTATGTCTTTTATGGCAACTTCATCTACTATGATTCCTCCTACTACTTCCACTACTACTCCTCTCCCCACTCAATCATATCAGCCCTTTAACCCATTCACTCAATCTTTGAGCCTTCCAAGTCTTTCCGATTCACAAAAGCTTACCCCAAACAACTACCACACTTGGTCCTTGTTTATGCAACTTCTTTTGGAAAGCATCGGGGTGTGGTCTATAATCACTTCTCCTCATATGGTGCCTTCTCAATATCAAACCTATATGGAATCACGGGCCAAAGCTTTACTTGTGCATGGCATGTCTACATCGGTTGTGTCTCAATTTCTCTCTCCAAGGAGTACGGCTCAACAATTATGGTACGCTATACAAATGCAATATGGAAGACTTTCAACGGTTAAGATGGCTAAGTTGGAAGAAGATTTGGATAAGCTTTCTATCTCCGAATCCGACAACATAGTGGAGAAGCTTGGAGAATTCAATCGAATCAAGCAGCAACTTGAAGAGTTTGGTACATTGGTAAGCAATCCGATCCACAAGCTACTTGGTAAATTGCCTTCTTCTTTTGAATCGTTCAAAGATAACATCTTTCTTCGAGTTCCTTTCCCTTCCTTTGAAGAGACTATGGGTCTTCTTCATGATAAGTGCCTTACTCGCAAACAGCAAAACAAAAAGGACTCGGCTTTTGTAAGCCAAGGCAAGGGCAAAGGCAAAGGAAAGGGGAATGATCAACGCAAAGGCTCTAATTCCAATGCTAAAGATTCTTCAACTAAAGGCGACAAGGACAAATCAAAGGATTCTTCCAAGGAGTGCACTTTCTGTGGTCGTAGTGGCCATACGGAGGATCGTTGTTTTGCTAAGAAGGCGGCATCCAAGAAGGTAAAAGCTGAACTTGAATCAACATCTTCTCACGACAAAAACAAAGACAAGAAGGAAGACGGTAACGCCAAGGTTGCATATGTTGCTATGTCTTCTACTTCTTCATGTGACACATCACTTGTGGTAATCAAAGATCTTGATATGCATACTGCGGATGAGTGGATTGCTGACAGTGGTGCTACCTCTCACATGACGAATAGTTCTTCCTTACTGGAAAACTATAAGTCTATCTCTTCATCAGTACACATTGGTGATGCTTCGTCTCTCCCTGTGATTGGTATTGGTGATGTTTCTTTTGAAGATGCTATCTTACTTATGTTTTGCATGTGCCTAAGATGTCTGCCAACTTATTTTCTATCTCTAAGGCTACTTCTAAAGGTCTTGGGGTTTACTTTGATGATGAAGTGATTGAAATCATTGATAGACAGTCACTTTCTTGTGTGGCACATGGTTATCAAAATGCTGGGCTTTATCATATAAGCTCTTTTATAGCACAGTTGCCACCACATGAGTCTCATCTTCATCAATTATTTGCTTCTCCTAAAGCACTTGTTTCTAATGAAGATAGTGATCTATGGCATTTCCGCTTTGGCCATGTTCCTCTTGCTACTTTGCAACATCTTGTCTCACATGACATGGTTACAGGTCTACCAAAGCTTCAGAAACCTCGCCATCATATTTGTTCTTCTTGTGCTCAAGGAAAGCAACATCGGGCTTCTTTTCCAGAGGAGGCTACTCATAGGGCCACACGCATACTTGAGCTTATTCATGCTGATCTTGCAGGACCTATGAAAGTACAATCGCTTAGTGGATCCAAGTATTATATGCTTCTTGTGGATGAATTCTCTCGCAAATCATGGGTTTATTTCTTACCTAAGAAGTCTGATGCTCTTTCTCAAATTCTGAATCACCTTGGATGTTCATCTACTCTGACACTCATCTACTCAGATTCACAGAGTGCTATTGCTTTAGCCAAAAATCCAGTTATTCGAGGACGATCCAAACACATTGATGTTCATTTTCATTTTGTTCATGATTGGATTTCTGAAGGTTGCATTCAGCTTGAGTATTGTTCTACCAAAGATAATGTTGTTGATTTGTTTACTAAGCCTCTTCCTCGACCTACCTTGGATTATCTTCTTCAGCGCGTTGGTGTTGGTCCTCCCATCTGGACCTGAAGAGGAGGTGTTGGTGGATAGGTGTCATCTCCAGATGGTGTCACGCTAGTGGCACACTCTTTAGCCTCTAGGCATTTTTGGGATTTATAGTATTCATTTCCATTTTTTCCTATTTACACACATTTTTGGGTGGAGGAAAGGGTGGAGGAACTTTCTTATATATATGAGGCATTGTAGTTCATTTCTAATCAAGTTGGCTAGTGGTTCATTGATGAGTTCTTGAGTACATTGTCTCTTCTCTCATCTCTTCTTTCTCACAAGAGTCAGGGCCGCATCTAGAGCAATCTCTCTAGGCTCGTTGTGCACGTCTCTTGAGGTAATATTTTGGCACTTTTATTAAGGAACTATTTTGCCTGCCTTCTTGTAGCCTACATTGCTGCGAATCCAATGCTTCAGTATGATCACAAATTAGAGCTCGTTTGCTCAAGTTATGAGCAAAAAAACTCCTAGGTGGGAACCACCTCTAAGAGCTAAAAATCCCTTACTAAAGTCATCTCGCTAATGGGGGGAAGGTGCCCTTAAATTGGATTTTCAAGAAAGAAGGCTGCACCTAGAGGGAGAGAAGGGGGAGTCCTCCCTTAAGTCTATCACACAGGGGGAGAGCAGCTAAGGACACTCTACCCACAAGGGTGAGAGGAGGCAAAAAAAAATCTGCAAATGGCTTACTTGGAGATGGGAAAAAAGGGCTTGCTGGAAGAGGGGTGCAGATGGCTATCGGGTGCAGTCCCTTATAGAGTGCTGGCTACGGACGAACTGTCGACACAGTAGAGTGTTGGGTACGGGTACGGGCAACAAAGAGTGTCGAGGTATTGGCCATGGGGGTACTGAGGGGTTTATATAGGTACAGGTACGGGTGCAAGGAAAGAGAAAGGGAGAGCAAAGCAGGGGTGCAAAGTACGGTGTACGGTGAAAGTACACTAGCCTATGGCTTGCATGAGCCCGGGGAAAGGAATGGTACCCATATGCAAGCAAAAGCTGAGGTACGCATGTTCCATGTGGCAGTCTGTATGGACCATACGCTAGGGTAGTCGGCGGCCTTTGGTCCTTGCGTGGGCATTATACACGCGCTCGGGTGTGTGTATGACATCTTTTTGGGGTGGGACTACTACTTTGGGACGTTGGCCGCCTCGATATGCATGTCGGAGCACTCGGTGGTGTGATTTTTTTGGTAAAAATATCCAGGGTGTCTTCGTGATCGCAGGTTGTCAATCGAGTACCCGATTGTGCATTTATTAAGGTTTAAGTTTATCGTATTTTAATTGAAAATAACTAAAAATTTACATATAAGCTCAATCCGGTGTCCGTGGATACTGTAAAATCCTATATCACAGTAAAATCGCACGCAAATTCCAAATTTGGACTCAAAATTTTAAGATTCTAAGTGGAAATAGCTCGTTTATTAAAATTGTTGATTTTTATACACAAAAGACCATAAATTCATCTATTAAATGAGCATATATTATTATTGAAGATGGGCATGTTACAAAGTAGCTCCATGGATAGTGAATTTTATGGCTTTGGTTGATGTGAGGTGTATGTGGGCTCCTCCATACACTAGTCTCACCAAGATTTAGGAGTAATCATGCTTGGTAATATGTGTTGTCTTGTTGTAGAACATGGTTGTGGTGCAAGGAGATATGTATTGATGATATGACACTAATGTGTTACCTTGTGTTATATGATTGGTAATATGTGTTGTCTTGTTGTAGAACATGGTTGTGGTGCAAGGAGATATGTATTGATGATATGACACTAATGTGTTACCTTGTGTTATATGATTGGACATATGGAATTATACATGTTATGTGAAAATATTTATATGATATTATATTTTTATGAATAGGAATATTATCGAAGGAGTGCGTGTGTGAACTCTGCTAAGTGGTGTAAGTTAAGTGAAAAATTTAATTATGGGTGTGTGAGTTCACACTAGCTCCATAGGTCTAATGTGGTGTGAATTAAATGGTGATTTCAATTAAATGGGTGTGTGAGTTAAGTGGCAATTTCAATTTTAGGTGTGTGTGAGTTCACATTGGCATCAAAGGTCCATAAATGGTTGGGCAAAAGGCTAGACCTATGGGATTGGATTGGGCTAGGTTGAGCCTATGGAACTGTTCTAAGTAGAAAAAAGGTTAAACACTAGAAAGTGGGTGGTAGGGTAGACCTTAACTTGCAGACACTTTCCAAAAGAGATAAATTATACTTAAAAACGAGAAACTTAAGATAAATCAGTAGTCATGAAAGAGAATAGAGAAGTTACATTCGTAATTGAGGAGTCTAAACATCTTGTTGAGCCACTCAGTGTGTGACCTATTTATGAGAATCATGAATGGAAAAAACCTTGAGGAATCATTTACTTTTACTTACATAAGGATTATTCGAGTCAGAATGAGAGGAACTGATAAAATAGCCAAGCATCAGGATATTGTGATATAAGGCTTTGAGTGAGTCTCTCTACCTTTAGTATGATTTATGGCTAATAGATTTTTGTATAGATAGAGAGGGAAGGGTTGGGAATCAAGCTCTTGCATGTGTGTGAATTCACTCCTAGAGTGAGGAACTACGCGCGCGTGTGTGTGTGTGTGTGTTTGTGTGTATAAACACCTCTTAGAGGGGTATCAAATAATATCTAAATATTTATGTGTGAGTGACAAAAGCAATCATGTCAAGAGGCAACCTTTGTAACCTATAAAGGTACTTTTACTTTCATTGAAATAATCAAGAAAGTGTTACATCAATTTGAGTCATGTACTTCACCTCTCTCTAGTATTAAACTTATCTTCTCTCTCTCCCTTTCTCTACTCTGTGCAATACAATAGCCATAGCCATGTTCATCTTCCAATAACCATAGTAGGGTTGAAACCCTACATTTAGTCTCAGAGCCTTGAAGTTGTCATGTACCTGGATTTCCACATCTCTGTGCATATACCTCAATCTCTCCCCACTTGTCGTTGTCTACCTAGCTACACATACCTGACTTCACTGAGGGGAATCTGCCTTTCCTAGTAGTTGGCTGCCCACATCTTTGTGCATATACCTCAATCTCTCCCCACTTGTTGTTGTCTACCTGGCTACACATACCTGACTTCACTGGGGGAATTTAATTCTGCTTGTAGTTACCATCGCTATCCAACACCACTACCCATCTGCTTTGTGGATTATCGAGAGCTAGCAGCCCGTCTACACACAACTCTGATGATTGTGTGCATAGTATCCTACAACTGCCCTTCTAATGAGCTCCATAGCTTAAGCTAAGCTAAGCTAAACTCTCCCATAGCTATAACAAAGAAGCACAACATCAAGATCATGAATTCTAAAAAAAGGCAAAAAGCATCATGACTATCTCTACAATAGCACACATCAAGGGGTCAAAGTGCTTTTGCAAGAACATTCAAGAAGGTTAGATTTGGGGCTCTCATCATTTTCTAAAAATCTATCTTAATCAAAGCATTAATCCCAAATATTTTATCATTTCTTAAAATTTAGGGTACATACACGACATCAATATGTTGCTATAGCCTCCTATAGCATAATTTTCAAAAATCCCCCAAATTTAGAAACCCTAATTTCTAAAAACCCTATTTTTTTATTGGAAAACCTCGATTTATCTGTAAAAGGGTAGACATTGGCTCAAACATTATAAGTCGGTATATGACAAGAAGCTATTAGGGGTGCTCACAACATGCCAATCTACAGCACCCCCGTTATGTATAGCACCAGGTCAGGATTAATAGTAGGTTGGTGCCCATTTTTTGGTTGTGCCAACAAGTCACTTCACCTAGCCCATTGGGGCAACACACGTAGTCTGACTAGAGTAGCAAGTACTGCATATTGCATATCGACAGTTGCCCTGCTAACATAGCACTCAACTGCATATTGCATATTGACAGTTGCCCTGCTAACATAGCCTGACTAGAGTAGCAGCAAGCACTCAACCACTATTTGCATGTCAACAGTTGCCGCTAACACAACTTGCCATAGAATATCATGGCCTCTCATCTATTCATTGAAATATTTGATGGGAATAATTTTCATACTAGAATTTAGTATCATGAGAGAGAGTTTATGGCGTTTCATTGACGGGGAGGAAAAGATGCTTGAAGTAGAAGATGAAGCCCAAAGAGCTTGGAAGCTCCATGATCAGAAAGCCTTTAGTCTCATGGCCCTAGGCCTATCCGACAACTTTATACACCATGTTGATGTGATCTCTTGACTTCCAAAAAAGCCTATGAGATGCTTGATAAGCTCTTTGGAGCATAGGGAAATAAATCTAAGGTCTCTTTGTAGATAGAGTTCTATGGTCTCATGATGTAATCACATGAGAACTTTGATGCTCATGTGAACAAGATGAAATTCTTGATGAACTAGCTTGCTGCACTTAAAGTTAAGGTGGACGAAGATGTGGCCACAGTTGTTCTTATCAAGTCAATGGCAATGCATAAAGATCCCTAAGGAAACCTCACCACCCTCAAAATTCTCCCAAACCTCATCCAGAAAGAGTCATCAACTCCTTCAAAGAAGAAGGGAAGAAGTTTAAGAATAAAGCAATAGGAGGGGACATCTCTTTCTTCATAAAGAACTTAAAAGGTATGAAATGTTCCCTTTATGGTAGGAATAATAATACAAAAAAAGACTACAATTCAAAGAAGCCGTGTAACCATCATGGTAAAAACAACCATAATGAAAAGTACTGCTATCGTAAAAAAGTAGATGCCAACAACCTTGAAGAGAAAGAACTTTCCACAAAGAAAGAAAATTACTACCATGATGATTGGGCCTTTTAAAGTCCAAAGTTATGTGTTGTGTTGTGATCAATTGTTGTGTTATTTAGTTGTGTTTTATGAGTGACTTGATCCTGTGTGTACTCTACCCTTGGGACCCCATAACTGGCATAAGAAACTAGGCCATGAGCCTAAGATTCATCCTTGACATAGTATGAGGTAATTCCTTGAGGGTGGGATTATTGGGAATCAAGGTCTTACCTATGTGTGAATCCACTCATAGAGTGAGAAAGTATGTGTATGTGTGAACACCTCTTAGAGGGGTATCAAATAATATCTAGATATTTGTGTATAAGTGACATAAGTAGCGATTTTAAGAGGTAATCTTTATAACCTATAAAGGTACTTGTACTTTTATTTAAATAATCAAACACGTGTTACATCAATTTGAGTCATGTACTTCACCTCTCTCTAATGTTGAACTTGTCTTTTCTCTCTCCCTTTCTCTACCATGTGCAATGCAATAGCCATAGCCATGTTAGTCTTCCAATCACCATAGGAAGGCTGAAACCCTACAATAAGGGTCTCATAGTGGGATGAGAGGAAGAACATACCTCTCAGGGAGATGGCACGTTGCATGGTTAAAGGCCAAGACTTGACACGTGTTTTTTGGTTGGAGGCAGTTATGTGTACCATTTATGTATGAAATGCATGCCCCACCAAGGTCGACAATTACCCCTTAATTGGGTTTATAAGCTGAAGTATAAAGATGATGGTAGCATGTGATGGCTACGTGGCAAGGCTTGTAAGCTCAAGAGAAAGGTGTATATTATGTCTATGTCTCGTATGGCTATAATCTGGTGTATTATTGCATTACCAGCACATAATGATTAGAATGTACATGAGTTAGATATATCAAGACTTCTTGAATGGTGATTTACATGAGGAGTTGGATACTTAATGTTTTCCTACTAAAGAAAATAAATCCATATGAGAATACAATTCCAAATGAGACAATGTATCACATTAAAGAAAACAATTATATTATTGGTATTCTATTATATATTTTTAAATAGTTGGATTGACTCTAGCTTTACATTTACTTAAGTAGTTAAATAAAATTTTAGTAAAAGTCATTTATTATTAATTGCAAAATAACTAAATTTTTAGTTATTTGATCAATGGTATGTAATGCTCATGCTTGGAGTTTAATTATAGTTATTATTATTGCAAAACAACTAAATTATTTGATCAATGGTATGTAATGCGCATGCTTGGAGTTTAACTTTGGTTTTTTATACCTTAGGATGTACAAACTTTAGTTGTTTGATGAATGTTCCATTTGATTCGTGGTAAACCAAATCAAACTACTAAATAATGCTCTTACTCTTAGAGTTAAACTAGAGTTTTGATTATCTTGGGATGCATTGTTTTTTTATTATTCCATCAATGTTCCATTGCATTTGTGGTAAATCAAAGCATATAAGTTGATAACTCTTACACTTGGAGTTTATTAATTGGAGTAATGCTTTGAGGCAAATGGTCAGTGTGTGGAATATTTTTCAAGTGAATGGATTTATTCGTTGCTAAGTTGGTACCTTGGGCTACACATTTTTGTATTGTTGGCGTGGCAAACCACATGAGTCTCCATGCTAGCTAGTTTTCTATGGTTCCTTTGGTGAATAAGTTTTCCTTGATGTGGTAGCCCACCCTCTCATATTCCCTGTTCCATTGGGATTCCATTTTCTCCACCATCTACACTCCAGGTACTCCTTCAGTATATAGGCAACTTCATTTTGGCATTGCTAGAGTTTGCACTCTATGATGGCAAGCTATGGCATAGAATTTGTCATATCTTAGGATATCTCTTTTTTGTGGAGAAGGCTAACCTTTGAGTTCCTAAGCAGCTCCCCCTCCTCATCCGAGCTTTCTTCCCTTGCACTTTCTTCATGCTCCAATAATAGCACATGTACATAAGCTATGCAACCAAACACTTTGAGGTGTCCAATGTCTGGCCTAAAACTTGTAAGCCGCATCTCTGGCATACTTCCATGTATGGCTGCTGTGGGTGTCTTATTAAATAAGTACATACACCGCAGTGGCACATGCTTCTGCCCAATAATAGTCTGGCATGCTCTTTTCATTGAG
Organism: Cibotium barometz; assembly: GCF_041138505.1. Classification (NCBI taxonomy): domain Eukaryota; kingdom Viridiplantae; phylum Streptophyta; class Polypodiopsida; order Cyatheales; family Cibotiaceae; genus Cibotium; species Cibotium barometz. The sequence continues at coordinate 20,129,004 of NC_141046.1, read as the reverse complement.
CATTGCCCTGGCCGCATCACAAATGACTCTATTCTTCCTCTCAACAACACCATTTTGTTGAGGTGTGTACCTGCAAGTTAACTGCCTTCTTATGCCATGCTTTCTCAAGAAATGGTCAAAAGCATGTGAGGTGTATTCACCACCTCCATCTGTCCTCAAACATTTTATCCAAGAGCCATATTGCTTCTCTATAAAAACTTTGAAGTCCATAAACTTTTCCAACACTTCACTTTTCTCTTTGAGAAAGTAAATCCCAAGTCATTCTGTTGAAATCATCAATGAATGTCACATAATATAAACTGCCTTTAATGGATGGGTTTTGTGCAGGACCCCATACATCGCTATGAACTATCTCAAGTGGCGTGCTACTCATGTTGCCTTCTCTAGGAAACGGCAACCTCGCCTGCTTTCCAAACTGACAGGCATCACAAACATGCATATTTCCATCATACTTGAATCTAGGCAGCCCACTAACAATACCTCTTGCCTGCATGTTCTTTAACCTTTGTATGTTCACATGCCCAATCCTTTTATGCCACATGTCAATGTCCTGTACCACATTTCGGCTTTTAGAGAACATGGCTGATTTCAACTCAGGAATCCCAGCATCCAACTTAAATAACCTGCCTTCTTTCTTGACTTTGGCAATGACTCTACATCTATTACCTAAGATCGTCTTGGACCACTATGATTAATCATATCATAGTCCCATAGCTTACAAAGTATTAAAACCACCCACCAAAGGTAGTGTGCCTCTACATGTAATGTAGATCACATCTTTCAACACCCTCTCTTTATCTACATACATACCTCACACGGTGTGTAGACCAAGACTCACACAAAGTGAAAAAATACAAGAGATAATTTTCCCATTGGCTATCACAAAGATACAAGTCCAATGACAACCACAAAGATACAAGTCCAATGACAATAATAAAGATACAAGTCCAATGACAATCACAAAGATACAAGTCCAATGACAATCACAAAGATACAAAATGACAATAATAAAGATCAAATAGTACACTTTTAGAACAAGGTGTCTACATAAGTGATCCAAGCTAAAAGGTTTAAGTGAGGCATGAGCCATATAATTTTTTTTAAATATACTTTATTTAAGGGCATTAGAATAACCAGGATATTCTAATATTCATCAACTTTGAATTAACTTCAAAAAGGGTTTATGTATTCTCAAAACTATGTGTTTAAGTCCGTAAGTCCCCTTTTTAGAGTTTCATGGTTATAGCATGTTTGATTTGTATATGTAGAACATTATTTAGGGAGATATTACAATTATCATGTTACAAGTTTGTAATTGGATGATTATGTGATGCTCATATTTTTAAATTGTATAAAACAGACTATGACATTTAAATTTTATAAATTTGTAGTGGTCTAAACAATATGCCAATACTCTCCTTAAGTCATAATTGGATTCAATGTATGGGTGTAGGTTCTTCTCTCTTACCTTTAGCTTCATTTGCCTCATCTCTCTTCTTCTTGTAGCAATCCTTGATGACATGGTCCTTATTTTTGCAATAGAAACAGACCTTGTGGTCTTGAACTTTTTCTTTTGACCATCCATCAACAAAGCTGTCTCACTTGAGTGCTGAGTGTTTGTTGTATCAATGGTAGGAGAAGTAGTTGAAGTAGAGGCTTTCCTTCCTTCCAATCAATTTTGGAATTTATCAAACACAACACTTGATTTGTGGCCTCCACTTAGCAAAAATGTGAAAGAGTGCTCTGTTTCTACATATCTGGCTGTGCCACCTGCTCCTGAGGGAATTTGGGATGTTTGTAGTGTCAATTGAGAGCATATATAGCTGCCTAACACTCCAAGGCACGTGTACAACCCATCAATTGTTTGATTTTTGCAAAAAACTAGCTCTAATTTCATAAAAAAAATGGATCTCTTTTCTCTGTTTTGTGAGAGCTTCAAAAACAGTAAATTTTCAATCACTCAAATGCATCAAACTTGCTCCAAATTCATTGTAGGGATTGCACATGAGTTGCCAATACATTCCCATTTGCCAGATACATGTTTCTTTTACATCTATTTTCACAATACATCGCCGCTTCCAAGCTCCAATGGAACGCTTGCAAATGCCAAATTTTCTTTTGCTTTGGGCAACCCTAATTTGCCTTGTTTGTGCTTGAATCACCTGCAATCTGCTCAAGGGTGTTTAGTAGACCTTACCCGGTAGGCCAAGCTCTCAGATCTGATAGAAATCAGTGTGCTCCAAGCTTCACAGCATCAATGGCAAGCTTCACAGCTTTTCTTCACATTTTCTTCTCCCTCTTCTCTCACTCACTCATAAACCCTAATAGAGAGCACCAGGGTCTGATACCATGATGAAAAATAGGTAGAGGGAGAGGAGACACACACACAGGAGCAAACCCTAATGTATATTATAAACCCTAACCATAGAGGGAAGCCATCTCCCTTCTCACACAATGCATAAAGCCATAATCCATAATACACAACACACACTATGTGTTGTGTCCACACACAGCTAACCCTAGCTAATGTCCACACACTATGACTAGCTGGACGCGATCATTTATGTCTCACACATGTTGCTACCTAACATGCTAGCACATAGTGCAATTGGCACAAGCTGACATCGAGCTTGAATCTTAATAGCCCCTCTCAAGCCCATGATGTACTGCCATAGATGAAGATGTAGATGAGCTTGGGCTATCAAAGCTCTCAACAGTTCCAATAATAGCATATGCCAAGGGATTGAGGGCTTTGACAGTAGCCTTAGGAATCTTCAATGTGGTTTGGTCGAGGTAATGCCAAGGCTTATGTTGATTTCTTTTATGGGATTTTAGAAGAAAGTATATGCGAAACTCAAAGTGTTGAGGCTACAAGGGCTCCCCTTCCTTTGATTATTCTTTGTGCTCTTCAACCATGTGCATTTCTTATATGTAGAGCTTTTTGTTTGGTGGCTGACATCTGATTCTCCTTACATGGCTAGCTCAAAGAGTCTTCCTTTGTCCGTGGCTATGGTCTTTAATCACGTAGCCCTTGGCTCTTTTTGTCTTTTTCCTCTGTAGGCTCTTGGCTCCCTTGTGTATCTTACCCATCGTTGTTGCCTTTGTCATTTTCTTCTTCTCCCTCTTTGGTGTTGTTTGACCCTTCTAGTCCTTCGTTATTTTCCAAATGTTGTAGTTGCTTAATGAGATCTTCTACTTCTCCTTACTATTCTTGTGGAATGGTTAGAGGATAAGCCACGTGCTCCGTTTCTAAAGAGACATGCATTCTCCTCTATTTACAATTGAAGTTGTGGGACAGCGAGAAAAGTAACAGAAAGTTGGTAGGTTCATATGCCAAGCACGCCGTATTTGCTAGCATTTTGTAAATTTTTATGGAGTCAATATCCTTCCAATGCCATCCAATAATTGTAAATTTTCTTTGTATATGGACATATCCATTGGCACTCTCACTATGTACTCTTTGCTTTTGGTTTGTTGCTGGGCTGTCAACTCAATGCAGTCTTTAACTAAGTCGACAGGTGTCTTTTCAAATAAGACCCTTGCAATGAAGTTCATGCATCTGCCTAGGGAGACCCCATGGCAAAAGATTGTGGCTAGCTGTGAGAGACAGCAAGGCACACTTTCTTTGCATATTTATGCCAAAGGGAAAATCTAATCATACCCGAAGGGTTGCCGTTTTGTGTTGGGGAATTGAGCTTATACTTAGGGTGTTAAGTGAGGCAAAGGACTTGTAGGGTTCATGAAGGTATTGGATGGTTGGGGCCGTAAATCGCGTTCCGAGTTTGCGATTTGGGAATGTATCAAGTGTTTCTAGGAATTTCATCTAGTCATGGTCAAGTTCGTCGTCATTGGACAGAAGAGACTGTGGATGGCTCCCACGCATCATCAAGGATTTGATGACAAGCGGAGGTAGACATGATTTGTGTCCCAGTCATGGACTAAGAGTGTCAATCTCATGAAGGGTCTTCCCAAGATGTTGTCATAGCCATCGTGACGAAAGTCCATGATTACAAATGTGTGTTTGAAGGTCATGTCACTGACTTTAATATTGAGGTCCTTCACTAGGCCAAGGGGTTGTACAGATGTCCCGTCCCGCATGCCTTATCATTGATTTGGTGGGATCAAGGGGTGGTTGTCGCAAGGCTGTGTTTGTATCATTGCTTTCAAAATAGTGACCCATTGCATTTACTCAAATTGTTGGTGTGCCTTTGGGTTGTGGGTTTTTCTCACGAAGTAATTCAAGATAATGGAGCTTAGATTTATCTGAGGAATCTGAGTTGTCCATCTCCTCTATGGGAGCCTGTAGTTTTCATTCCATCTAATCCTTAAGGTCATTCCATAAATTCGGATTCCCTTTTAACAAGGTTCCAATGGGCATTTGGATTTGGGAGGAAAGAAAGGCTAATAGGCCGAAGCTTCCTCATGTTCAGGGCTTGGTTCATAGGTTGGACCGGAAATGGTATATGGAAGTTCAATTTGGTCCTTGTTTGACGGGTGTTGAGGTCGAGACTTGGGTGTCATAGGAGGGTAAAATACCTCAGCAAATTTTGTATAGGCACCTTGTGAGTCTTTGTTGGACTTTGTGTCACTGCCCGCATCGAGTTCTTTGGTGTGAATGTGGGATTTGGTCTTGGCTACCTCTAGAATAGGCAATGGAGGGTTAGGAGACACAGGGGGATAAGATCTTTGTTTTGTCAATATCATGTTGGTAAACGGATCTTCCTTAGCCCCTCGAGCATAAGCTTGGGCTCCTTCTATACCTGCCTACGGAAGTTCAAGTTCTTCTCTTGGACATCGAGTAAATAGTTCAACGGGGAATTGTGTGGCCTCAGGTATTGGTGGATAGGACACGAGTACTGGTGGTTCTTCAAGTTGAGCCTCGTAGTCTCGTACCAGTGCTTGAGCCTATTGAAGACGTTGCTTCTCCAAGATGGGGTTGGAATGTGCAACCAGTTGCTTGGTAATTTGGCTCGATTCCTTGGGACTACTTGTGGGAGTGACATGTTGGCATGATCATCCTCCTTGTTCGCAAGGAGGATGATGTGGTCTTTGTTGAGCCACTCTGTGTGACGGTAACCCAATCTTCACCTTTGCCAATGTGCTTAGATCGTTGTTTCTTTCTGGATGTGGCACAAGTAAAGGAAGATAATGTGTTGGAGTGCTTTGGTGCCATGGCCTTCTTGAGTTTGGCCTACATCTGTGTGACTACATTCAATGGGACAATGGATATCTTCCCATGTTGAATGCTCAACACATTGAGGGATGGCATACCTTCGACCGTGGAGTGAGAAATTGATTGCAAAGGGCAACCTTTGAAGCAATGGTCGATTCCACAGCCGTAACATTGTTGTGTCAATGGCAGGCTTTTCTTTTGAGGGCATTCAACCACTCTATGGGGTCCATGGCAGAGGAAACACTAAAGAGGTGGTTTCCTTGTGGGTCCACCTCTATGGTGCACAATTGGTTTAGGTGGTTTCCTTTTGGGTGCACCTATGGTGTGCACAATTGGTTTAGGGTCTTCTGGATGAGGCACAAGTAAAGGAAGATAATGTGTTATGGGTGCCTCAAGGGTGTCGGAGCACATGGGCTTAGCAAATGAACCAGGTTTTGATCTGTCCATGATCAATGGGGTGTGCCTTGAGAGGCAACGATTGGAATGGAAAGATGGGCACTATAGAAGGTTGTGGTGGCACTATGTACGAGTGGGGGGTCGGGGGCAGTGCCACCATTAATGCATGGTGCCCGAGAGGAGATGAGGGTAATGTTTACGAATGAGCTTTGGGTTGTCATTAGCTCAGGCCAATTGCATGCAATGGCTTTCTCGCATATTGTCATCGAGAAAGATCACCCATTTGCAGGCTTGATCAAAGGTTGAGGGGTCCTTCACCAAACATATAGAAGCTTTGGATTGTGTAAACCCATGAGGAAACGGTCCATTAATTCCTTGGCACTCAATTTTTCCCTTTCTTTGCAATACAAATTGAGGTACTTAATGTGTGCTATGAAGTCGTGTAAGGTTTCCTTTGGTTTTTATTCCAGTTGGAACAATTGGATAACAAGGCTCCATTTCGGCCCCTATGGTGTAAATCCAAGAGTGAAAGTGCCTTGTGCTGAGGGTCCAAGGATTGGAACCATTGCACTGCCTTACCTTCAAGGCTAAGTCCAAAGAGATGGACCTTTGTTGCATCATCAAAAATTTCAAATGCAAGAGTGAAGGCCTCTCTCACTACTTTGAAAGTGCCTTGTGCTGAGGGTCCAAGGATTGGAACCATTGCACTGCCTTACCTTCAAGGCTAAGTCCAAAGAGATGGACCTTTGTTGCATCATCAAAAATTTCAAATGCCTAATAGATTTGGTTAAAGACCTCTAGGTGGGATACGTGGGATCTCCAACTCCATGGAATTTCGGCAGAAGTTTAAAGATTTTCACCCACATTGGTTGTGTACGTGATGTTTGTGGGTGTAATTGTTGTGCCCCACTCCCCTTCCTATAGCTTGTGTTAAGCTTGCAATGTCAATTTGGAGGGGAGTTGGTATATGGGTGGGGGGTGGGAATAGGCCCTGTTGTTATAGTAGAAGAAGGCATGTGTATTGCTTGGGGCGTCTATTCACGTTGGGGTGCATGTACTGAGGTGCACCACTAGATGAGGGCTCTTCATAAATCATTTCGCCCTCACGACCAAGCGTGTTTGGCATGGTAGTCACATGTGAATGTATAATGTCTGGGGTGCCGCCCAATGGAATGGGGGCACTTGGGGCATGCAACCATGACCAAAAGGTGTCCATGGTGTGCACTGAGGCTTAGAAAAGTTTCAACGGTGTGCGCATGAATCCGAAATAGAAGTTGTGGCTCTCTTTTTCCTTGCGCGTAAACGCACCCTTGAGGTGAAATAAGATCCTTTTAGGTGTTTCGTGTGTGTAAAAACCACCCTAGTGAGTCAAGAAGGTAGAGCTTAAGCACCTCTAAAGATTTGGAAAATTTAACAATTTTGATTTTGATTTTATTTTTTTAATATTTTTTTTGGAGCGTATGTCCGTACACTTTGGAGTGAACGGCGGCCATGGTCTTAGGAGTGAACGACTGTGGCTTATGTGTGAATGGTTGTTTGTGAAATTTTTTTTGGATATTTTTTTTGGGGAGCGTACGTCTGTACACTTGGGAGTGAACGACTATGGGCTTATGAGTGAACAACCCTGTGGCTTAGGTGTGAATGGCCATGGCTAAGTTTTTTTTTTCAGGAGCTGTTTCTCGCTGATTTCCCTCAGAGCGAAAAGGCAAGATAGAAATCTATGGTAACAGACTAGTCCTCAGGAAATAACGTGAGAGACGTGGTCACCCATCAGAGTTTCTGGGTACAAACACCAACTACCATATGGTCAAGGGGTCATGCTACACATGAATCTATTGAGCAACCCTTCACTCTCACTCTCTCAGCCCTCTCTCTCTCTCTCTCTCTCTCTCTCTCTCTCTCTCTCTCTCTCTCTCTCTCTCTCTCTACAATACTCCACTAACATCTCACTCACTTTCTCATGAACAGACGACATATCAATAGAACAGTGACATTGCGGACTTAGACATAGAGGGCAACTCGGAACAACAATGAAATGGCAAGCTTGCTCTTAGTTATATTCCATAAACATGACAGATCAATACAAAATAGTTATCGAATTGTGCTAACATTCCCTGAGTAGAAACACGCTCTCTAGCTTCATGACACAATTAACTAATAGTTGAGAGCATACAACAATAGAACTCTTCATAGATTCCATCTACGTGAGCATCTAGATCTATTCCTACTACCTAATACTGAGCTATCCTCTCGTCACCATTTGTAGTGTGACCGGGTGCCCTTTTACGCTAAGTCTTCTAATGGATCTCTAGTGGTTACAGTTCTCCACCTCCACACGTGTGATACCGAGGTGGTGCTCACGACGTGGGGAGTGGGTTGCCACCCAACGCTTTCTGCCACCATTGGGCTATGGGGTGCAACACTTGGCACACTCGGTGCTTGAGCTTTTGCTCCTGAACCAGTCTCCCTGACAAATTTATGTTTGAAACTTATGAACATTTCTGGGGGAGTATAGTATGGGATGTATATTTCATCTGAGTAGGTTGCATGCTTTTGCATCCTTTTTAGTCTTTTTGCCTGCTCTTATGAGCATCCAAACCCCTGTTGTCGGTTTGTGTGGTGTATTTTAATCAAAAAAAAATTTGACACCGGTCTGAGTGGGATTTGTCCTAGAATCTTCTTTTCCGCCATCAATATGTGCCTCCACTCAACCTGTACAGTTTCTTCATATTGTTCTAGATCTTCTGTAGGTGAGCTTTTCTCCTTTTCTGCTTCCGGGTCTTTGGTACTCCACTTCCAGACATTCACACTTGTGGGTGGTTGCATTCTAGGTGGAAGCATCCTCCTTCCCTCTGCCGATGTCTGTGAGAACAAGAATTGTGAGCATGGATGTTCCAGGAGGGGAAGAGGTTTCCTAGTGAGTATTGACTTGATTTTGTCTGCATTTTGGAAGTATGGGGGTAGTTCTTTGTTAGCTCTTAGCAACTCAAAGAACATCCAGGCTCGCGCCCACGGAGCTACTGAGCTATTGACCAGCCATTCTTTAAGGTGTTCATTCTCTTTGTGCAGGGCTTGGTTAGCATTATTCAATTTCCGAACCTCAACCAATAGCTCCCTCCCTTTCTTTCTTATGTACTTCGGGCGACAGTAATCTCATGTTTTTAGTGGGGCTAGTTCAACATCGGCCTTTATTTTTGTAAGTTCTGCTTGAAGTCTGCTGGCCACTTTCTCCTTTACCTCCCTTAGCTCTGTCCTCCATTGAAGCCTTGTCTTCTGCGTCTGTGCTGCACCTTTTCTTCCATCTACTTTGCCTCCTCTATTTGCATCTGGAGGGAGGTTTTGTAACTTTCCCAATCTTCGGGCCCTTCTTCTCTGAGCTAATTCTCATTTTCCATACAGTGCTGCAGCTCTAATTCCAGCGCATTCAGCTCATTGATGGTGTCTATTTCAAATTTAGTACTTCTTTCCAACCTTTTCTTGTAATCCATCTACTTGATCCTTGGCATTATTTATGATTTCGGGCACACATGTCATTGATTGTGCTCAAGGCATACTCTTCCACAAACAAGAGGGCTTGTGAGTGGATGTTCTAGGCTACAAACATCATCCCTTTGTTTATATGCACCTACTAGCTGGAAAGTCCTGCTTTCAGTTCTCCGAGTAGCTTGAAATTGTGGCTTGGTCGTTCCTGCACCTTTTGTTCTAGATTTGCCACCCAAAATTCAGCTACCTAGTGGAAAATGGATACGAAGCCTTGGGTCTTTTACACAAATGGTCCATAATGTCTCTAATGGTCTTTTACACAAATGGTCCATACTATCTCTAACCCATTGGCTTGTAAGTTTTATGTGGTTCCCAAAGATGAGACCAAAGAAGTAGTCATTCTTGGTGAGAGCTAGGTCAAGCACACCACATGTACAATCAACTCAACTACCCTCAAGCTTTCTAAGGGCAAGATAACGATGATCCTCTAGGACGGGAAGTGCACCATATCCGATCCTCTGCCAGCACCAATTGCTTCCACAAAGGGTACTCTCTCACCCACAAAAACTGGTAAGTCTTCCACCGCACCCGAATTACCACAAGAACTAAACCCACCAAGAATATGGATTGGATTATCGAGACTGAGAATGGTCTACAATGGTGGCACATATATCATATGGTCCACACCAATCTCATATTCTTGGAGGCATGAAAAACTCTTGGAAAACAAACAATTAGACCTAAAAGCACTTACATTCAAGTCTCACATAAAATGTGTCTAATGAGTGTTGGGTATTTCATTTCTAAAATATCTATTGGAAATAACCAATTGGAGTGCAAATTTCATGTCATAGATGCAAGAGCACTCCAAGGCTAGATTATAATTGAAAAAGAGTGGATTGATGCCACTCTACCAAATCAATTGGCAAGAAGAAACGGCCACCATGGAAGGCAACGGCAAAACAACCACCACAGTCCTCTTCTGTCCTCCCCAAGAGGAAATCACAACCTCACCCTCGACTTCTCTCCACATTCAAGTCCCATCCTCATTCCAGTAAGTCTCCCATGTTACCACACCCCGTGCCTCACCAAAGTTGGTCGAAAGGGCATTGTCGACACTCTTCAACCCCGACAATTAAGCCTCGTTGATCACCCTCAACTCTACATCCTCAACCATCCACACTACCAGCATCTTAATCTCTTACCACTATCATGACAATCAATGTTGGTGGGTGCCCAAGAATCTTCTTATAGCTTAAGGATTCTATGATGGCTACAACGAACTCTGGATTCCAAAACAACCATCTCGGAAACACAAGAGCAAAAGGAAACCAAGCCAACAAAAACCAACCCTAAGCTAAAACTTCAACGTTGGCTAGTCCCCAACCACTTGCTAGAGCACAAGCCTACTATGAAGGCAACACTCGCCTCTGGCTACCCACAAATGCAACCTGTGCTCCTCCACCCCATAACAAATCCCTAAGGAGTTGTGATGATAAAAGACCCAACGATCAAAGGTTAGGCAACCCCAAGCATAGCAACGCCAACAACAATGGGCGCCTACCAACGTGCTCAAAGCTCAAGGCTTCCATGAACACACATGTAGCTCCTAAAGCCACAATTAAATGCTTGTCCTCAACGGCGACTCATAGCTCAAAGCCTCGTCAACAAAAAACCAAGAAGCCTCGTCAACCATGGGCCCTCATCACTCGGCGATAGGTACCCAAACATCTCTTAGAAGCCCAAGGCTTCAATGATGGAAACTCCATCATTTGGATCCCACATAGTAACTCTCAAAAGTTCCCAAACCACACAAACCAAGCCAATACCTATCCAATTGACACAGATGGTTTGGCAACCAATGAGGAAGCAAGTCCCCTCTTCATCAACTCAATCCTATGGACTTGCCCACCCACACAACATGGGCACTCAAAAGCTCAATTCATCTTTCAATGACAAGAGCCTCGTCCCCACGAAGCTCCAACCCACCTCTCAACCTCATCGCTAAACCAAGGAGCAGTACCACAAATGTCTGAGCTTATACAGCCACTCAAAGACAACCATAAGGGTAAGCTCACAACTCTAGACAAATGGGATAATGAGTACAAAACCCTCTTTTGGGGTGCTGACCAATAAACACGCATAAGTCCTCACCCACGAGGAGGACCCTAAAAAAGAAGAAGAAGAAGAAATAATTAAACAAAGAAGAAGAAGAGCATCTCTAGGTGATTAGAAATGTCTAGGTGATTAGGACCATAAGCACAACTTTTGCCCTCACCCATGTACAACACTTGCAATTCCCACTGGGCTATGTCAATTACACACACACTACACAAAGTTTCATCATCGATAGCCATCCAGGTAATTTCTAGATGGGGGACCATGGAGGGCACAAGCCTGGTCAATGGTACGATCCATCGCCGCGCCTAGAACTTCTTAAACACCCCCGCTTCCCCTGAATAACTGTGCTTCATGCCTAATCAATCCTACCCATAACTTCTTCTTATGCTTCTCTAGCTTTGAATGCCAAATAATACAAAGAAGCTTTAATTTCCATACTCAAAGGTTGCTACCCCCATGGATGCTCACCCTCAACTACCACTCTCATCAACTCAGGATCCCAGTCCTAGGAGCTACAACCAAGAGAAGAAGACAAACCACTACAATAGAAAGAGAGAAAATCGATCCCCAATAAATAACACCCACGGGAGCCAAGATGCCCATTAAGGTGTCTTGATGAAGATGCTATAGCTACATGTACATCACCATCGAAATACAACACCTCGGAGCGCAAGCACTTTCCATGTGAGTTCACTAACCCCTCATGAACCCCACCACCTACCACTTGAATATTGATCATTAAGTATTCTGTGCTAGTCTATTCATTCAAATACTCTGACTCCTCTCATGAGGATGTTAGAGCCGCAAAGGCCAAAAAAAAAGAAAAACAACAAAAACAAAATGAAGAGTACCACTGGGCACATGCAAGAAAGCCAATTCATAAGAGCCCATACGACTAGATGGATACTTAATCGCCCACTAACTTCGTTCCATCTTACTAACCCCCCAACCCCTCTCATTTCTGGAGAGACATGAGGACCAACCAAGTGTGACACTTCCTAGTGTGCCTTGACAACCTTTTATCGATCATGAGGACGCGATTGAGTTTAGGAAGAGGAGTATGCTAACCACATATAGTTAAAACATTTCTATGACAACTATGTCGGCACACTTATGTAATGGGCACTTGTACTATATTGGAAATCCCATCATTTTATGAGGGAAATGCCCTAAAGACGCTCCCGAGTCTTGAGTGTCAGAGGACATACAATAGGATCTTGGTTAGTTGGCCAAACCATAAAGAAAAGCCTTGTAACTATTTTTGGGCGCCTTGGGTCACTTACTCCCGGGGGCGGCCTACTAGTGGGAAAAGGCTTGGAACTATAAAAGCCAACTTCTCTTATTTGTAACTCATTCTCCCATTTATGCAATAGAAGTGGAGTGCTCTCTCTCTCTCTCTCTCTCTCTCTCTCTCTCTCTCTCTCTCTCTCTCGCAACTCTAATCTAGTATATGTGGTGTGCTTAGGGAGGCTATCGTCTTCTGAGGAGATCTCACATGATCTTTGCGAGAGAGGTTGCACCAAGTGTGACAACGTCGTGGGGCGACAGTTGAGCTCTTAAGCATAGCTCAAGCTCGGCGAATCAGAAACTTCCCACGACACGTTAGGGTGAGCTTAACACTCTCTCACTATCATTGACACCATTTGTTTAATCACATCATTTTTAATTCAAGGCTACAAACAACCATCTCTCTCTCTCTCTCTCTCTCATACACATTGCAGAACAAAGCACAAAATGGCAAAAGAAAGTACACAAAAAAAGATACAAACTGTTCGTCTCTCTCTCTCTCTCTCACACACACACACACACACACACACACACACACACACACACACATACACATTGCAGAACAAAGCACAAAATGACAGAAGAAAGTACACAAAAAAAATACAAACTGTTTCTCTCTCTCTCTCATCTCAGTCTCTCTCTCTCCTTCCTAACGGAAGGGAGTTCTCACTTTGTCTGCCCCGCGGAAGGGTCTTAAAGCTCTCCCACGAAATGTACAAGCTTCCCACTGCCCACAAATGAGAAGAAAAAAATAAAAAATGAAAAACCAAAATCTCCATACCCTTTAAGGTTTTCCATTGCCTCAAATTTCATTTTTAAATCCCAAGGTTGCTTTCCCATGAACTAAATAATTAATGCAAAAAGACATTTGGGACCCATATTCAAACATTATTTGTTAGTTCCATCCTTGTTTACCGTTAAAGGTGTGAAAAATCTCCTCTACCCTACCCTATACCCACCTACACCATACATGCGACCCACCCATGATGGCATCTTCAGTCCTTTATTCAATCAAGAGGCGAATGCCTTTCAAGCCTTCCCACTCGACATCCTTGCCCATTTTAAACTCCCAATGTTCAAGTGACAACCTTGAACAATAATAGCCTTTGCAACATGTATGTGCCCCAACTAGAAGTGACATCTCCTAGCTTAGATGTGATTTCATTGGCCCAACTTCCTAAGACAACTAGCTAGGGCTACAAAAGCCTCTAACAACAATGATGATCATGTAAAGGAGAAGCCTAGTACGGGCTGCTACCATTGGGATATGTGGTCACACAAATCATTCTAGTAAGGTGAAGAAGCATTATGATGATGTTTGTGAACTTGTATGAGAAGATCAAAACCAGAGAGGAGCAATGAATTGACATCATTGTCCTATATGTAGGGAGTGGTATGCTTCCTGATTGGAAACAAGATGAAAGGTACAAATGCATGTCCTAACCTATTGTGTGATATGCGATGTGCGATTAGTGATTAGGAGTTAGTGATTAGGAGAGGAACATATCTTTAAGGAAAGATAGCTCCTGAAAAATATCATGCAAGCTGAGGGCAAGTTCACACACCGTAACTTTGATACTAACCTACTGCCTTTTTGGACTTGACAGGGATTTTACTCCTTTGACATCTGTTGTGGACGTAATCAATGGTGACTTTATTTTTTTATCCACACTTGCATTCGCTATAATTGTTATTTCATTTTAATATCACTTTCCATGCAGAGGTCTCACTAGCCAAAATATAACTACTAGTTTCCATGTTGCCGCAAAGTCTAGCGAGGATCCAGGTAACTATAATAATACCCTATCCAATCCCAAAGAAGGAGAGGAAGAGAACACTTACCATTGAATGAGGCTAAAAGTGTTTTGATGAAAGGTTGGTAACTTATAGAGAAGGGAAAAAAGGCTCATCTCATAAGACACACATGTAAGGTCAATAAAATTAGCACAAGGAGCTCATAGACCAGGAACACCTGAAGGTTAAGAGTTTGTAAATGGGGTAGAAACTTGAATAAATGTTTGCAAAAGGGGTACAAGGATGTCTTCAACCTTGAACAAAATGGTCGACAGTTGTAGATTGGTGTTTATCATTGTCTTCTTAAGTACAAGAATCAATTCTATAAAAATGATCCATCTATTGGTTCTTTTAAGGAACCAAAAGATGAGTATCATGGTATAAAGTATGATTCTACATTGCACATGATTGGAACAACAATAAATTGCACATGGTTGGAACAACAATAAAATGACCATATTCTCTCCTATCATGTCGTCTGATTGTCGTAATCTTGTTTTAAAATTTTCCAAGTGTATAAAATCATGAAATATAATTTTAAAAACATTAAATAGACTCATTGTAGGCTCCATATAAATATTAATCGAATCAAATAACACAATTTATTTTGATGTACCCTACATGTTAAAGTACTCTATGAGGTCACTTTACGAGGTCGTCAGGCGAACCCCACTACTCTTCATAATGTGTGATGCCATCATGAGAAAGTGGATTGTCTTGTAAGAAGGATAATCCACATGAGGATCATTGTTCTTGTTACATATGTGCTTAAGCTTTGTCTAAGCATATGAGGTATGCTTCGACAAAGTATTTTGTTTGTTTATACAATATAAAATTGAGGAAGGATTCTTATAATAACAATTTTCTTAGCCCCACACCATGAAGAATCTCAAGGAATGTGGCATTAAGTTTTACAATATCAATAGAATCTCCTCTACATTCTTTAGTCTAGCTTAAGACCAAATTCCTACTTAAATTATAAGAATTTAGCATAATTGTACCCACCACTCTCTGCAATTCCTCATAAAACATACCTTTGATGATCTTTCTTGCATCTTTTTGTAATTCCTTATAAAATGTAGCTTTCTTGATCTTTCTAGTCCTTTGAAAAAGCAATCCATTTAAGTAAATAAAATATAAGTGTGCTCATTAAATAAAGAAACATTTCTTGCAATGCTAGGAAAATACGCTTACAATACATCCCAAGATACACATTACTCTAGTTGTTGAAATCCCAGTGTAAGAGCTATCAACTTTTATACCATTATAATCTTTCTGATATCCTTCATTGATTCCATTGGCTCTATATGTTCCAAGATCTATCATTCATGTGAGCTATTTGTATATCTGTGCTGATTATAGAGCCTTGAAACTTTTGCGCATATGGCCCAAGATAGCTGAGTTTAGTACCTCGGGATGCTCTCTTCCTTCTATCCACTAGCGACCTTGTGGAGGTGTCGACCCTGTTGAACTGGCCTGAGTGTCTTCACGATTTAATGTAGCGAAGGAAGCCATCTAGAACATTAAAAAGAGCGTCAGTCATCATAATGATTGGTAGGAGGTTGTGGTACCTTTTTAAAGGTGCGTGCATGTGTGTGTGTGTGTGTGTGTGTGTGTACTGATGTAAAGGGTGTGTGTGTGTGTGTGTACTAATGTAAAGGGTGTTAGTAGTGGGGTGAGCAATAACGGGTGTTTGTGGGAATGAGCTTTAATTCGTGGTGCAGGTTGTGAAATAGTAGTGCGTGAGGTGTTAAACCGTGAGATGTTTAAGCTGTGAAAGGGATTAGCACGTGATATGCTAGAGCCGTTAAGGGCTTAGCAGATGATATGCTTAAGCCGTACGGGCTTAGCACGTGAGATGCTAAAGCCATGAAGGGCTTAGCATGTGAGAAAGGCTTAGCACACATGAGATGCTTAAGCTATGAAGGGCTTAGCATGTGAGAAGTTAAAGCCGTTAAGGGCTAAAGCTATGAAATGCTTAAGCCGTGAAGGGCTTAGCACATGAGATAGCAAGGTTGGTGGGTCATGATTATCAGTGTGGAGAAGAGGGGTTAATGATGTAGATGTGGTATGAACAACTAATTTCAAGGGTTCGGTGTGCAGTGTTATTCCACCCTGAGGGGTGGTGTGAATCTCATGAAACCTCTTCACAATGCTCATGCCATAATCTTTTGTAAAGAAAGTGTGCCTTGTTGTCTCCCACACCTAGCCACAATCTTTTGCCATGGGATCTCCCTACGCAAACCATCTCTTTACAGTGTTCATGCCAAGCCTGCAGTTCTGCTGGTATAACCACTTATGTCCTTACGGGTTGTTTCCCCTTTTGAGCTTCTTCTTTCTTCCTCTGCTATTCTTCTTTTTTCTCTCTCTTTTCTTCGTCCTTCCTTCTCTTTTTTTCTTCTTCAAGCTTCTTCTTCCTTTCTTCCACTGTGGCTTTCTGTTTATGTTTCTCCTTCAACTCCCTTCTCCTTTCTTCTTTCGCTCTTTGTTTTTTGACGTCTTCCGGTCAGGCAGCATTTCTTCATCTTCCTTGTGCTTTCTCTTCTTGTTGGCTTTCTGAGCAATCTTTTGCCATTCCTCCTCATCATTAACGTCATCCTCAAATGAACTAAAGGTGACTTTGGTGGATTTCAAGGATCCTCCGGCCTCCTTGTGCTGGTGTCTGACATGGAAATCTTCTGTCCGACGATCCACATACCTGGCAGACCGAGTGATTGCTCGTAGGTGCGCATGTACCACTGTGGGCTATTTCTCGTTGGCCCAGGTGGCTGCACTCTTCGCGAAGTTTTCTTTGTAAATGGCAGTCCAATTTACTTTTTCCCCTGCCTCTATTGCTCTAAGCAGTCTGTAGTTTTTGTTTGATACGTCCTTTGTCTTGCCCATAAACATGACATTTTGTAAGAAGAACATGAACTGCTCCCGCGGGGTTTCATCTGCCACATCCTTTACCTGATGCATGTTCCAAGTTTTAGGGATTTCTTCTTCCACCCTCAGCTTCAATTTTGTGTCCATCTCACCCTCCATGGGTAATCCCAGTGTGTGATGCACTACGAACTCTGAGACTTTTATGGGCTCCTTCCCCTCTATGTGAACTGTATTTGTCTCTAGAAACTAATTTATTAGTTTCCCCCCATCCTTGGGGTCCTGCAGCTCTTCCCACTGATGGTCTAGCAGTTTATCAAATCCACACTTCCTTGCCCACTCTTGATGCTCTTTCTTTCTCACATCGGGGATGATCATAGGCATGCATAGGCTTTTCTCACATCGGGGATGATCATAGGCATGCATAGGCTTTTCTCAGGCTTTTTGTCTGACCTCTGGGACTTATTGATCTTTGGCATGGTGATGTTTTCTAAGAAAGTTCCACAGATGGGTGCGAGAGATGTGAGAAAGAGAGCAAATTATAAATGTGCGTTTTTAGGCTCCTTGTGTTTGTGATATTTTCTTCTTTTTGCTTCCTTTTTTGGGGCGTTGTCATTTTCAGCTTCTCACTTTTCGATGTGATGTAACCCTTGATCCACATTATGGCCGCCATCTCAGCTTAATGGTATTAGAGCATTCTTGTCATCTTCCCATTTTACCGTTGCTAGTGGGGTCTTAATAATGTTGTGGCACCTGTCCTCCATGCTCTTGCTCATGCTGACATCATGGCCTTTTGAGTTGTTGACGTGGATCGGGCTAGCGCACCCTTGGTCACTCACTTTTTTATTGTCCTAGCTTTAATTGGTTGCGGATATTTGAGGTTTTGCAGCCTGGCTACCCTTGCAGACTGGCTATCCTTCTGCGGCTTTGTGGTCTTTTGAATTTTCCATGTCCACTCTACTAGTGAGATCATGCTACAACAAATGCTCTGGACTGGCTCCTGGTCTTCCGCATATGCTTCTTCCAGTGTACTCACTTCAGGGTGGCCTTTGTATTTTCTCATCCTGAAGCCGTTCACTATTTTTGGAAAGGGTGTACCATCCAAGTTTTCTAAGGTAAAGGCATTCTAGTTGATTGCTACAAATGGTCCAATCCATTGGATTTTGAATTTTTCGAGGTCAGGTCCTAGCTTGGAATTTAAGACCAATACAAGATCTCCTTTCTTGAAAATCCTTTACTTGAGCTACCTATCAATCCTAGTCTTTCTTCTTCACTGCACTATCTCCGCCTTTAGCAAGATGATTTGCCTCTCTTCATCTAAGGTTAAGAGTTCTTGTATTCTGATCTTTCGAGATTCTTCCATTGGCAACTTCTCTTGAATGGCCACTCTCAGACTAGGTACCACAAATTCCATAGGCATAACTACTTTCCAACCCATAGACGAGCTTGAATGGTGTTTGCCCGATTGAGACTTTGTAGGATGTGCATAATACTCATAGGGCTGCATCCAACTTCTGGTCCCAATCGTTTTTGTTAGCATTTACAATTTTCTTTAGAATTTTGGTTAGAACCTTGTTGGTTGATTCTGCCTAGCCATTGCAATGTGGGTAGTAGAGTGAGAACTTTTTGTGGTTGATTAGGTATCTCTCCATCAACCCTTTCATTAGTTTGTTCATGAAATGCGTCCCCTAGTCACTCACTATTTCTACTGGCAACCCATGCCTAGCAATAATGTCTTTGAAGAGGAACTTCACTACCTCTTCTGCGGAGTTGCTCTTTACAGCTATAGCTTCCGGCCACTTGGTAAAGTAATTGGTGGCCACAATGATGTACTCACATTTACTGCTTTTTGTGGGTGGTTTGATTGGTCCAATAAAATCCAATCCCCACTTCATGAATGGAGATAGAGGCAGTATAGGCGAGATGGGTAATCTATCGGAATCACCGGGTTGACCCATTCACTGACAAACATCACAATTCTTTGCTTCACTATTGGCCTTTATGACAGTTAGCCACCATAGGCCTGCTTGCAAAATTTATCGGGCTGTTATTTCTCTGCCCATGTGTCCTCCGGTGATCCCACAATGTGCTTCTCTTAACACGGCTTGTTGCTCATGATCCAGAACAACACACCCGTGTATGATTTGGTCTATGCCTCTTTTGTAAAGCTACCCAATAATCATACTGAAATTTTGGCTTCTTAAGGTAATTCTCTTTTTCCTATCAGCAGTGTATTCCTCTGGAAATGTCCCATCTTCAAAAAATTACATCATGTCATAATACCAGTTCTCTTCCACTTCAGCTTTGCTGCTGCTACTACTGTGAATAAGTTGGTGTTAGGGGGTTGATCTTCTACACCCCCCCAAAGCAGGTTCTGGAGAATCTAGTCTGGATAAAAAATATGCCACTACATTTTCTTTTCCGGGTGTGTGTTGAATGGTGAATTGAAATTCTTGTAGTAGGAGCATACATCTTGCCATCTTCCCCACCAGAAAAGCTTTGTTCACCAGATAAATGAGAGCTTGATGGTCCACATGGAAAATAAATTTGTTTCCCAAGAGATAGTGCGAGAACTTATTCACAGCATAGATCATTGAAAGAGCTTCTCGTTTCGTTGTACTGTAGTTCCTTTCTGCCCTTGTGAGGGCTTTGCTAGCATAATGGATGGGCTACATATAACCTTTCTGTTTTTCTTGCATTAGTGCATTGCCCACTACTTTATCTGAAGCATCCACATAAACATGGAACATTAAATTCTATTCCGGGTTGGTCATTTACTGGTGCGGATGACATCATGCTTTTTAGCCAGTGAAATGCCTTTTGACACTCTGGGTTCCATTCATACCTTGCATCCCTCTTGGTCAGTGCATATAATGGGTAGTTTATATGGGCTAGATACTTCAAAAATCTTGCATTCCACTTCACCTTTCTAAGGAATCTTTCAAGTTGCTTGATGTTCTGGGGAGCAGACATTTTGGATATGGCCTTCGCCTTATTTGGATCTATAGCCAATCCTTGGGCTGACACAATGTGACCTAACAGTGTTCTGAATTTTACTGCAAAAGCACACTTGGCCAAATTCAACTTCAGCCTTGTATCTCTTCACCTTTGTAAACATAGCCTTAAATGATAGATGTGCTTTGCCTTATCTCTGGACACGCGAAAATCATCCACGAATGCTTTCATGAAGTCTGTCAGATAGTCATAAAAAATCTCCTGCACCATTCTTTGGAAGGTAGCAGGTGCATTTTTTAAGCCAAACATCATAACAGTTGCCACAAAGACACCTCATTTTGTGACAAATGCGGTCTTCTCCCTATCTTCCGGAGCCATCTTCACCTAGTTGTATCCACTAAAGCCATCTAAATAGAAGTACATCTCCTTTCTGAGTCTGCCTCATCGAGCAAGGAGTCCATGAAAGGGAGTGGAAAAGGATCTGAATTAGTTGCGACATTCAGCTGCGGTAGTTTACATAGATCCTGATCTTCATATTCTTTTTGAGAACTACCACAATCATGGATATCCAGGCAGCTTTTTTCTCTGGAACTATGAAACCCACTATTCTTTTACTTGTTTTGCATAATTTGGGTTCATTCTGTACCTCTGTTGTCTGACAGGTATAACTCCTTCTTTTAAGTTGATGCGATGCTGGAATAATTTAGGGTCAATGACCTCCATGTATTCGTATGACCAAGCGAAGACATCTTGGTATTCCTTTAGCAAGGATACCAACTCCTATTTGAATTCATCTTCTAGTTCAAGGATGATCTTTACATGCTTTTCTTCTTTTTCATCTCCTAGATTTACTTCTTGTAATTTGTTCGCGCTCACCTTTGCTGCATTGTTTTCTTGGTTCTCCTTTTGCTTTTGCACCCAGTCCCGTATCTCTTGGATCTCTTCTTCTTGCTCCAAATTGCAGGCCCACTTGATTTCTTCTGTGGCTTTTTCCTGCAAGGTTTTGCTCAATTTTGAGCCCTTTGTCTTTTCGGCATCTTCTTCCTTCTTCATTTGACTATCATGTGCCTCCTTCTTTTCACTCTTTGCTTTTGCATAATGCCTTATTACTTCACCCACATTTAACATGTACAAGGGAACCAGGTCTGGGTATTCATAGAGTATTATGTCCTCTTCATCATCATCAAAGCCTTTCGACATGTTAAAAGTTTCAACATGGAGTGCATCAGCGAGATCTACTTGCACTTTTCGCTTTCCTTTTTTGATGGTGATTATTTTCTTGCCCAATCCTGCTTTACCTTGTCGTGTCTCAGCCATGGCCTTCCCAATAACACCTGGTAAGACCCGGTGTGGTTTTCTGTGGGTAATCACCACTAAGTTGACCTTGAAGTTAACTTGTTTGATTTTCATTGGGACATTTTTTATGATTCCTTTAGGTACTACTACCTTGTTATCTACCATTTTTATGTTGAACGGAATGGGATCCCACTTAAGACTCAATCCCAATGCAGTTTCCTCGGTGATGACATTCACTTCATATCCCCCATCCAGCACTGCATCATTGATGAGTCCATTGCTCAGTTGAATTGTGACTTTGGCCACTTCATCATCTATAGACACTAGGGGTTCTTTGGCTTGCATATTGCTATATTCTGGGGTTCCTTCTTCTATTGAGTTCTTCAATTCCTTGCTCAGACCTTCAATGCCTACCATCAAGATTTTGGCCTTGAACCTTGGGCATAAGTCTAGCACTTGTCTCAGCTGAACCTGTCTATCCACATCAACAATGATGTTACATTGATTTGTAACCAGTTAGCATTCTTCATGTCTTCTTCCAAGTATTCCCGATTGAGGTGCTCTAAATGCTTGCTTTCGCTTGTTTCCGGCAATCCCATGATGATTTCTCGTCGTGAGCCATCCTCTTTTTGCTTACTTCCCCTTTTCTCTATTTCCTTAGTAGTTTGCATTCTCACCTTTCCTACTGATCCCAGTCCATAGTTGCCTTCTTGTGCTCAAGGCTTGGGGTGAGTTTTGATTTTGTAGAGTTATCACTTCCCCATATTCATTAGCCTTAGCCCTTGTGACTGCCAAGATGTCATGCACCTCCTTCTCTGTGTCATCTACTTGTATCATGTTAGCGCTTGGCGGATTTTCTTTGAGCTGCATCAATTCTGCTTGTCTTTCTTCATCATGCTTTTTCTTCATGACACATTATGGTTTGGTGTGTCTAGGCTGTTGATAATAATAACACGTGAAGGTTGTAGAACCACTAGCTCATCCTTGGTTTCTCCTTCTTGAATAATTTCTGCGGTCTCTATTTTCATACCTTCCTATTCCTGGGGGGGTCTTCTTTCCACTCCTTCCATGCTGTTCACCATGGGAGCTTTATTTTTCATATTGTATCTGTAGTTCCATGTACTGTGATTGTACATATTGCAGATGGTGCAAGTTGGTGGCACAGTGCATTCCTCCTTGAGGTGACCTTCCTGCTTGCATTGGGAACATAACACATTTTTACGAAATTTTAAGCCCTTGTTCTTTTTCATTTCTTGTATTAGCTGTTTTACCTACAACATCAATTCACCGTGGCTTCCTGGTTTTCTTCTTTTTCACTGCCATTGGTGTGTCATGCGAAGAGTCTCTTGAATCGTCCTCTTTAGTGGTTTGACACTCTTCCTGGGATTCTTCTTTTATCTCCTTTCTTGACCTTCTTTTTTTAAAACCATTTTGGCCAGCTCCACCAGTTCCTTTGAACTCTTCTTCAATTTTCACTTATTTTGTACTAACTACTATGTGGATATCTGGCTTAAGCCCTTGGACAAACTAGTTATAGCAACAATTTGCATGGAGGGTCGGGTTTGTTCCGCCACACTCTTTGTCTTAAGCTTAGTAGCTTTGTTGCATAAGCTTCCACATCCATATCGTCTTGACAGAGCTCTCTCATTTGATCACATAGTTGAGTTACAGACTTTATTTTGCGGAATCTTTCCAAAAAAGTAGTCATGACTTCTTTATAGGTCTGGAAATGGTAGTCTTGATATCTTAACACCCACTCCGTGGCTCTGTCTTCAAAGGTACCCATAAAAGCATATCTTTGAATTTCACTCAACTTTGGCTCTTCCACATCCCGAGGTTTGGCTACTTTTTAGTATTGCTCAAGCCTCCTCACATGCAGGTCTGCAGCTTTCGCTTTTCTCTCCTGAATACACCAGAAAATTCTTGGCTAATGACACCATGGCTTCCTTGAACCTTTTCCAGGGGTTTTGTTGTGGTTGTTCTTCCTGGTTTTGCTGTTCCACCCTTCTTGGGCTTTTTTCCTTGGTCCAAGCCGTGCTAAATTCTGACACTTCTTCTTGCTTATGCAAGGTTACAGAAGTTCCAGCACTGCCTTCTTGATTGTGATAGTGCAAGGCACTCCCAGCTCTACGAGCTTCCTAGAGGGTCTCTTGGAAGGCAATACTTTCCATCATCCTTAGATCCTTGAACATGCGTGAAGTATGCCTGAAGCTATTTGAGTTGTCTAGTGGGAAGCTTTCCGTCTTGACTTCTCTGGAGAATTCCTTCCATGCTATGATTTCTCTTTAGACTTGTTCTAAGCGATTTGTCCCCAGGATCACCAAGGTTTCTCGCACTGATTTCCCTCACAGCAGAAAGACAAGACAATAGTCTGTGGTAACATACCAGTCAGGCAATGCCGTGGGA